>NC_135378.1:82261440-82561440 GCF_049243985.1 Paroedura picta | reverse complement strand
CCAGATTGCGGATAAAATGGTCAGGGAGCTGATATTACTGCCCCCCCCCAGCAGAACATAGTTAGAAAGGCCCCCTGTGCCATCCAATTTGCACAGCTGAATGAGGCATTGTTAATTGGACAAAGGAACGGGGCTGTGAAGAGCCCGCTGCCACCGTTAGGGCCTTTGGTATTCCTTTGGAACATTTGCTGTTTATTCGCGGAGTCCTGATTTTGAATGCACGCCGTTTCAGGCTTCACAGCTCTCCCAACATGGCTGAGAGCCAGTTTGGTGCAGTGGTTAGGAGTGCAGACTTCTAATCTGGCATGCCAGGTTCGATTCTGCGCTCCCCCACATGCAACCAGCTGGGTGACCTTGGGCTCATCACGGCGCTGATAAAACTGTTCTGACCGGGCAGTGATATCAGGGCTCTCTCAGCCTCACCCACCCCACAGGGTGTCTGTTGTGGGGAGAGGAATGGGAAGGCGAATGCAAGCCACCTTGAGACTCCATTGGAGAGAGAAAAGCGGCATATAAGAACCAACTCTTCTTCTTCTTCAGTAATATCAGGGTTCTCTCAGCCTCACTTCCCTCACAAGGTGAATGTTGTGGGGAGAGGAAAGGGAAGGCGACTGTAAGCCACTTTGAGCCTCCTTCGGGTAGGGAAAAGCGGCATATAAGAACCAACTCTTCTTCTTCTAATAAAGGAAAACGTTTCAAAACGGATGTAGGAATCAAAAACTTGCATGAAAGCCATCCAAGCAAGCAAGAAATATAGCAGTTCTGATTTTGGAAATTCCTGGAGATTTTGTGAGTGTGAGTGTGAGTGTGTGTGTGTGGGAGTACCTTGGTGGGGTGGAAGCTGGGGAGGGGATTCAGTAGGGATCTGGTTCCAGAGAGCTACCTTTTGACTGTGGAGTAACCCCTGAAATATTCCTCAGGCTTCAAATAAACCCAGAAGTGATGCCAGGTGTCCACAACTCTCTGCCATGCCCCTGGAAGTCACATGTGCACAGTGCGCAGGGCATCAATCATAAATTGTTTTTCAATAAGAAGTTAGTTTTGTTTTCTTGTGTGCGGTACTTTGCCTGAGCAAAACAAGGAAGATTCATCTCAGCTGTCTTCAAGCTCACCAAGCGACCTGTCGGAGATTGTGGAGGGCAGCAAATAGGAAAGAACTGACAGCCAAGCTCCTGGGTAATATTAAAACAGAATTTTTATTGATTCCAGAAAAATGTAGAATCAGTGCCAAAATGTGGGCCAGTTAATTACACATGTCCAATGAGATATCCTCAGTGGTGAAGCTTTTTAAAAGGAGCTCATGACCAGATAAGTCTTATATCACCTCTTATCAGATTCTACTAACTGGAAATGACAGGGATTGAACCTGGGACTTTCTGCATCCAAGGTAGAGGCTCTACCACTAAACCACAGTCCCTTCTGCCTGGTTTGCTGTGTTTAAATGCTACAGACAAGGCAACCACCACCAGACGTGGTGGGGAGGGGAGGGTTAACTATTCCAGCAAGAAAATAACATTCCATTCTCGCAGCCTTCAGGGAGAACTGGCTCTCCAAGAGATGCAGATCTACATTGGTTAACATTTAGAAAATGACAAACCCCATTAAAGCCCCATCAGCTGTCTTTTAAAAGGAAGTGTGTACAAGACTGTGGGGGAGTTGCTTCTCCTCTGGGCTGGATATTTGGCAGGGAGAAATTCCTCAATAAGGACGCTGCGCGAGACAAATTAATTGGCTCTCACCTGGAGCTTCAAGGTGTCATAAAAGCAATAACTGGAGAAAGATTTTTTACGAAAGAAATCCATTCTGATCCCATTGGTGGCGTCTAGGAAACCGTTCTAAGAGATTTCGCCTAAGGTCAGGAAGATACGAAGGGAAACCAGATGGGCCGAGATCAGTACTCTGGGCTTCAGCCCTTAGAACAGGAGATGAGTCCATCTCATCCAGTGGGGGCAGACAGTAGGGTTGTCAACCTCCAGGTTGCACTTGGAGAACTGCTACTATAATTGAGCTCCAGGTGACCAAGTATGTGACCAAGTGGTTCTCAACTGGGGGGTCGGGACCACTTTGGGGGGTCGAACGACTCTTTCAGAGGGGTCGCGGCAGGGCAAGCAGCTTGGCCGGTGGGGGGGGGGGTGCCATCCACACAACAGCCTTGCGGGGTAGATCGAGATAGAGCGTTTGTCTGTCTGGAGCAGTGGAAAAGAGCAAGATGGGCATGGTGGGACAAGAGGCAGAGCTGAACTGAGGAACCCCGGAAAAAAACAATTGATATACAATCCTGAACCATGGATCTTCACACCATTGGTCAGTTTTGGTTTAATTTCTGTGAAAGAACACTTGAATAATTTTATGGTTGGGGGTCACCACAACATGAGGAACTGTATTAAAGGGTCGCGGCATTAGGAAGGTTGAGAACTACTGATATAGGGGGACTGTTCCCTGGCACAATGCAGGAGTGCTCTGAGGTCTATCCTGTCCCCAAAACTCACTCTCACCAGGCCCCACCCCTAAATCTCCACGAATTTCCCAACCCAGCCCTGGCAAACCTCGCAGACTTCTTGGGCCTAGCTAAGAAAGGCCCTTGCCTAGTGTGAGCTATCCAAAAATATGCTAGACTGGAAAACCTTTGACTAATTATTTTTATTTTAGATGCAGCATAAAGGAAAAGTCCCAAGGAACTCTTGTGCATCAAAAACCTGTAGGGAAAAACAATTACACAAAGGCTGATTCTGCACTTACTTTGATTTTTCCATTGTGGATCCTGCTGAATTCAGGTAGATTTGAACCCGGGTCTTCCTCTATCCCTCCCCCCCATTGAAACAGAAAGTGTTTTGCACTTGATTGGGGAAGCTCTGAGCAGAGGGGGGAGCCAAGCACTGTAGGAGCTGAACGGGAGGGGGAAAGGATTGGAGACAGCAGTGGAGGGGGAATAAATCCAAGAGGCAAATCTTTGCTGAGAGAAGCTAGGGCTTCTGGAGTGCAGTCACTTTAAGACAAGCCTTGCAACCGGGAACCAGGAAGACTTTGAACTGACGCCCTGGCCAATCAGGGACGATTGGTTTGCTACAAGGCACAGAGAAGGGGATTTATTTGCTCAAAGCAGGAACCTGCTAACTTCCTGATCCCATTTTTTCAAATATCAAAGGTTATATCTGCTTCTGGATATTGGAGGGTGGGGGGAAGAGTAGGGTCACTCCGGATCAATCATGCCTGTTGCATGCCTGTTCAATTGCCCCAAATCAAAATGGAAATCGAATTCAGTGTAGACGGGAGGGATTTATTCAAACTGGGAGTGGGTAAAAAGCCCTGTGCAGACTACACCAATGTCTTATACATCTACCTCTTAGGGCTGGCTCAGAGTCTGATGACATAATGGATCATCATCTCCAGGACCACCCCCCCAAAGTCTCCAGGCCAGACCTAAAGCCCCAGACATAGCCTGGGGTCATTGGGTCAGCACCTATCCCTTCAGGTTTTACTAACCAAAGTATATTCTCCAAGCAGCTCTAAACCACTGGCTCCCGCTTGAACCAAGCTGTCAGCCATTGTTCTTTCCAGTCTGCAAAGTTACAGCGACCTTGAATCTCAAGCATAATTTCTTAGCCAATCTATAAACCATTTTCTCTGTGTTCCATGGGAGGTGAAAGGTTATATAGAGCAAACAACATTTCTTAATACAGAAAGAGTGGCCAGACCTCTGTCTCCAATATGGAATGGAAGCCAATTTAGAATAGGTGTAAATTGGAGAAAAGGAGGTTGAGAGGGGACATGATAGAGAGGGGACAAGTATTTGAAAGGTTGTCACTTGGAGGAGGGCAGGATGCTGTTTCTGCTGGCTGCAGAGGAGAGGACACGCAGTAATGGGTTTAAACTTCAAGTACAACGATATAGGCTAGATATCAGGAAAAAAAATTTCACAGTCAGAGTAGTTCAGCAGCGGAATAGGCTGCCTAAGGAGGTGGTGAGCTCCCCCTCACTGGCAGTCTTCAAGCAAAGGTTGGATGCACACTTTTCTTGGATGCTTTAGGATGCTTTGGGCTAATCCTGCGTTGAGCAGGGGGTTGGACTAGATGGCCTGTATGGCCCCTTCCAACTCTATGATTCTGTGATTCTATGATTCTATGATTCATTAGAAGGTCGTAATCATTTCCTTGATCACCATCCCAGCTGCCTAGAAATCCAGCACCTCCCCAGTCCCATTGAAAAACACCATTACCTGAGGAACAAGAAAGTGAAGTGGTCTAGTTATTTGACTGATCTGTTCCTCCCCAGATATAAAATAGCTGTTTCCCGGCCGGTTTGAATGCTCACCCGTCTGCCCAATTTGAAGGGAGGTACAATCTCAAGCATTTATGTCCCTGTGTTGCTGAGGGAGTTGAAGCAGCTGAACATGTATTGTCGCTCTGCCCATTTTACAATGCTCTCTGGCACATTTTTATTCAGCCAACCCTCCATAAAATTCCAGGAAGATGAGAAGAAGGTACATATATATATATTTTTTCCCTTCTGGCTGACCTTGAGCCGGTTTTCAAGGATTTTAACTCTTGTGTTTTAGCTTGCTTGTTGATTGAGCTTAAGGTTTTTGTATTTTTCAAGCTATTGTTGATACCATATTGTCCTTGCTGACCCTCTTTCCCACTTACAAAGCTAGTTTACTGTTTTCCTTTGAAATAAATATTCAAAAACATTGAACCTACTGACGCCTCAATATTAATGTCATTTTATTGGTATCTAGTTCTATTTTTTTAATTTACCAGGAGCTGCTGCATTTCCCACCCTAGGCTTATAAAGTCAATATGTTTCCCCCAGTTTTTTATGGTAAAATTAGGTGCCACGGGTTACATTCTGGCTGGCTTGTACTCAAGTATATACATTAAAATCTGTCAGGTTGGTATATCTAGTTGTTTCATTTTGTATACCTGATTCTGCTAGTCGCTGACCGTAGTTAATGAAACTGAACGGAACTAGCAGACTGGGAGGGAAGAAACAGTCCTGAAAAAGGACCCTGCTGCTGCTGCCCCCCCCATTCCCCCATTCCCCCAGGAGGAGGGGAAGGAGGGAGAGAGAAAGCTCCTAGCAGCCCTGCAGTTCTGCAGGACCCTGTGCCTGGCTCCCCTGGGCTGGAAGCTGCCTTTCTCAGCCCAGGTAAGCCACCTGGTCCAGGCTGACATGACTCAGGGGGTCATTAGCTCCGGATTGGGCACTACCTGGAGACTTGAGGGGTGGAGCCTGTGGAGGGTGGAGTTAGGGAGGGGATGGACCTTGTTGGAAAGTGTTGTCCAGTCACAGTTGACTTGTGGCGCCCCCTCTTGGTGTTTTTAAGGTAAGAGATGTTCAGAGGTGGTTTGCCATTGGCTGCCTGCATGGAGCGATCCAGGCTGTATCATCCAGATGGGGTGGGATGGGACACATCAAAGTTCCGGAAATGGTAACTGGGTGGAGTATTGGCGCAATCGGAGAAAGTCTCCAAGTGGATTTATGGGTTGCTCTACCTGCAATTATGTTTCTTTCCCCTTCCTCCCCAACTCTTAGTCACCGTTGTTATGGTTAATGGACTTAGGAGGATTCGCAAAAGCTGGGCCCAGATGGAGCCCAGAATACCCTGGGGTGTCTGAGTAACTCCTTGAGTCGTGTTTTAGATGGAAGTTCTAATCTGTATTCCCCCACGTCTGCATTAAGAACATTAAGACTGAGGACGCTCTCATTGATGCAGCTGGGAAAGAGGAATGTGCATGTGTTCCAGGAGCTTCTTGTGAATGGAAGAACATGGGGGGAGTCGTGGTGGATCAGAACAATGGCCTATCTGGTCCAACACTCCCGGTGTCTCCCAGTGATCAAATCCCAGCCACCAGCAGGGCTAGAACTCCAGAAGCCCTCCAAGCACCCAGAATGCCGTGGATCCCAGATATAAGAATATAAGAGGGGTCATGTCTGATCAGGCCAGTGGCCCATCTGGTCTAACATTCTGTGTCTCCCAAGGGCCCAAACCCAGGGGCCAGCAGGAGGTCCACCAGCAGGGCCAGAACTCCAGAAGCCCTCCCCCTCTCCCCCCTCCGCCAGCACCAAGAAAACCGAGCATCACTGCTTTTTCTGTGCACACAATTCAGTTCAGATTTTGACCATGCTGGATTCGGGATGGCTTACTTTGCGTGCTTTGCACACATACTGTTCTGTTTTCTCCCGTTTTTCTCAGGAGAATTGTGGTGTATGTGCTCTGCATTCCTCAAGAAAGAACATACTTTGTAGCTGAGCAGGACACTTATTTCTTGTCCTGGTTGGGGGTGGATCATCATGCCTGCCAATCATCTCCGGACGGGTTATTGGGAAGACAGATATCTTGATCGGAATCTGCTTTCCATCCTCCAAGGATTTTATCAAGACCGGATAACTGCCCCCCCCCTACCCCTGCCAACAACAATCTACAATCTCATTGTGCATTCTGTGTCTTCTCCCTTTTGGGGAGGGCAGCCGTAGAATTCTACCGCATCAGCCGTTTTGTCATTAAACAGAGTGTCACAGCAGCCAGGGAGAAATAAACACAGTGAAGCCAGATATCGATTCATTAACTAACTATGTTGCCCACCGCAGAGTGCTCGAGCTTGAAAGCACACTGTACTGAGCTAGAATCCATGCATGTGGCTGTGTGCATGCCTGTGTGTGCGAGTTTGCGTGCCTGACTGCATCTGTGTACAACGTTAACATGCATGAAATGTCGTAAATGTTTCTCGCTCAATCTCTCTCCGGGCTCCCCGGAACCCTACTGGCTGCCATTCTGCTTGGTGTCACGGCGATGAATTCATTTGCTTGATCTCAGCATCAGACCCAGGGAACTGGTAGTTTCACAGCCCCCCTCGATGTTCCATCCACCAGGCCTTTGGGTCGGGTCCTGTTTTTAAGCGTTTAGCACGGTGGAAGGAGGAGAGCCTGAATCTTTGTTGCAATATTGTGGTGGATGGCCAGCGTCTCATCGAACGCATTTGTAATTTTAAATCCGGAGGGCTCGGGAGGCGGCAGGCGAGAAATCTGAATAAATAAAATCATAAACGCCAGGGTTAATGCAAGCTGAAGCCTTAAGGCTCGACAATCACAAGGCCGAATTCAACAATATCATACCGTCCCTGCTGGGACAATGGAATTATTTTTTAACGATGCAGGCTTTGATCTCCTCGGAAGTTTTGGAATGACATCACTCTGGGATTTTTAGCTGTGATTTTAAAAGCCCTGTGCAGAGGTAGCTGTCGGGGGATTGGATGGAGAACCCAATCTACTTCTCAGGGTGGCTGTCCCGCCCCTGAGTGCCTCCCCCTCCAACCGGCTTGCCTGTCTGTCCAGCGGCCAGCCAATCACCTTCCGTCCCCCAACCCTGACCACCCCCTCCTCCTTCCACTTCACTCGGAGGCTCAGAGGCTGCAGATCCCTGCTGCACGAGAGCTGCCTCTGCCTGTGAGTTCCCTTCCCGGGGGCCTCCAGCCTGCAGCCTTTCCAGATCCTGGGGGAAGGGGGAGGCTGTTGGCAGAGTTCGTCCACCTCAACCCCCCCCCCCCCATATCTAGCGCCTGAATGTATTCCTGAATGTAACGGGCTTGGCCCCTAGTATAGAATATGTCTTTAATGATGTTGTCTAATATTCAGGGTCATCATACTTTGGGACAAACAAAGTTTATATATCTGCACACCCACACACTCCCATAATGCACAAGAAGTATCGGAAGAGAAAGTTTGCAAACAGCTCTTTGCTGGAGGAAGATGCTGATCCTGGATGAACTGCTGTTGCTTGTCTGTTAGAAGTATCTTCAAAGGTACCATGTTTTTCTTTTTTTCTGCCGCTGCTTCTTTTTTCTTTCACTTTTAACATTCCCGGCATCCTGGGCCATGCCTCTAAGTCTCAGATGAAGTCATGATGATATATGAAACTAGGATGCTGGACAAAAACAGGAAAGCTAAAGGTGATGTACAATGAAACACACACACAAAATCCCGTGTGTTAACGGGATTCAAAAATGACTGAAAGGGAGAGGGAAGGGGAATTTGGGGTCATGGTGCATAGCTGATTTAAAATATGGATTCAATGTGAGGTAGTGGATGAGCGAGAGGGTTGTGAGTGTCCTGCATAGTGCAGGAGGTTGGACTAGATGACCCAGGAGACCCCATCCAACTCTAGGATTCTAGGATTCTCGTGGTTGAAAAGGCAAACTTTATGCAGAGGATTGTTAGCAGTAGTGGTAGTAAGAGTAATAGCAGAAGAAGAAGAGTTGTTTTTTTATTCCCTGCTTTCACTGCCTAAAGGCATACCAAAGCGGCATACAATCTCCTTCCCTTCCTCTCCCCACAACAGACACCCTGTGAGGGAGGGGAGGCTGAGAGAGCCCTGATATTACTAAAGAAGAAGAAGAAGAAGAAGAGTTGGTTCTTAGATGCTGCTTTTCTCTACCCAAAGGAGTCTCAAAGCGGCATACAATCTCCTTCCCTTCCTCTCCCCACAACAGACACCTTGTGAGGTAGATGAAAGGGATGAAAGGGCTCTGGGAGAAACGGTGTGCAAAAAGTGAAGGCTCCTATTCAAAACATATAGCATGTATTAACAAGTGGGCATGCACACCAAATAATGAATCCAATTTTGTGGGTCTTCAAGGCGACCTGGAATGGTTTCCTGAATGAGTGGGAGTTAATGAATTTTTACATATACCGTATATCAGGGGTAGTCAAACTGCGGCCCTCCAGATGTCCATGGACTACAATTCCCCGGAGCCCCTGCCAGCATTCGCTGGCAGGGGGCTCCTGGGAATTGTAGTCCATGGACATCTGGAGGGCCGCAGTTTGGCTACCCCTGCCGTATAAGGTCATGTCAGCCTACCCACCTCTCCCCAAATGGCCAATGATGGGCCTGGAGGGGGTGGGAAGGGGAGGGGCCTCAGGTGGGCGTGTCCACAGCTCTGTTTCCCAGCCGTATTCTGCACAATCATGCCTCTTCTGGGGTTTCTCGAAGCCTGAACAGTTGAGGAAGGCTGGCCCAGACAATCTGAAGCCGTGCTGAGCAAAAGCCTTGATTAGCCCTACCCACTTTCTAAAAGCATTTGGCAGGTGCCAGGAAAGAGGTTGATGGGGGTGCCATGGTGCCCGTGGGCACTGTGCTGGGGACCCCTGCCACAGAGCTTTCAGAAGCAATTCACATCCTGCAGCAGTAGCCAAAAAAACTAGGTTTCAGTTCCATGTCATATTGGGAATTCTCGATATTATGTGCAGGCAGAGTTTGGTTTGACTGGAGATTTTGCCCTGCAAGACAGATGAAAAATCCAGAATGTTCACCACTCTAAGACCAACAGAGAGGCCGGGCTACCCACGGTGTGCAGAGAATGGAGTTTCAAAGCCACTTTTGAGTGCTGCTGAGAAGGTTCAAAGGCCACTGAGATAACCAGCAAGGGATCATTTTTATTTCTAAAAGATTTGTTCCGTCAGCTTGTGACTTAAAAGAGTAAACCTGTCACACGAGGGTACCCTAGGAGGAACGGTGATTGTTTGTCCCCCCCTTCTACCTTTCGGAAACTCAAATATTGATGGTTTTGATGAGAAAATTTCCCAGGGCAGAGAAAGAAGTCTCTTAGCTGGGGAGGAAATCGTTTGATAAATATCAAGGAGATTTACTTAGCAGATGCATTTTTTTTTCCCTTTAAAGATGCGTTATTAATGATGGGCAGGTGGAATTCCTCGGACGTTCTCAGCAAGCAGACTTTTTCCGAGAGAACAATCACGGTGCTAAGAACTATTCTGGTTTTTTTTTCTTTTTATTAGTCATTTGCCTCTAACGGTTTGATTAGCAATGAAACATGGCTGACCATACCCCAAATTAGAACTGCCAGCCTCTGGGTGGGAAATTCCTGGAAATTTGAGAGTTAAAGTCTGGGGAGGATGTAGTTTGGGAGGTGGAGAACAGACCTCAGATGGGTTTCATGTCACAGAGTCTACCCACCCAAGCAGCCATTTTCTCCAGGTGGATTGATCTTGAGATTTGTTTGTTTGTTTGTTTGTTTGTTTATGGATTTATATACAGCCGCATTCCCTTCGGACTCACAGCGGTTCACAATAAAACACTAAAAGCCAGTAAAAAGGTAAAGGTATCCCCTGTGCAAGCACCGGGTCATGTCTGACCCTTGGGGTGATGCCCTCCAGTGTTTTCATGGCAGACTCAATACGGGGTGGTTTGCCAGTACCTTCCCCAGTCATGACCGTTTACCCCCCAGCAAGCTGGGTACTCATTTGACCGACCTCGGAAGGATGGAAGGCTGAGTCAACCTTGAGCCAGCTGCTGGGATTGAACTCCCAGCCTCATGGGCAGAGCTTTCAGACTACATGTCTGCTGCCTTACCACTCTGCGCCACAAGAGGCTCTCTAAAAGCCAGTATAACCCCATTAAAACCTGTTGAAAATTAACATTAAACAATGAACATTAAAACATGGTAATCACAAAATTGTAATTCCAAAAGTTGTAATTCCAAAAGTTACAATTCCAAAACATCTCCAGGCCCCGCCTTGCTGTTGGCAACCCTGGATGTGTTAAAACACCTACATACATGTTGCTCCTGAACCTGGCGGTCTGTTGCACTTTCTTCATGTGTGAGAAAATATATAACTTTTAAAGACAACACAAAGTCTCTTTGATTGTGAAGTTGTGAATTTCCTGAGTTCTTCAGGGGGTTGGACTAGATAACCTTTGAGGTCTCTTCCAGCTCAATGATTCCACGAATTCCCCTCTAAATGACAATGTCATCCATTTACCACACTTTTAATCAGCTGTTCCTCCAAGGGGTTGAGAACTGCGTATCTGGTTCTCCCTTCTTCTTTCTTGTGTTACAATTCCCATTTTTTTAAGGTGGATTCTAATTTGGGGCTGCCCAATGGAGAAAAGCTTGCATTCAGGTCTCCCCTGTTGCCATTTTAATTAATTTTTTTTAAGGGTGGTTGCGCTACAATGCTGTCTCTAACCATTAAAAAACACCAGTGATAAGTCTTGTTATACTGCAGCAGCGTTGTAACACAAGAAACTAATCCCTCCCCACAATCATATCCAGTATGCTGGGGAGGGGGCAATCAGTATGTCTGAGAGATGGCACAGAATGGTGGAATTAAGGGGGGCAAGGAAAAGAAAAGGGCAAACAGGCACCATTTGGCAATTTTTTTTTTGAAAAGGAGAAGGACATGATCATATATGGTTGTATAATTTGATAAATGTTTAACATGTTTTTAAAATATATTAAAAATTAATTAACTCTCACCCATTCAGCCTGAATTAAGGAGACCTACATGTATTCTGTTTTGTGGCCATAGTGTCTCAAATTGGCCATTTTGTTGAGGCACTGGTAATGTGCAAATGGAGTATTAATTAATTAGTGAACTGCTGGATTCGCTAACAAATTATCCCATATTCAATTAAGACAAGCATCGTTTTAAATAGTTGTACAAGGCACAGAGCAGTCCCAAGATGAGAAGTTGAAGAATATCCGGGCAGTCTTGATCTGCAATATTATTATTTCTTTGACTTGGCAAGGACCGATTTGAAAGGAGGCAATTAAAATGTTCCACCAGCCCCTTGACCCCTTGTTGTTTTTCTCAGCCAAAGATTTTTTTTCCTTTCAGGAATGTGCAGGGGGAAAAAAAACATGTTTACACATAAACAAAATATATATCTCTAAATATTTTGAAAACAAAATGATGTTTTGAAATATGACGTGACCCTGGGCTAGTCAAAGTCCTGATAGGGCTGTTCTCACAGAGCAATTCTCCCAAAGCTCCCTCAGCCTCGCCAGTTGTGGGGAGAGGACGTGGAGGCAATTGTAAACTGCTTTGAGACTCCTTTGATAGAATCACAGAATCATAGAGTTGGAAGGGGCCATACAGGCCATCTAGTCCAACCCCCTGCTCAACGCAGGATCAGCCCTAAGCATCCTAAAGCATCCAAGAAAAGTGTGCATCCAACATTTGCTTGAAGACCACCAGTGATCTTCTTTTTCAGGTGATAGCTGGAGATCTCCTGGGATAGAGTCCAATTCACCCGGGGGAAATGGCTGCTTTGGTAGGTGTACTCTATCACATTTTACTTTATGGAAGTCCCTCCCTTCCTCAAATCCCGCCCTCCTCAGGTTCAATCCCAAAATCTCCATGTTTTTTTCGAATCAAAACCTTGCAGCCAATCAAACCCAGTAGGAGAGCTGGAAACAGAGACATGAGGGGCTCAGTGGATATGTCACATTGTCTCTTCCAGGTACAACCCAGAAGTAACAAGGGGTAGTTTAGGGGTGTCAGGGGCATCAGCACTGCCAGCAAGGGATGGGGGAGAACTTTCTGGAACCGATGCTGGGGTATCAGAGACATCAGTGGGCAACACTCTGGCTTTTGGGCAAAGTTCTATGGTAGAATTCACTATTAACCATAGAGTTTGGCCCATTAACTAGAGTGCCCACCCCATTACTCTGGTGGACTGACATCACCTCCGGGTGATGTCAGCACACTGCATTAAAACCCAGTATTGTTCCAGTTTGTGATATGGAAGGGATCTTTGTCTTCTTGGTGCTTGGGGAGCAACAGTGAAGAGGACCTCTAGGGTTCTGGCCCCACTGGTGGACCTCCTGGTGTCCCCTGGGTTTTGTTCACTGTGTGACACAGTGTTGGACTGGACGGGCCATTGGCCTGATTCAACATGGTGCCTCTTATGTTCTTAGCAGTGCTCTGTATTCTTAGTGCTTCAGGAATGAACAGTGGGAAGGCTTCTGGAGGTCTGGCCCCACTCAGGGACCTCCTGCTGGCCCCTGGGTTTTGACCACTGCATCCCACAGAGTGTTGGACTGGATGCGTCATTGGCCTGAACCAGCATGGCACCTCTTACGGTCTCCTGGCAATGCTTCATACCAACAAAAGGAACTCGTCCAATTAAAGGTAAAGGCAATCTGCTTTTCACACAATTTGCTTATTGTAGTTATGGATTGATCCCAGCCTACACAATAAAACAAAACCCTCTATTAAATTTAAGGGTGCTTATGGCCAAGCGAGCTCTCTGGCCATTGAGAATGCTCAGAGCTGGTGTTGAGACAATAGCAAGTGGCCTTCATTTTATCACCAAGCTGCTCTTTCACTGAATAAATTAAAGAAATGCTACTAGATGAATGAGAGAAGGAAAGGAGAAATCCACAAAGGCTTACAGAGACATTTGGCCATTTTTAAGGACTTTCTGTGCCCCTGCTGTCAAGCACCTCTTAAAAATAAATCAGTATGCAAATACCCTTTCTGTGGCTGAGATCTTCGTGTGCTTTTGTTTTGGCTGAGCTAATGAAGACGGTGATGCTTTCTCCCCCTCCTCATGCACTGAAACGTTCCGCTTCCTTGAGCAGTAAGAAGCGGAGACCCAATTCGATTAAAAAAACATGAAAATGAGAATGGCATGAAATCCTCTGGGGGCACATAATTACCCAGGAGAAAGAATCATAGAGTTGGAAGGGGCCATACAGGCCATCTAGTCCAACCCCCTGCTCAACGCAGGATCAGCCCTAACCATCCTAAAGCATCCAAGAAAAGTGTGCATCCAACCTTTGCTTGAAGATTGCCAGTGAGGGGGAGCTCACCACCTCCTTAGGCAGCCTATTCCACTGCTGAACTACTCTGACTGTGAAATTTTCCCCCTGATATCTAGCCTATATCGTTGTGCTTGTAGTTTAAACCCATTACTGCGTGTCCTCTCCTCTGCAGCCAACGGAAACAGCATCCTGCCCTCCTCCAAGTGACAACCTTTCAAATACTTAAAGAGGGCTATCATGTCCCCTCTCAACCTCCTTTTCTCCAGGCTGAACATTCCCAAGTCCCTCAACCTATCTTCATAGAGCTTGGTCCCTTGGCCCCAGATCATCTTCGTCGCTCTCCTCTGTATTATTTTCTTTTTCATTCCTCATTGATGTTCCTCACTTCAGCACCCAGTTTGCTTTCCAGCTTGCTATTTCCCCAGGTTTTCTGAGAGTGTTTTTGTGCTGATTTCCCCCTTGTTTCATTTCACGGTCTAAGGTAATTCAAAAGCAGACACGTTCCCTCAGATTTTGCCCCCCACCACTCCTTTGCTGCCCCTCAAAGGAAACTCTCCCACCAGCATTGAGGTTGTGCCTCCCAATCTGCACCCTCAAATGATTACTCATGGATTACTTTTCCCCTTCTTGTTTTACCTTCATCTATTTATTTACATGAAGATGAAACTGAAATACTTTGGCCACCTCATGAGAAGAAAGGACTCCCTGAAGAAGAGAGAAGAAAAGACTCCCTGGAGAAGAGCCTAATGCTGGGAGCGATTGAGGGCAAAAGAAGAAGGGGACGACAGAGAATGAGGTGGCTGGATGGAGTCACTGAAGCAGTCGGTGCAAACTTACATGGACTCCGGGGAATGGTAGAGGACAGGAAGGCCTGGAGGATCATGGTCCATGGGGTCGCGATGGGTCGGGTACGACTTCGCACCTGACAACAACAAACAATTTATTTTCAAGCAGCATGAGTCCGAGGTGGTCTCTCCACTGAAAAGGGATGGGGAAAAGTCTTTCTGTTTCTGAGACGTTAGACTGCTAATGTCAGCTGGATTAAATGATATCATGCTAGAAGGAACAAAAGCTCCATAATAGGCCCGAAGTAACTGAAAAGGCAGACTATAGAACATGAGTTTAGGCTGTGTCCACATCTGACTGATAAAGAAGAAAAAATTATCCCCATTGTATCCTGGGAGGGAAAGAACAAGAGTCCAATTATAATAAGAGAATCATGATCTCTGTTAATTCACACTGTAACGCTTTGAGTGTTCCTTTGAACAGCCTCATTCCCAGAAGATACTAATTACTGCTTGTTTTGACAGTCGGGGTTAAAGATGAAATAGAATGCTACATTCTATTCCCCGATGGAAGTGACCGATGTGCCTTTTCATTCCCATAATAACAATGGCTATTAGTCTGTCTACGAAAGGCGTGGGGTGGGAGGCAGTGTTCACCTCCGAAGACTTTAAGTCAGTTTGAATGACAGATGGAGTCGCTTGGAAAGCACAAAATTAGTTATGTTCTCTTTTTTCCTGGCAGCAAATAGTTTAATGTTAGCTAGAAAGCGGGGAAGCGAGGCACAGTCACACCCAGAGCCTGGGGGGTTGGGAATTGTCCAACGGAATTTCAGGGCATTTCCGCACATTACTAAAAATAGCATTACGCCAGCCGAATGCTGTAGTGCTAAATAGTATCACACCTCCAAGCCCCTCCCCACCTTTTTACTATGTTGCTTTTGTTTGCTGCCTTTTTGTGCTTCTCACCCTCCACACCCTGGAAATGGCAGAAGAGAGCAGCGCACTTTATATGCCACTCTCTTCCACCTGTCAATCAATCCAGGAAGCCGATCCCCTTTCTCCATGCTTTAAAGGTCCCACAATGCGGGCTATTTTTTTTTAAATCCACACATCTCTGTTTAAACGCCTATGCATATAATCTTAGGTGCATAGCGCTTTTTGAATGCCACCCCTTATGGAATCAAAAGTCTTTTGATACTTTTTAAAATTAATCTTGTTCCTGATTTTGGGGGGTGGACTTTAGAGAGGTATGCTTGGTGCTACAACTTTGGGGGAAAATTCTATTATTTCTGGCATCACCTGCATGCTTGTCTGCCTATTTGTTGCTCCAGGGAGTTAGACCTTTTAAAAAAGACATTCATGTCACCAAAAACAATGGAGAGGGAGGCAGGTGTGAGGGCAGGACAAGGCAGGCACTTTTAGTGCATTTGAACCTTCATACCTTCCTTCTGCTGTTTGCCTGCTGGTTGCTGTCTTGTAACTCGCGCTAAATAGGTTGGTGAGTCCACTTATGCGATTCCCCAACTCACACTTTAAAATAGAGGATGACCAATCAGGAAAGACTGCTTTGTTACAGCATTGGAGGCACAAGGCAGCCACGTTAATTCACAAAGAGCAGAGAGCTGCACTTTTACTCATGGCGATTTTTTGGAATATCGAGGCTTATATCCACACCAGGATATCGCGGGGGAAAGGTGGGGTCACCACGAATCAATCATGCTTGTTGCAGAGGGAAAATTTAAAGTGCCCAAAATCAAAATGCAAATCGAATTCAGTGTAGATGGGAGGGATTCATTTGAACTGGGACTGGGTAAAAAGTCCCTTGCAGACTACACCCAGGACAGGGCTCAAAGGGCCTCCTTGCAGACTTGCTCTTGCCTTTCGAAGGCATTTGAAAAATCTGCAGCCTCTCTATTTCTGCATTCAGGCAGTGTGGCAAAGAGAAACGATCCGTCATATCAAGCCAGCTCCCACAAAGCACTGTTACAAGTGAATGAATCATTTTCTGAACAGCAGGGCGTGCACACCACCCTCAGTGCCAGAAAGGCTGGAAATGAGCCCAGTTGAAAGTTTCTGTAGAATAAAGATGTTTTTGAGCAAACAAAAGGCAGGAGAGGAAAAGCCAGGGTAGGAGCGGTGGGCAAGATCTGCAAATAGCCCTTCCCTTGTGATTATCGGGCGCTGCAGTTCAAGAAGGATCTTGACGAGTTGGAGCGTGTTCAGAGAAGGGGGATAAGGATGGCTGAGGGGAGGGAATCCATGTCTTACCAGGAGAGGGAGCGAGAGCTGGGTATGGGAGGCTTGGAGAAGAGGACCTTCAAGGGGGATAGGAGAGCTGGGTTTATGTAAAAGATAGACATGTTGAAGAGGCGGCCAACTTATTTACTGCAGCTTTAGAAACAAGGACTAGGAGCAAAGGATTTGTATTATGGAAAAAGAGGTTCTACTTCAATATTAGGAAACATTTTCCTACCACGAGGGCTATTCATAGATGGAATCTGCTGCCTTGAAAGGTGGTGGAGTCTCCTTCACTGAAAGCTTGGAGTTTGGATGAGCACCTGTCAGGATTGTATGATTTTTAGATCCCTGAGAAGATGGAGGGTTAGACTGGATGCCCTCGTGTGGTCTCTTCCAGCTCTGTGTGATTCTGATTCTACCTTCCATTGGTGTGAATGAAGGGACCCCTAACTGATCTCAAGCTCCAACAAGGCTAATAGGCATTGCCTGGAAATTAGCTGGACGGTTGTGGGTGGGGATATTGCGGGAGGGATAAAACAATGGAATCAACGTAGGTTGAACTAGGAATCACAGGAAACTCTATGGTAAAAACCATAGAGCTCTATTGTGAATATTTAAAAAATTAATCTAATTCCTGATGGCAGCCTCCAGGTGGGAACCAGGGATCTCCATACTAGAGAGATCAATTCCCCTGGAGAAAATGGATGATTTGCAGGTTAGACTTAGGGCCTTGTCTTCCCCAGGCTCTGCCCTAAATTACCAAGCATGTCCCAACCTGGATCAGGAAACCCTACCGATGCATTCCCCTGCTGGTGGCCAGGATGAACTAGGCCACTCTCATGGCTTTCTTCGGGTTTGTTTCCCTCCAGATGTAAACTTCAGGGAAATATGATGGGGTAAATACCTGTTTAATATCGAATCAACTGCTAGAGGGTGCAAAACGTGTACTAAAACAGGCTTTCTCTGGAGTTTCTTGATAGCCCTGAAAGAGTTTCCTGAATGGGTGGGAGTTAATTAATTTTGTGTATATTTTTAAAATCTGTTAAACATTTATCAGGTGATATGACCATATATGGTCATGTTGACCCACCTCCCCCTCCTCCCATTATGGCCAATGACAGGAAGAGGAGGGTCCCCAAGAGGACATGTACACAACTCTCCTTCCCAACCATATTCTCTGCAGTCACACCACTTCTGGGTTTCCCAAAGCCTGAAGAATGTTTCAGGGGTTTCTCAGTTGTAAAAATGTTGAGAAAGTATAAATACATTGAGAAACTGTAAAAAAAAGTTGAGAAAAGCTGTGTTAGAACATTGGCGGGAGGGAAGAGGGGAGACGAAGCCCCAAAGAAATAGCGTAACAAGATACAAAATGGGAATGTGGAAAAGCCCTAAGATAGAAAGATACTTCTTGCCGAGGGCCCACGTTTCTGGCGGTCTGCACTACACCTCCTCAAGACAGCTATCGGTAATAATACAGAAGGATTCTTCTCAAATTCCAAAGTGCAGAACTCTGGCACCTAAGATTTCCCCTACAATTTCAAAATCTGAGGGCAGATTCGCGGTTTGCAATGAAACATCTCTGACCTAAACAGGTGGCAAAAAGATTGAGAAGAAGTCTCGGGGTTCTGTAAGCAAAAACAAGCAGGGAGAAACGAGGAGGAATCAATTACCTCCATCTCATCATCAAGGGCCCATATAGGTGATTAACCTCCTCCGGAAATGAGTTGTCCCTGTCCTTCTTGGAAGGGTCCAGCCGCATCCTCGGCCTCATCTGTACTTGCTGCTGCTGTAGTCTTCGGCGGAGAAACACTTAATTGCAATTACGCCGCTGCCTTGAAACTCTTCGCGGTGGCCTGATTTTTCCTCCGTGCTGCTTGTACCACTTCACCTTGAATGAAGCCATCAAATTAGCCTCACGCTAATGAGGACTAAAATGGTTTCTCTGTGAGTGTCGAAGGGGTGGGCGGCATTCTGAGCAAACCCGGAGCACGGCAGTCGAGCTGCAGGATAATGACGATAAACCGCCAACTGGGCACCCATAGGAAGGCTTGTTTCAGCTTTAATAAGGCCTTCTGTGTTCTTAACAAACATGCCCTTAACGGCGAGGACACAGATGATCACAACACTGTAGCATCTTCATTGTTTCCCTCCCTTCTTGCGTCAGGAATGATCGGAGGAAGTCGAGTAGAAGGTGCCATGTTTGTATGGAGGTGCCATCTATGGGTTGAGACATTCCAGGAGATTTGGGATGGAAGCTGGGGGCAGTAGGACTGTAGATTTGATTGTATTTTACCCCACTGAGCTCCTCTTAGGCATCCTCTTTGTACCTGCATGAAGAAATCTCCTAAATCTACAGGTCTCCAATCCTATATCAATAGTTCTCCGTTTAAACGCCTATACATCTAAGATTACATACTTTTAGGTACTTTTTATAACGCCACTCTTTATGGAATCAAGAGTCTTGAATATTTAAAAAATTCATCTAATTCCAGATTTTTTTTCGGGGGGGGGGGAGGGACTGTAGAGGTACATGCTTTGTGTGACAACTTTGGGAAGAAATTATTTTTGGCTTTGCCTACATGCTTGTATGTCTATTCGTTGCTCCAGGCAATTCGCTTTTTTTAAAAAATCCATCCGCAGGAAAAGGTAGAGGGAGGCAGGTGCAAGGGTGGGACATTGGAAGCAGAGATAGCGCTTCTTCACCTCCATACATTTATTTGGGTGGTGGCCTGCTGGTTGTCTGCTGGGGGAAAGCACTTTTTAGGTTGGCGATTCCACTTTTTTGAGATTCACGAACTTGCACTTAAAATGGGGGATTTTGCGTTAAAATTGCAGGCCGGACATGGGAGGTTGGTAACATCATGCAGAGAATATAGCATCTTTGAGGGGTAACTATCACACTGAATTTATGGTGTGCGGAAAGGCCCAAACGGATCCCCAATCTATGAAAACCTGTTCTCCTATTAGAAATGGTAGCTTTGGAGGGTGGATTCTGTGCCATTACATCTGAGGTCCCTCCCCTCCCCATCCCTACCTTCCAAAGGCTTCACATCCAAATCTCCAGGAGGTTGGCAACCCTCCGTTAGAGGTCTCTATCCTTGCTGATCGGAAACACTCCCTCCCAGTGGGGGCCTTCCCCCCCCCTTGGGCTGCACTTTGATTCTGACCCTTTGGCCGTTAGGTGGAATTGGTGGGGGATGCTTTCTATATGGGAAATAATATTTCTTTTGCATTGTTCTTGGCAGCCAGCAAATCAGTTTTTCTCAGATTGGTTCAAAGATTTAACACCCGCTTAGCGGGGGAAGGTGACATAAAGTCAATAGGTCAATTGAACAAAAACTTTAAAACTCCCGAAGAAAATAGGTTAGAATGGAGTCCACGGAGCAGCCATTTCCATTCCTAACACAGTAAGGAAATCATTAAAAATGCACTGAAGCCACAGAGAGGGTAGTCACATTCTTCTAAAGAGGCAAGAGACTGGGCTGCAATTCATTGTTTCTTTCTTTCTTTTCGGGAGAGAGGAGAGCAAGAGTTGGCAAGCTTGCTAGTTCGATTCTACTATCCCCAGTTTGATTTCTTTGTTTTCCCCCCGCAAAAAGAACCCCGGGCAGCTTTATTGTCATGGCAAGTCCTTCGGCTTGTTCAAGGACAAAGGCGGACACATTTCAATGTGATTTGTGCACCAGCTGCAGAGACAGGGCATACAAATGGCACAAAAATAGGACACACCAATAAACGGCATGTAAATTACTGCATCACCAGTTCTGCGTAGTGCATAAACCAAAGGGAAAGGCCAGCAAATGGCATCAAATAAAGCATGGGCCTTGCGTTGGATCCAACCTGCCAATGATGACAGATCAAATGCAAAAGAGATTCACCACCCCTGTGTCCTCCTTCTTTGGATAAACTAGATCAGGGGTAGTCAAACTGCGGCCCTCCAGATGTCCGTGGACTACAACTCCCAGGAGCCCCTGCCAGCGAATGCTGGCAGGGGCTCCTGGGAATTGTAGTCCACGGACATCTGGAGGGCCGCAGTTTGACCACCCCTGACCTAGATCCTGCACTGCCAGAAGCAGGAGGCTTGATTCTATCACATCACCCCCTGCCTTGTCCCTTTTGAAGAGAGTGCCTCAGTGTCTAGGTTTGGCCACCTCCAGATGGGGCTTGGAGATCTCCAGGAATTGAAACTGACCTCAGACATTGCGAATCAAATCGAAGGCCTAAGGACCCGGTGATGTTATATATGACATTATATGGCATTATGCACTCTTAGGTCCCCACCTCCATAACCCTGTCTCTTGTGCTGTATCCTCACACCTCCAGGAATTCCCAGCCTAACGTTCACAAGCCTGCTGGTAAAGCTAATTGCTTCACTTAGCTTCCATTTTCCAGCAGATTACTTTTATCACGCTTGCACCCCCCCCCCCCATATTGCACGGCAGCCCCCTGCCGGGTAGGACTTCAGTCCCCATCAACAGACAAAGGCCCGCCTTTTTCAAAGCTGTTTCGATGTCAGTAAATCAGAGTTAACAGGCATAAATAAATGTGAGTTGTAAAAATAACCTTCTAAATTAATGTCTTACATTATGCCTAGAGATACCGTATAATTTGTACATTTAAAAAACCTTTGTGTGATAATAATAGATCCAGAAAACCAACGCTGGGAACTTCAAATGCTATTGTTATATTAAAATATTATAATAAAAACATATATTCTATTATAATATTGCTAAAAGCTGAGGCAGGAGGCTGGATGAACAGTGTTAAGAAAAACATTTTTTTTTAAGAATTTGTCTGTGGAGGAGAAAAACCCCAAATGTTTTCATTTGGAGCCATAAATATAACAAGCCTGACTTGGGGGGGGGAGTCCCAGGGGTACTCCATAGAAGAAGGCCCTAGAGCAGGGGTAGTCAAACTGTGGCCCTCCAGATGTCCATGGACTACAATTCCCAGAAGCCCCCTGCCAGCATTCGCTGGCAAGGGGGTCCTGGGAATTGTAGTCCATGGACATCTGGAGGGCCACAGTTTGACTACCCCTGCCCTAGAGGAACTGATCTTGGTTGCCTGGACATAAGAACATAGAATCATAGAATCATAGAATCACAGAATCATAGAGTTGGAAGGGGCCACACAGGCCATCTAGTCCAACCCCCTGCTCAACGCAGGATTAGCCCTAAGCATCCTAAAGCATCCAAGAAAAGTGTGTATCCAACCTTTGCTTGAAGACTGCGAGTGAAGCCATGTTTCAACAGGCCAATGGCTCACCCAGTCCACACAGTGGCCAAAACACAGGGACCATCAGGAGGTCCACCAGCAAGTCCAGAATGTCAGAAGGTCTCCCATTATTGGATTCAAGAACGAAGAAGCCAGAGCACCGCTGCCCCACACAGAGTATTGTATCTATACTATGTAGTTACTAGCCACTTAGAACAAGGGTAGTCAAACTGCGGCCCTCCAGATGTCCATGGACTACAATTCCCAGGAGCCCTGACTTAGAACTTAAGAGAAGCCATGTTGAATCAGGCTTCTGTGTCACACACTGGCCAAAATCTTGGGCAGGGGTAGTCAAACTGCGGCCCTCCAGATGTTCATGGATTACAAATGCTGGCAGGGGCTCATGGGGATTGTAGTCCATAGTTTGACTACCCCTGATCTAGGGATCATCAGGAGATGCACCAGCAGGGCTAGAACTCCAGACTGTCCCAAACACCAAGATACATTGCAATAGCAGGAAATCTCCAGGTGATTCCTGCAGGGTGGCAATCCTATATCTAGACTGAACAAGAAGCAACATCTGCAGGGCTTTAAGCCTGGACTCCTCCATCAAATAGTTCCCCCGACCTAAGCTTGGCCTTAGGCAGACGCTCAAAGGGAATACCCCTCCCTGAGAAATCCCACAGCCGCACCTGTGCTAACAATGTCTGTTGTTGCTTTTGTCTTCCAGCAATGAAACTCCATTAACTTCTTTGCACAACAAGCTAAGCCTCTGGCTCCGTGCCACGTCAACAATATGAGTCGTTCTATTGCTGGAGTCACACCATGGAGATGTAGGGTACCTATTTGTAGGTTCCATGCAGGAAATCCAGGGCTTGGATCACAAAGCATTGCATGAGGAACAGAAAATAGTTGGGGGCGTTATGTTCTCTCGGCTTGGTTTCATGGTTAAAAGCGGCAGCCACTAATCTGGAGAGCCAGGTTGGATTCCCCACTCCTTCTTGTGCAGCCAGTTGGTGACCTTGGGCCAATCAGAGTTCTCCCAGAGCTCTCTCAGCCTCACCTACCTCACAGGGCGTCTGTGGTGGGGAGAGGAAAAACAAGGCTGAAGGATGCAAGGCACGGGGAGAGCCCGTGGGATGGTTTGTAGAGTTTTTGGCACTGTCCCCTTAGGCTCGTGAAGGCTCAGCTCTGCGGGAAATCGAAAGCTGCAAGTGGGGATCGGAGACACGAAACATCCCCGGGAAGAAAAAATTATCTCCCCAGCTGGACCGTTTTCCTTTTGAGGCTGAGAAATGCGTCTCTGCACGTCCAGACCGCTGCTTGTTGTGATAAATGCCACTCAGATTTGCAAATTAGCTGCTCAGTAGAGGGGGAAATCCAGAGGATCCCTGTGGCGCCACACACCAGCACACACTCACACTCACAGCAGCTGTTTTGTGACAGCTGAATGAATGCCCAGGAATGTCCAAGCAGGGCTCAGACCGAGTATGGGGGGAAGAAGAAGAAGAAGAAGGGTTGGTTCTTATATGCCTCTTTTCCCTACCCGAAGGAGGCTCAAAGCGGCTTACAGTCGCCTTCCCTTTCCTCTCCCCACAACAGACACCCTGTGGGGTGGGTGAGGCTGAGAGAGCCCAGATGTTACTGCTTCGTCAGAACAGAAGAAGAAGAAGAGTTGGTTCTTATATGCTGCTTTTCTCTACCCAAAAGAGGCTCAAAGCGGCTTCCGGTTGCCTTCCCTTTCCTCTCCCCACAACAGACACCCTGTGAGGGAGGTGAGGCTGAGAGAGCCCTGAGATTACTAAAGAAGAAGAAGAGTTGGTTCTTAGATGCCACTTTTCTCTACCCAAAGGAGGCTCAAAGCGGCTTCCGGTCGCCTTCCCTTTCCTCTCCCCACAACAGACACCCTGTGAGGGAGGTGAGGTTGAGAGAGCCCTGAGATTACTAAAGAAGAAGAAGAGTTGGTTCTTAGATGCCACTTTTCTCTACCCAAAGGAGGCTCAAAGCAGCTTCCAATGCCTGTAGTAGAAATATTAATGGATGTGATGCCTATTTGTCCCACCCCTGTCCATGACAGACAGCCAGGGGAGATGTGAATGGAGCCAGCTGCAGGGCTGGGCCCTGTATGCTGCACTGCCACCACCGAGCCATATGTCCTCTTCCTGTACCCAGGCTCTACCCAAGGCGCAGTCGCCTGTTCTCCTTCTCTGGCCTTCAGGCCAGGATGAAGGAATCTGTGGAGGGAACACTGCCGGGTGCAGAAGTCGGGCGGCAGTGCTCCAAGAGGAGCTCAGCGCCAGCCCTGCCCAGCTGCCACTGTGCCTCTTCATCTTCTGGCCACCCTGGCCTCTGCTGAAGCCAAGGACCACAGCCTCCTCCTGGCTTCATGCCACGATGAGAGGACCAGGCGCAGAAGACGGGCAGTGACAGCGGGTGTAGGCCACGCCCAGTGTGTGGCATGCATTTCTACGTAATGGGCCAGAATCCACTTGTTACCAGGTTTATGTAAAACATGTATTTCTTTTTATTTTATTTATTTAGATGTGAAAGTTGGACCATAAGGAAGGCCGAGGGTCAAAGAATTGAGGCTTTTGAACTCTGGTGCTGGAGAAGACTCTTGCGAGTCCCTTGGACTGCAAGGCGAACAAACCGGTCAGTCCTGGAGGAGATCAGCCCTGCCTGGTCCTTAGAAGGCCAGATCCTGAAGATGAAACTCAAATACTTTGGCCACCTCATGAGAAGGAAGGACTCCCTGGAGAAGAGCCTAATGCTGGGAGCTATCGAGGGCAAAAGAAGAAGGGGACGACAGAGAATGAGGCGGCTGGATGGAGTCCCTGAAGCAGTCGGTGCAAACTTAAATGGACTCCGGGGAATGGCGGAGGACAGGAAGGCCTGGAGGATCACTGTCCAGGGGGTCGCGATGGGTCGGACATGACTTCGCACCTAACAACAACAGATTTTTATACCGCCCTTTCCTACGGCTCTGGGTGGTTGACATAAAACATTTTGGAAGATTTACATAGAGCACTATCAATATCAATATAACAATATAACAATAACATACCAACTAGAACAACTAGAAAGGATTAACGCCGATAAACTTTTAAAAACAGCTTCCTGAGAGCCTCTTTAGAGACCAAGGCTCAGATTCTCAGCTTTGATAGAAATCTCCCATTATATTTGCCAAGCTTTGCCCTTGGTTTTCATGGCCCCGAAGCCCTTGGAATGGAATAAAGCTGTCTCTTCTTTTGTGCTAACAAAATCTTTTATTTGGCTACATTAAAAAAAGGGAGTGGGGGTGCCTGAGGTTACTTCTCTGGAAACAACTCATGTGGGCATGGTACCTACGTTGCCCCCGGTATTGATTTATTAGGACTTTGGAGGTAATTGTTGGGCAGCCGGGAATGGTTTGAGGAACGCATGAAATAAAACCCCAGTAAATAAGTAGGGCTGCTGTGCTCATCTGTTGCCAGTGATGAGCAGTAGTTTCAGGAGGGACAAAGAAGGTCACAGAAATGTTGGGTTTGCTGCCAGAGGGTGTAGTGATGGCCACAAGGATAGGCATCTTCAAAATTCAGAGATTCATGGAGAAGCCCATCAATGGGTACCAGCCATGGTGAGTAAAAGGAACCTCCATGTTCAGAATAATGTCAGTTCCAGGAGGCAGTATCAGGGGAAGCATCAGGGGTCTTGATCTCTCTGCCCTGTTGTTGGCCCTTCAGAGGAAGTGGTTGGCCACTGGGTGAGACAGGAGCCTGGACTAGATGGACCACTGGTCTGATCCAGCAGGGCTCTTCCGATGTTCTTATGAAGGCCTCTCTGCCCTGTTGTTAGCTCTCCGAAGGAACTAGTTGGCCTCTGTGTAAGACAAGGTGCTGGACTAGATGGACCATTGGCCTGATCCAACAGGGTTCGTTGGATGTTCTTACATGCTTGGAGAACTGAGATTCAACAGCTTGCCATGCTAGTCCTGAAATACTTTCAAACAGGAAGGTGAGCATTACAACCATGAAGTCCAATTGATATCTCTCTGTTCCTGTATCCTTTTCCCTACCAGTGAGGTGATTAAGGACAAGGACATGGCGGAAGGGTATGCACCGTTACATCACTTCTGGGGGGGAAACCCAGATGTGACAGAGAGCAGGAATAGGAATAATGGTAGAATCATAGAATCATAGAGTTGGAAGGGGCCATAAAGGCCATCTAGTCCAACCCCCTGCTCAACGCAGGATTAGCCCTAAGCATCCTAAAGTAACCATAATGTTTCTGATAATTCCTAGAACTACCCTCTGTGACCTCCAGGTTTTTCTCAGAAGTGACATAACAAGGCATGCAACACTGCCAGATTTTAACATGTTTCTTCGACCACCATGTAGAGTGGTAGTGAACAATGGAACTCAGGGTGAGGAATTCCCTGCCCTGTCTGGGGAACTGACAAAGTGTAGCTTCAGGAATCACCAGAAACTTGCAGTTTTACCATACAGTCCCCAGCAATTCCTAGAGCTACCCATTGTCACTTCCTGGTAACTCTAGGAATCACCGAGAACTCTATCGTAACCACTTCCCGTTAAGTAGATGGCATAAGTTTCTTTTTAGGTTCAAAGATGTTAATCTTTGTATTGTGCCGTGCCTCTCCAGCTGGTGAGACGGACATGACACCTTTCTTCTCTTTATGCAAGGCTGGTAAGGAACAAATTAGCCCCCACCCGAGGACACCCCGTTCAAAGCAGCGGAGTTTTGCTTTTCTGTGTACAAATCCAAAGCCTCCTTCAGAAGACGCCACAATCCTCTGCTGGGGAGGGTCACAATTAGCCGTGTGACGCATCCGTGGGAGGCCGGAGAAAGTGTCGGCTCAGTCTAACCGCGAGGAGATGTAGGCCTCAAAATTGAAAGCCACCACACAATGCTGACTGAGCAACAGGCAGCGTCCTTTGTTCTCCGAGCGAGTAAACTGGCATCAATACAGCATGCTGGAAACCGAGATCTGTAATGCCTCTGCTGGCACAACAGCCTGCTGGGTATTCCGATCTATATTCACAGTGCAATCCGTGCTAATGACGTGCCTGGAAATCACTCTTGCCTTCGTGTTCCTCTCGTCTCTTGAACTGAAGCCGCTCCGTCCTCACGTGGCTCCTCTGTTTGCCATGGAACACAGTTTGAGTTCCGTGGCACCTTCAAGACCAACAAAGTTAAATTCTGGGGATGTGCTTTTGGGTGCAGGAACAAAAAGGGCCACCGGACTCAAACTTAATTCTATCGTTGCAGACGGACAGGGCTACCCACCTGCATCGGTTTGCCATACAATGAGATCAATTTCAAGTATAGTTGTCTTCATGACGTTGATGATGCTGACAATAAGAATGCAAGAACATGAGAAGAGCCCTGCTGGGTCAGACCACGGGTCCATCTTGTCCAGCATCCTGTCTCACACAAGTGGCCAACCAGTTCCTCTGGAGGGTCAAACAACAGGGCACAGAGACCGAGGCCTTCATAAGAACATCAGAAGAGCCCTGCTGGATCGGACCAGGGATCCATCTAGTCCAGCATCCTGCCTCACACAGAGGCCAACCAGTTCCTCTCGAGGGCCAACAACAGGGCAAAGAGGCTGAAGCCTTCATAAGAACATCAGAAAAGCTCTGCTGGATCAAACCAGTGAGGGTCCATCTAGTCCAGCATCCTGTCTCACACAAGTGGCCAGCCAGTTCCTCTGGAGGGCCAATAAGTGGAAGCAGAGGTGGAAGCAGAGGAGGGCCAATAAGTGGAAGCAGAGGTGGAAGCAGAGGAGGGCCAATAAGTGAACACAGAGGGCCTAATGTTGTCTCCTGGCCCTGGTGTTCAGAGGTTTACTTCTTTCCTACCTGAAGAAGTGAGGAGTAACTCACAAAAGCTCCGTTCCTTCCACAAGTGGTGTTAGTCTTTCAGGGGCTGCTGGACTCTTGCTCTTTTCTGGAATGCCCAAAGAAGTCATGGCTTTTCTGGACATGGAGTTTCTGGACATGGAGTTTCCTTTTAGTCAGAGACTCAAATGTTGAGCAACTAAAAAATTCAACTGTGCCCGAGGCCATCACTTCATCCTCTGACAGCATCCTCCACATGTTTATTCACTGATTGAATAAGGAAACATTTCCTTTTGTCCATCATGAATTGACCATCCATCAATATCATTGGAGAATCACATGGGCAGCCAGCAGGTAGCCACGAGGTACATGCTTAGACTCAGTGGAAAAGGCATTTGGCTTTTGGCTGCAGAGTGTGGATCAATAAATCTGCACAGTGGGGTAATGAACAAAAAAAGGATGTTTCTTTCCAGGTCTGCAGGAAAATGTCTGCAGTCAAAATCGTTTACAAAGTTTAAAGCCTTTCCAGACTTGGGAAATGATGTGAACATTTGTGCAACTATCACAATTTTTAAAAAATGCATCTAGGAATTTTTGCCAAAGAAGTCACACACACAGACACAATTGGACATAATGTAGCCTGAGACAGGTTGACTCCTGGCCAGAGGACAATGTTCTGGTGGGTCTACCAACGGAAGACAAAGGGACGGGAGAGGTTTGGTAACTCTACAAACAATGGATGAGAAGCGTAATTGGGACAGTGAATAGACTTAGCTGTTGATTAATTGCAGCTTAAGCAAGGGAAAGGTTAATCAATAGTTCCTGGATGGCCTATTGCTTTAAATCCCACATCTCTCCAGGGCAAAAAGGGGGCAGTAGCCAGTCAGCTGCTCTGATTCACTCCTTGAAACTGATTTTCTAGGTTGAGGACAGGCTGGCATTCATCTTGGCCCATTTTGGCCCTAGCGGAGCCCTGCCCTGAAGCTATTGGGAAGATGTAGACCAGGGTGCTTCTGGCTCTTTTGGCACTAAATTATCCCTCAGGAAGAGGAAGGGTCTTACCCTGGGCTGAATATGCAGTGAGCTTTTATTCCAATCCCAGGTCGATTCAATCCCTGCCGTCTACACTGAATGCAATTTCCATTTTGATTTTGGTAAATTTAAATTTTCATCTTAAACAAGCATGATTAATCCAGAGTGACCCTACCTGTCCCCTGCAATATCCTGGAATGGATATAACCCTCAATATTTGAAAAATCGGGATGAATAAGCATGCAGCTGTCTGCTTTCCTCGAAATAACTTGCTGCCACACTGTAGACAAGCCCTGATTGGCCAGGGCATCAATTCCTGGTTCCCAGGTTGCAAGGCTTCCCTTGAAGGGGACGCAGTAATTTCTCTCAGCAGAAGCTCCAGAAGCTTCTCTTGGCAGAGATTTATTCCCCTTCCTCTGCTGTCTCCAATCCTCCCCCCCCCCATACAAGAAAAGAAAGAGACTCCTGCTGTGCTTGCCTCCCCTCCCCATTCTGAGTTTGCCTAATCATGTGCAGAAATTTCTGTTTCAATGGGGGGGGGGGATAGAGGAAGACCTGAGTTCATATCAATCTGTATTCAGAAGGATCCACAATGGAATAAATAAAATAATTGTAGAATCAGCCCTGATGAGGAAGGCAGAAAACATTAATGGGAGGGTGACAGAAAGGGATGAGAAAGAGGGAGGGGTAATCAGAGGAATTGGAGTTCCCTTTGATTTCATCTCATGGTTAAAATCATGCAAGGGTACAAAATGATTCAGTGTGCAGCTAAGACCGTTTATGCACTGGGAACTTCACTGCCCCAGCTCCTGTGTAGGAACACAAATTGGAGGCGGATGAAGCGCACTGGGCTAAATGCTCCCCTGCGTGGGTGCAGGAAGAGGTGGGACAACCTGCCATGACTAAAACTCCAGCCTGCAGCCTGGCATGAAACCTCCAGTGCATAAATGGTCTAAGAGCCAAAGGCCCTGCCTGAGAAGGTAGAACTACCTGATGGAACGTTATTGTGTACATCCGTAGAACACCGGATTATCCTTTCGGGATGAGGAGCGCTCTCCTGTACAGTTCCAGTCCCCACCCGAGAGTCACCCACATCCTACTTCTCGCTTACAAATAGGGCAGGGAAGCAGCGACCCAAAGCAATCCCACAAACCACCACAGGTGCCATGAATACTTTTCTCTAAGCACTTCCAATGTAGAGAGAGAGAGAGAGCAATTCAGCTGCTTTCGTTTCTCACCGCAATGAGGCCCTCCTTTCCTTCCATTGCATATCCGCCCTCACCCAGTTCACGCACAGCATGACGTATACACACAACAACAACATTCATCTTGCGCATCCTCAGCCAGCCAGCAGGGAAGGTTTTCAAAACACAGCGGAACGGCATCTTTATCGTGGCACGAGGCAGGCGGTTAATGCGGGAGGGGAAACGGTTCCGCTCAATAATTTGCAGCGCCTCTATCACGGCCGTGCATCTGAACAACAATTAAGAAATCACCGCTGGGAAAACACAGAAGGGGGGAACCAAGGATTCCTGCAAGTCATTTGATTTTCAGAGGCTGAGCCATCTTTGATTGGAGAACAGCTCATTTGTCATCTCTCTGAAATGTCGCAGCGGCAGACACATGCAGCTGAGCCGTCTTAGAGTTGGAAATATGGGAAGTGACCTGCAGGGGGCACTGGAGAAGATGTGTCATTAGCATAGTTAGGTCAGGAACTTCCTGATATTTTCCCTCTAATATATGTCCTGATTTGCTCATCTGGAGACTTCCTGTTGCTTTCCACATACTTCCTCCCCGCTTGCCTCCCCAACGGATGGAATGAACTGCAGAACAGGAGAGAACAAAATGTGAGTCCAAAGGCACCTTTAAGGCTTTGTGTGAGGAGGTGTGCATGCACACGAAAGCTCACACCTGGAATAAAACTTAGTTGGTCTTAAAGGTGCCAATGAACTCACATTTTGTTCTGCTACTTCAGACCAACACGGCTATCCACCTGAAGAGAACAGATAGACAGTTAGCAATCTCTCTCTCTCCCCTCTCTTTCTAGACAAAGTTGTTTCTCTTGTAAATATAAGTATTTTATTCTTATAAGCGTGTTTGGCTTTTCCAAGCCCAATTGCCCATTCCCTACATTCCGACAGTCCAGATCAGGATAGCCAAATCACAAGCTGGACACGATTCAATCATTTAAATGCTCTCCCCCCCCCACACACACATACACACACTTTCTCAGGCAGTGCCCAAGGAAGCAGGGGGAGAGTGTGTTCCTAACAGCTGATAATGACATGACCCCCTGCCCACTCCCTTTAAATCCCTCCCACTTGGGAGGGGGATTTAAAGGGAGCAGACAGGGTCCCTGTCTTCAAAAGCTGTTCAGCGTGCTACCCACTCCCTTTAAATGTGGCTAGCATGCCAAACAACTGTTAATGATAGGCATGTCACCCAGCTGTGGAGGATTTAATAGGCATGGATTGGATGCCCCTCATCATCAGAATGCAAAGCTCCATGGCTGCACTCAGACATTTGCACCCACACTGAGATCCCCTCTTCTGGATTTGGCCCTTTCCGTGTAGCTCAGTGAGGGGCTGGGCTCGTGTACACTTGCTGGGAGTTTTTCGGAAATTCAGTTTTTTCCCTTTTGTTTTTCATCAGCCTTTGGGAGTTCATGAGATTGTCTTTCAGAGACAATGGAAGCCGTTCCAGCAGTTAACTGTACTGAATCAATTTAGGAAAACTCCTTTGGGAGTCGGATGTTTCCAGATCACGAACGGGACTAGAAATGAAAGTACGATTATTATTGCCATTTTTAAAAAGCCTTCTTCCCCAACATCCTCCTGAGCATTCTTTTCAAATGGCATTTGAGCAACGCAGCTGTCCCAGGCCGTTTCTGGATGGATCAAGTCTTTCCTCTCCTTTGGATAAAGATCGGAAAGCTCACTGTGCGGAAAGCCGAGGTAATCTTTCCTCCCTATAATTAAAAACCACTCGACTATTATAAGAGCCTCTTGTGGCGCAGAGTGGTAAGGCAGCAGATATGCAGTCTGAAGCTCTGCCCATGAGGCTGGGAGTTCAATCCCAGCAGCCGGCTCAAGGTTGACTCAGCCTTCCATCCTTCCGAGGTCGGTAAAATGAGGACCCAGCTTGCTGGGGGGTAAAGTGTAATGACTGGGGAAGGCACTGGCAAACCACCCCGTATTGAGTCTGCCATGAAAACGCTAGAGGGCGTCACCCCAAGGGTCAGACATGACCCGGTGCTTGCACAGGGGATACCTTTACCTTTACCTAGACTATTATAGAACATGATGCATCCTCAAAGGCCATGGCACCAACAATTCTGTCTCATCCGTAAGAAACACAGATATTTAGTTAACATTTAATTACACGTTTAGCTAAAGCTGGTTTCTTATACCCGGCTTTTCACTACCTAAAGGAGTCTCAAGGCAGCTTACAGTCACCTTCCCTTCCTCTCCCCACAACAGACATCTTGTGAGGTACATGGGGCTAAGAGAGCTCTGAAAGAACTGCTCTGTGAGAACAGCACTGCCAGGGCTGTGATGAGCCCAAGTACACCCAGCCGGCTGCATGTTGAGGAGCGGGGAATCAAAACTACCTTGTCAGATTAGAAGCCGTGACTCTTAACCACAGCGCCATGCTTGCAGGATATGAACCACCCCACACACACATACACCAGCCAGCTGATCAGTGGTGCGGAGGTGGGGACCAGCACTGGGGGGGGGGCCCTGACTTGATAACCGTAACAGTGAAGCATGCTGTCAGTTTTAATCCGGAAGATGACACTGTTTCCCAGGCTGTCGATGTTTTACTGTCAACATAGTTGAAATTCGGAATCACTCTGAAAATGTTTTCGAGCACCATTGTTTCTGATGAACTTGAGCAGCCGGGGCTGAGAACAGGCAGGTGGATACTAATTCCGAGGGCTGGGAAACCGCACATCTTTCAACGAGGCTTCATTTCCAGATGGTTTTTATGCCACTGCGTTCTCATTTGTCATTGCCGTCCTGCAGTCCCAGCGGAGAGGGACTGGAAAGAGATTGCTGAACTCCGGATGAAAACTGGCAGTCGGGAAGATCCCTGGAGATCCTTTTCAGAGGAAGCACGTGCAGGAAGGGGAGTCGCGTCATCAGGCACTCCAAACTGCTCCAGTCTTTTCGAAAACCAGCCTTGTCAGATTTTATCAGTATTAAGGCAGTGTTGGCCTGCGTTGGAAGGCCGGGTTTAAGGATTTGCAAGGCCTTAGCAGAGCACAACTGGCACTGTGAGTTCTGGGGCACGAAGAACTGCAAAGACACCTCCCAGGGATAATTGGGACTGTGGAAGCCACTGACACTGTCACTTTGAGGAATATATTTCTCGAATTTTGGTGGAACATGCAAGCACAACGCCCCAATATCAAAGGCAGATTTTCTCAACTAGGGTTTTGCAATACCCGGTGGTTTCTTCGTGGCCCTGGAAGGGTTTTCTGAATGGATGGGAGTAAATTTTTCTATTTTTAAAAAATTGTTAAACATTTACCAGGTGATAAGGCCATATATGGTTGTGTCGACCTCCCCTCCCCAAATGGACAATGAGGGGCCAGGAGGGGTAGGGGAGGGGCCCCGGGTGAGCATGTCCACAGCTATTGTTCCTAAACATATTCTGCACAATCGTGCCACTTCTGGGGTTTTGCAAAGGCTGAGGTCTATTTCAGAGGTTTCTCAACAGTTAAACCAGGGGTAGTCAAACGGCGGCCCTCCAGATGTCCATGGACTACAATTTCCATGAGCCCCTGCCAGCAAACGCTGAGTTAAACTGCCCCTGAGTTAAACTGTTGAGAAAGGCTGATCTAAGGGGACCTTCATGCTTATGCAACTTGTGGGCCACGCACATGCTCAGTGTGCAATATACATGCTCAGTGGCTGGGGGGGGGGGCTGACAACCCTAGCTCTAGGTCCTTCCCCTCTGCAAACCCCATGCTTCCAATTGACACCCTGCAAATCCTCAGGGTTTCCCAATCCAAAATTGGCCTCCCTACGTTCGTTCCCAGACGTTTTCACGGGCAGCCGTAGAGTCACTCCTGAACGGCTCAGAATTATGCTTCTCTGGCAGGCTTTTTCATAAATGGTGGCTTGAGATTTATTGCCTTTTAGAGAGAGGTGATTAATTCAGTTTTCGCTTCTCAGGGAGAGCTCTTTGACCTATGATAGATGGGTGAGTTGTTTCTAATTGTGTTGTGTGATTTATAGTTCTCTTCTATGAGCTGCCTGGGGCCGTGGAGGGAATGTGCGTTTTGTCACAAAAAATTATTTTTGTTAGGGATTTTTGAGGGAAGATTAAAAAACACAAACAGGCAAACACCGTAAAAAAAAACTGAACGTGTAAGGCCGAGTTTCTCTCACGCACAAATTCTGCATCTAAATAATATGCAAGAGTGTTAGAGAATTTAAAAGTATAAGTACAACTGTAAGCAGAGTTGCACCATTCTAGATCACTATAAAGGGATTGGGCTTAGAAGACTGCAAGGGGGGTGCCCTGGAAATGAGTGGAAAGCAGATACGTACAAGATCCCACCCCCCGCACCCAACCTCATTTATGCAGCAACTAGCTTCAAAGCCCGTTCCTAAGAATGGGCCTTGAAAGGGCCCCCTCCCCTGGTCCCTGGCCAGGCACCTTAAGGTGGCTTTGGGCCGCAGCTCACAGTCAAATCAAGTGGGGCGAGTGGGGGCTGGGCAGCTCGTTAGCAGGACCGGGACAAAGCTCCTTAGCAGGCAGTCAGCAGGCCCAGCCTAGCAGGCCAAGAGGCCCTAGTTAGCAAGGCCTCCCCCACGACCCTTTGCCCAGGGCCCTCTCCCCTTACCTGCTGCTGGCTCCAGGCACTGAGGCATCTGAGAGCAAAGAGGCTAGAGTCCAGGAACGAAGGGCGGGAGCTGCAGGGGCAGGGCCAATCAGGGCAAAGCTGGTTGCACCCTGATTGGCCCTATTCCAACTTGGACAGCCGGACACGTCCTACCCCCTAGGCTGTTTCATAAATATATAGAGAAACAACAATGGATAAGGATACACTCGTTTGCCAATGTGCCTGAATCGGGCCAGCATGCATCGTAATTCAAAGTCTCCATTGCCACCATTTCCTTTGATGCGAAGAGGGCAGGCAGGCACCGTTCCAAAGATAAAAGGAAAGATGAATGCAACCTGGCACTAATTTTCCTGCATTTTGCATCCTTGATTTATCCCAAAGGACTGAGTGATGTTTGTTAACTGAGAGGAACAGTTATTTCCCATTACACCCCCCAAAGAACATTACAGGCGGAAGACCAAATTTTGCTCAGGATCCCTGACCCCAAGGAGGTGAGACAGGCCAGGGCTTTTTTGGCTGTGGCCCCAGCCTGGTGGAAAGCTCTGCCAGTCAAGATCAGGGCCCTGCAGGACCTCAGTCAGTTCTACAGGGCCTGTGAAACGGAGCTGTTCTGCCAGTTCTATGGTCAAGCCCGGGAATATAACACCCGATAACATCATTTCGGCTGGCCCCCCTGAGGAGACATCTGCTAAGATGAAGAGCAGATCCACCCACCCAAAGAGAGAACACCGCCCCCGCCTTGATGATTATATTATATTAACCGGCAGAGGCATGGGTTGTAAAATGTTTTTAATGTGATTTCAAATATGCTTTAATGTTATTTATAACTGTATTTTAACCATTAATGTTACCTACCCTGAGCCTCAAGGGAAGGGAGAGCTACAAGAATAAAGATGATGATGATGATCTGATAGCCATCTTCAAGTATTTACAAGGCTGCCTTGGAGAGGATGGAGCAGAATTGTTCTCTCTTGCCCCGGAGGAACGGACCAGAACCAATGGGATGAAATTAATGCAAAAGAAATTCTGTCTAAACATCAGGAAGAAGTTCCTGACAGTCAGAGCGGTTCCTCAGTGGAAAAGGCTTCCTCAGGAGGTGGTGGGTTCTCCTTCTTTGGAGATTTTTAAGCAGAGGCTGGAGAGCCATCTGACAGAGAGGCTGATTCTGTGAAGGCTCAAGGGGGTGGCAGGTGACAGTGGATGAGCGATAGGGTTGTGAGTGTCCTGCACAGTGCAGGGGGTTGGACTAGATGACCCAGGAGGTCCCTTCTAACTCTTTTAGTCTATGATGTTATGATTCTATGATTCAAATAATAGTAATAGTGATAGTGATAATGATAATATAGTTAGCATAAAAACTTTGGGTGCTTTCTGCCAACCAAGAATCCTGGTTTCTCCCAACACTTTTGCTGTTCTCAAAGACCGTGTAACTGTCATTCCTTGGCTTTCTTTCATCTCCCATTTTCCTCTTTTCAGTTCAGGGTTGTCAACAGAGAAAAAACCACATCAGAAGGCTTTCTCAATCACCCTGCCTTTCCTCCTCGCCTTTCTTTTCTGTTCATTTGACAGCACGGAAGGGCAAGCTAGCAAGGCTAATGCCGCTTTCCTTGAAAACAGCAAAAGAGCAAACCGTATAAACACACTCGGTTACAGGAAGGATCTCAAGCACACCAAGTTGTTTTTGTTCCCCGCCCAAGCAAAACCGTCTGCTGACCTGGAAAAAGTTGATTATACCAAAGAAGAGTTTTGAAAGTCCCATTTGCAGAACTGATGCCCCAAAGTGCTTTCTGCCCCCCTGCTTGACTGTCCAAAAAAGTTGTTTTTGCATGACCCATGATGGGCAGGCTTCCTCAACAAGGGATAACCGTATGCTGGCCTGTATACATCTGCGTGGCTGTCTGCATGCTTAGCTAGGTCTGCGTGAATCCTTAGAAGACATCTATGTGTGTCCCCAAAGTTGTTGTTGTCTAGTTATACAAATCATGTAACCTGACCTGGGTGTAAACTGCACGGAGCTTTTATTCCAATCCCAGGTCAATTCAGTCCCTGCTATCTACACAGAATGCGATTTCCATTTGGATTTTGGGCGATTTAAATTTTCCTTCTGCAGCGAGAAGGATTGATCCGGAGTGACCCTACCTTTATTGTGCAATATCTTAGAGTGCTTTTAATGCTCAATATTTTTCAAATCCTGATTGGGAAAGAAAGCTCCGTGGTAGAGAACCTCTGATAGGCCACACCTGGTCATGTGACAAGCTTGCCTTAAAGGAGAAGCCCCTAATTTCTATCAACTTCTGTCGGTCCTGGATTTTTTCTCCCTTCTCTGCCTTCTTCGATCCTCTCCGCCCCCCCCCCCCCTCCAAGAAAAGAAAGAGGCTCCCTGCTTGGCTCCTCTCCCCCTTCAAGAAAAGGCACACCGGGCAATAGACCCAATTGGGTAACAACACGATGCTCCATCCAATCCCCCGACAGCTACCTCTGCACAGGGCTTTTAAAATCACAGCTAAAAATCACAGAGTGACGTCATTCCAAAACTTCTCAGGCGATCAAAGCCTGCATCGTTAAAAAATAATTCAATTGTCCCAGCAGGGACGGTATGATATTGTTGAATTCGGCCTTGTGATTATCAAGCCTTAAGGCTTCAGCTGGCGCTAACCGTGGCATTTATGATTTTATTTATTCAGATTTCTCGCCCGCCGCCTCCCGAGCCCTCCGGATTTAAAATTACAAATGCGTTCGATGAGACGCTGGCGATCCACCACAATATTGCAACAAAGATTCAGGCTCTCCACCTTCCACCATGCTAAACGCTTAAAAACAGGACCCGACCCAAAGGCCTGGTGGATGGAACATCGAGGGGGGCCGTGAAACTACCAGTTCCCTGGGACATAGGAGCAAAGCCGGCAAGTTTATTGTTGATGTCACCAGGCAGAATGCCAGCCAGCAAGGTTCTGGGGAGCCCTGACAGAAGTTAGGCAACAAGCATTTATGACACCAAGAGACAGCTTGGTGTAGTGGTTAAGAGCGGTGGATTCTAATCTGGCGAGCTGGGTTTGATTCCCCGGCTCCTCCCACACATGCAATGAGCTGGGTGACCTTGGGCTAGTCACAGCACTGACACAGCTGTTCTGACTGAGCTGTAATGCCAGGGCTCTCTCAGCTTCACCTCCCTCACAGGGTGCCTGTTATGGGGAGAGGGAAAGGAAAGCGTTTGGAAGCCACTTTGAGACTCCTTTGGGTAGAGAAAAGCGGCATATAAGAACCAACTCTTCTTCTTCAGTAATATCAGAGCTCTCTCAGCCTCACCCACCTCACAGGGTGTCTGTTGTGGGGAGAGGGAAGGCAATTTTAAGCTGCTTTGAGACTCCTTCAGGTAGAGAAAAGTGGCTTATAAGAGCCACCTCTCCTTCTCCTTCTCCTTCTCCTTCTCCTTCTCCTTCTCCTTCTCCTTCTCCTTCTCCTTCTCCTTCTCCATCCAACGTGACTTCGCCCATGTTCTTATGTTCACTAACAGCTCCTGGAGATGTCAATCTCTGCTTTTCATGCGCACCCCCGTTCTTTTTCCCCAGCTGCACCAAAGAGAGCATCTTCAGTCTTAATGTTCTTAATGCAGACAAGGGGGAATAAGGATTACAACACAGCTTCCATCGAAAACATGAATCCAGGAGCAACTGGGACACCCCGGAGCATTCTTGGCTCCATCTGTGAATCCTCCTAGGTCCATTAACCGTAACAGCGGTGACTAAGAGTTGGGGGGAGGGGAAAGAACCACAATTGTAGGCAGAGCAACCCAGAAAGCCACTTGGGCACTTTCTCTGTTGTGCCAACCCTCCACCCAGTTACCATTTCCAGAATGCCACTGATTTGCGTCCCATATAAGGGGGCATCACTGGATGGGGCAGCCTTCCTCTCTCCTGACCGCATTCTCTCTTCCTGGCAATGAAGCCTTCCTTCTTTATCCCCAAGGCCACAACCAAGGTGGACCCAGGTGGGTTGCCAACAGGCCTGGAGAAAGATGTCGGGCCTCTTTAACAGAAGTTTAATGCATGGGAATGGAAAGCAGAAGATACTCAAAAGAAGAAAGGAAATGGGAACAGGAGAAAGGCAGAAGAGCCAGCCCTCCTGTTTCTCTCCCTTTGAGAAACTCCATTCCCCTCAATTCTGTGCTGCCATCCCCCCAGCGAACAATTGAATGACCGGAACCTATTGGTTTGTGCATCTGGGCCACCCAAAGGTTTGTGGCACAAGGAACAGCACCAATTTATGCTCTGCTCAGGCCTGTGGATCCTTAAACAGACAATGGGCCCCAACAGGGATACCATGCAAATTACAACCTGCAATTCACATTTTCGTGATAAAGGGACATTCATGGTCTTTCTCTGTTCTATTTCTTTACCCTGAGGGCAGCGTGGAGCAATCAAACATTTCCTCTCATCAGATCCACTGGGGGGTGGGGGGTTCTGGTTAAATGGCTGCAGGACACAACTGATAATCTTGTTTCCCCGATGAGAAAAACGTTCTCAGAGGAAGTTAGAACGCTGCCAGGTTTAAAACTCCTTGTCTTGTGAAACACAGTAAAGGCCAGGAACGCTGGGCCTCTGCCCGAAATTATCCCCCTCCGGGTCCCCCTGGGCGTGAAGAGCCTTCCGTTCTTGCTTTCCTTGCAGATCCCTGCAAAAAGGCAGCCAGGGAGATCTGGAGGTATTCTGCATGGAGCCAAATAAAACAGTTTAAAAAACAACCCGTTTAGACCGCTTTATTATATTACAATCCTTGTTCTGCATTGAATATAGTCTGTTGAAAAACTACGTTGCAATTCTTTCTGCATGGAACAATTCATAGTCCTGCCCCCTGTGGTTTTGCCAACTCCGCTTTGTTCTCTAATGCAGTCACTAATCTGCATAACCAAAGGAGCTTCTCTGTATGACTAATAGGGCGTCTGAGACAGGCAGGAGAGAAATGAAACGGTGAAAAGCCTCTTTCAGAAACAACGCTCAAAAGACGCTTAAAGCACTGAAGAGGCAGTTCACCATGCAGAGCAAAAATCAGTTTTGGGGAGTAAAGTCACTCTTCTGTGCTGAGATCGGAAAAACAACGATGTATTTAGTGAGTTTTCATCAGCTTATCCATCATGCAGAAGAGGCCCTATTCAGACTGCACCACTCCGGGGCTCAGCCGAAAGAAGAGCTGCCCACCTGATGTGGGAGCAGTTTAGTGCACAATCCCAGGGTGTTGTGCGGTGGTGGGTCTGGTGCGCAGTCGGCACAGTTTCATGAGAGAGACGTCAAGCTGAGCCACGGCTGCCGGCCCCTGTTCCAGCACACCCCTGGGAAGCAGGAGCGGATGTTCATTGCACGGCTTGGCTTTTATGTTGCCAAGGTGACCAGCCGTAAACCTCTTCCAGATCTTTGTGGCCTGGTATCGAACAAAGAAGGCAGCCAGATACAGGCAAAGAGCTGGCTTTTATATTCTGCCTTTCTCTACCCAGAACTGACTCAGATACCGATTCTGCACAGGTGGAAAAAGCCAAGAGGGGGGTCAGATGGAAGCGGGGCAAATCCCTGCGTCCACATGACACAGCCATGGTGCAGGCCTCCTCCAGGACCTGCCGTGGATCAGGCCCTCAGTTGCCCCAGGCTAAGGGGACACAGGAGAATCCTGCAGCAAGCCCATGCAGATAGGAAAGAGCCAGGCCTCCCTGCCCTACTGTGGCCCAGAAGGGGCAACGAAGTCAACTTTGAGGTATTTTGCTATGCCAATGGCCAGCCCGGAGCATGAATGATTATTTTTCAGGAAGGTGGCTTTCATACCCCACTTTTCACTGCCCAAAGGAGTCTCTTAGCAGCTTACATTCGCCTTTCCTTTCCTCTCCCCACAACAGACATCCTGTGAGGGGGGGGGGAGGCTGAGAGAGCCCTGATATTCCTGAAAAAGAAGAGGTGGTTCTTATATGCTGCTTTTCTCTACCCAAAGGAGAGCCAGTTTGGTATAGTGGTTCAGGAGTGCAGACTTCTAATCTGGCATGCCAGGTTCGATTCTGCGCTCCTCCAGTGCAGCCAGCTGGGTGACCTTGGGCTCCCCACGGCACTGATAAAACTGTTCTGACTGAGCAGAAATATCAGGGCTCTCTCAGACTCACCCACCTCGCAGGGTATCTGTTGTGGGGAGAGGAAAGGGAAGGCGAATAGAAGCCACTTTGAGCCTCCTTTGGGTAGAGAAAAGCGGCATATAAGAACCACATCTTCTTCTTCAGTTATATCAGGGCTCTCTCAGTCTCACGTCCCTCACAGGGTGTCTGTTGTGGGAAGAGGAAAGGGAAGGCGACTGTTTGCCGCTTTTCCCTTCAGGTAGAGAAAAGAACCAATTCTTCTTCTTTCTTCTTCTTCTTGGCTTCCCTTTCCTCTCCCCACAACAGACACCCTGTGAGGTGGGTGAGGCTGAGAGAGCCCTGATATTTCTGCTCGCTCACAACAGCTTTATCAGTGCTGTGACTAGCCCAAGGTCACCCAGCTGGCTGCATGTGGGGGAGGAGCAGGAAACCAAACAGGGTTCACAAGATTAGAAGCCGCCGCTCTTAAGCACTACACCACACTAGCACATCACCAGTGTGCCGTGATCCAAGCATTTTCTGAGCAAGGACAAAACCACTGTTCTATGTTTGGATCAGGCAAATGATCTGACTGCTCCAGTTTCTTGTTCCTCAAGTGATGATAGTTTGCAGTAGAACTGAAAGGGTGGCTTCCTAGTCTGAGAGGGTCACCAGCTCTGAGTTGGGAAATTCGTGAAGAATTTTTTTTTTGGGGGGGGGTGGTTTCTGGGAAAGCTGAATTTTGAGGACAGGAGGGACATCAGGGGGTATAATCCTAAAGAGCTGGTCCTCAAAAGTAACTATTTTCTCTAGGTTCTAGTGGGTAGCCCTGTTGGTTTGAAGCAGCACAACAAAACAAAATCAGAGTCGGTGGCACCCTTATGACCAACAAAGATTTAGTCAAGGTGTGAGCTTTCGAGTGCAAGCACTCGTCCTTGTTATATTCTCTAGGGGAAGTGATTTTGGTCATTGGGAGTTCTCCAGGTGCAACCTGGAGGTTGACACCCCTACTGTGTGCCCCTACTGGATGAGATGGACTCATCTCCTGTTCTAAGGGGCTGAAGCCCAGAGTACTGATCTTGGCCCATCTGGTTTCCCTTTGTATCTTCCTGACCTTAGGCTAAAGCTCTGAGAATTCTTTCCTAGACGCCACCAACGGGATTAGAATGGATTTCTTTTGTAAAAAATCTTTCTCCACTTATTGCTTTCATAACACCTTGAAGCTCCAGGTGAGAGCCAATTAATTTGTCTCGCGCGGTGTCCTTATTGAGGAATTTCTCTTTGCCAGATATCCAACACAGAGGAGAAGCGACCCCTCCTTTCTTGTACACATACTTGCCTATGAAAGACAACTGATGTGTTTTTAATGGGATTTGTCATTTTCTAAATGTTAATCATCATATATCTACATTTCTCGGAAAGCCCGATCTCCCCTGAAGTCTGCGAGAACGGAATGTTATTTTCTTGCTGGAATAGTTAACCCTCCCCTCCCCACCACGTCTGGTTAGACACACAGAGATTTCTTACAGATCCCCAGTTGTTACAACTCATCTCCAGACCAGGGGTAATCAAACGGCGGCCCTCCAGATGTCCATGGACTACAATTCCCATGAGCCCCTGCCAGCGTTTGCTGGCAGGGGCTCATGGGAATTGTAGTCCATGGACATCTGGAGGGCCGCCGTTTGACTACCGCTGCTCCAGACAATGGAGATCAGTTTCCCCATAGGAAATGGTAGATTCCAGGGGCCAGACATGGTAGGTATGGGCAGCTTGGCTCAGATAAACTGAAAAGAATTTGAATCAGTGCCAACCTGGGTACTTTTTTGGCTCATCTGAGCCAAACCGTCCATCCCCTGCATGTGGACATTCCCAAGCAGGATGGCCGAATTGCAATTCAGTCACTATTTGACACTTTTAAATGCAGAGCAGGCATCTAACAGCTGACAATGACAGACACCCTGCCTGCTCCTTCTCCCCAGCTGGGGAGGAATTTAAAGGGAGTGGTCCTGGCCCCTATCATCATCAGCGGCTGGAGCGTAGGCCACATTTAAAGGGAGCGGGCCACCTAATTCTGACAGGGGCCCTGCCTGCACTTAAAGGGAGTTCACATCCCTGCTGAATCCCCTTCCCGACCCAGATTCCACCCCACCAAGGCACCACCCCCAAAAAATATTCTTCCAGGAATTTCCAAAGCTAGAACTGCCATATTTCTTGCTTGACTGGATGGCTATCATGCAAGACCTTGATTCCTGCATCCGTTTTGAAACGGTTCCCATCATTAGCCACCTTGGGGGAGCTGCGAAGGCTGAAACGGCGTGCGTTCGAAATCAGGACTCCGTGAATGAACAGCAAATGTTCCAAAGGAATACCAAAGGCCCTAACGGTGGCAGCGGGCACTTTACAGCCCCGTTCCTTTGTCCAATTAACAATGCCCCATTCAGCTGTGCACATTGGATGGCACGGGGGGCCTTTCTAACTACAGGCTGCTCAGAGGGGGCCAGTAATATCAGCTGCCTATTTTGTCTGTCCCTGGGTAGCTATTTACAGCCACTGGACGGGTGCAACAAATTGCAGGCTACTGCCCGCGGCTGTTGAAAATTAAGCTGCGTGAAACCCCATCACGCAGATTGTCCAGGGTGTTCGTCGACTCGGTTTCAAATCGAGGGCACCACCGAGCATCCTGGCTGTTGTCTCGCTGGGGATCTGCTGGGATCTTCCTGCTGTGCTGTTACAAAATGGCCCAGGTTTTTGGTGGCAGTAGAAGAGAATTAAACAAGTCACATGTTTTCAATTGTAGGCCCACCAATGACAAGTAGAACCCTCATTTGTGAAGATTCCCTTCCAGGCTGGCAGTCAGCAGTTCTGTTTGGCCCTCTTTGTGACCACGCTGCCGAAAAAGCGTTTAAGCCTGAGAACCATTTCCCCTTAATACGGGTGATGAAGTCCCCTTGGACCTAATTGGAGCAAAAGCAGAGGCCACTTTGTCGTGATAAGAGGCCGCACGGAGCATTCCAACATTTTCATTATGCTGAGGTGCCCTCGACCCTGAAGGAAAGCAAATTAAACATGGCAGGAAGAACCGGAAACTTCGTGGAATATTCTTGGCCGAGAAACACAAGTCAACCCTAGGCTTTCTGCATTTGGGCTTCCCCCCTGGCTGAAATTCCCCATTTGCTTTCCGCATATGAGTAGGGCAGAAGTGTCTCCCATGATGCTTTGCTCTTTTCCTCTTTTCCCCCAAACTTTTATTTTTTGCAAAATGGTGCCTGCTTGTGGCTTTCATTTCACTGTGCCCCCTAACTCCAGCAGTCTGCGCCCTTGATCGCCTCCCCAATTCTCCCCCCCCAAGTATACTGGAAGTGATTGGCTTTTTTAAAGTTATCAAGTTACAGTGCTGCTGAAGTGCCACGTGGAAAGCTGCCACGGCTTTTTAAATTGCTAGACGCGAAAACCCACGAATTGTTGTTTTTAAAGCTGAGGTTTCGGAACGGAGGAAGTGAAGGGGAGGAAGAAGGGAGGGATGGCGATGAGGAATTCGGCATGCACAAGCATCTAAAAATGTCGGTTGGGGGAGGGGAACCCGAATGTTTGCATTGCTCCATTGGGCGTCTCCGAATTAGATTCTGCCTTGACCAATGAAATCGCTGCAACCAGGAATTTCCTAAGTCAGAGGGCGATTCGAGTCTGTGCCTGGAATGACGGATTTTAATTCAGAAATGGACAGAAAACCCGTCCCTTTGGAAATGCAAATCCGAACGATATTGCTCGTGTGAAAATAGCACAGGGCAGACCAGGCATCTTGGTTTGTTTTCACGACAAGACCATCTGTAGCCTCTGCCAAGGCTTAATACATTAGAGCAGGGGTAGTCAACCCGTGGTCCTCCAGAGGTCCATGGACTACAATTCCTATGAGCCCCTGCCAGCAAATGCTGGCAGGGGCTCATGGGAATTGTAGTCCATGGACCTCTGGAGGACCACAGGTTGACTACCCCTGAGTTAGAGGGTCAGAATTCAGTAAACATATGGCCCAACTCTTCTGTTTCTTCAAAATAATATAACCTACTACAGACAAAACCAAGACTCGAAGGCCGGCTGTTGTGCTGGACAGCTCCTTTGGAGTTTTAAGGGAAGAAGTGGTGCATTGAGCATAGTTCAGGGGTTCCCAACCTTCTTGAGCCTGCTGGCAGGCACCTTTGTAATTCTGATTCACAGTGGTGGCCACAGCAACAAAATGGCTACAGCAAAATATCCGGTTATGCCTAAATCTAATAGCAACTCTTCAACAAAGCTATGTTTAATAGGACGCCTTGACAGGTAGGATGCCGCAGAGCTGAACCTCCAAAGCAGCCTATTTCTTCTGCGGATCTGATCTCCGGAGATCTGCTGTCATTTGGGGAGGTCTCCACACCTCAATGGAGGCTGGCAAAGGGGGCCAAAGGTCACTGGAGAGCTGCCAATTGCCGACTCCCGGCTCCCATGCGATATTTGCAGAGTGAGTTTTAAAATAGATTTTTGCAGAGTTGCCTGCTTTTTGCTGGATAGGTGCTCGTTCTCCAGCGCATCACGGCCCCCAGATGCTGATGCCAGGCATCACTTCAGAGGCACATCACGGACCAGGTGTTCATTCCCATGACAACTGCCGTCATCGCTATGAGAAACTAAGCACTGGGAAATTGCCACACGTCTCCAGCGCACGGACCACTGCTCAGAACATCAATCCCTTGCCCAAATGCAAGATTTAAAAAAAAAATTAAAAAGATGAGGCTGCCGTTTAGAATATAGCTTCCAGGGAAACCTGTATTAAGAGCGATTTGGGTGGGCAGCAGCGTTGGAGTGAAGTAACAGCATAACATTTGAGTCCAGTGTGCCTGCTGGCCTCAAATTTAGTTCTTTGCTAAGCCTTGGATTTGTATGATAATTTGCTGTTCTTCACAGCTCTTACCAACTGCTTTGATTCAGGCTCAGTTCTTTTTCTCATTCATCTTGAGTCTGACTAGTCCTTTATAGCAGTGGTAGTCAACCTGTGGTCCTCCAGATGTTCATGGGCTACAATTCCCATGAGCCCCTGCCAGCAAACGCTGGCAGGGGCTCATGGGAATTGTAGTCCATGAACATCTGGAGGACCACAGGTTGACTACCTCTGCTTTATAGCAACTAACCCCCCCCCCATACACATGCACACACAACCCTATTTGTAAGGTTTAAGGAAGTCTTGTTTCAGTGTAGCTGAAGAAGTGCGCACACACACACACACAGACTTAAACCTTGTTGGTGTTAAAGGTGACTCTGACTTTGCCTCCAGAGAGTTTGTTTTGGCATAGTGTTCAGGGTGTCAGTCTCGGACTGGGGAACCTGACGTTCAGATCTCTGACAAGGCTAGTAATCTTCCTAGCAGCTTTGGGCTAGTCGCTCTTTCCCGATTGAACCTACTTCACAGAGCTGTTATATTCTGTTCTTGCTGGGTGATAATATCTCATCTTCTAATGTAACGATCTGTGCTCACAGGTCTGATCTTTCCATTTTACCTTTTCACTTTTTCTGCCGGGTGTCTTTTTGTGGAGAGGTCCTTCTGCTGTTACATGGCTGAGCTTCCAGTGGCAAGTAACTCTTTAAGGGGCAGAGGGATCGATATCTTTGCTCATGTATTTCATCATTGTATTCTTTAACTTTGGCCTAAACACAAGAGAAATTCAATGCAACGCCACGTCCTCGCATGTCATCCTGGTAGCCCCTGGAGGCATTCTCAGAGTCTTCCGTGCTGGAGAAATGTCTTTTATTGCTTAACATTTTTCAATATTGTCTCAGATTTCCAGGTGTTTGTTATGGCTCAAGGCCCAAATAAACGCAGCTGAACAAAGCGCTCTTTCTCGGAAACTAGATTAACTCACCTTCCATCTTTTTCTTCTTCTTTCAAAAACCGCAAACCTATGCCTACTTCAGGGGACTGTTGAGGCAGGATTCACATGGGGTTGCCAACCTCTAGGTAGAGTCTGGAGTTCTCCTGGGTTCACAACTGACCCCCAAACAGGGATCTGTTGCCCTGGAGAAAATAGCCACTTTGAAAGGTGGACTCTATTTCATTGTAGCCCACTGAAGTCTCTCTTCTCCCCAAACCATGCCCTCTGCAGGGGACACGATGGCTCTCTTTAAGTATCTGAAAGGTTGTCACTTGGAGGAGGACAGGGAGCAGTTCCTCTTGGCAGTTGAGGAGAGGACCCACAGTCATGGGTTTAAACTAGGTGAAGAATGGTACCAGCTAGATAGGGAAAAAATTTCACAGTCAGGGTAGTTCAGCTGTAGAATGGGCTGCCTCAGGAGGTGGGGAGCTCCCCCTCACTGGCTGTCTTCTTCAAGCAGCAGTTGGACAAATCCTTCTCCTGGATGCTTTAGGCTCGTCCTGCACTGAGCGGGGGGGGGGGGTGGACAAGATGGCCTGCATGGCCCCTGCTCACTCTAGGATTCTCTGAGTCTAGTTCAGCAGTGGAAGGGGCTGCCTAATGAAGTGGGGAGCTCCCCTCACTGGCCGTCTTCAAGCAGCGGCTGGACAGATCCTTATCTTGGATGCTTCAGGCTCATCCTGCACTGAGCTGGGGGTTGGGCTAGATGGCCTCTGTGGGACCTTCCAACTCTGTGGTTCTGTGATTCTAAGAAGGGGGTGAGATCAGGTTAGCCCTGAGGCCGACCAGGGCAGAAAAACAATTAATTGTCATCTAGTCACAGCCATGTTCTGGCAACATCAGTAGGGTTTAGAATGCAAGAGATGTTCAGAGGAGGCTTGCCATGGCTTGCCTCTGCAGAGTGACCCTGAACCTTCCTTGGTGGTCTGCCTTTCAAGTACTAACCAGGACTAACCTAGGATACTTGAGCCTGATCCTGCACTGAGCAGAGGGTGGGACTGGATGGCCTGTATGGCCCCCTTCCCACACAAGGACTAGATGAGCCTAGTTCAGCAGTGCAATAGGCTGCCTAAGGAGGTGGTGAGCTCCCCCTCACTGGCGGTCTTCAAGCAGCAGTCCCATCCCCCTATATTCTTCTGTGGATCTACCAACACAACAATGCAAACCAGGAGCATCACAGCAGCCGTCTCAATGCACTGAAGCCACAACCCGCAATTCAAAAGAGAATACAAAAGGACCCTTTAAGATATTTATGTTACCAATAGAAAGCAGAAGAGGTGGGCAAAAATGAGTAAGAGGTGATGATTTAGAATCCTCTCTGGCCACACTGACTTATTGCAAAGGTTCCCCTCACTGGCCGTCTTCAAGCAAAGGTTGGATACTCACTTTTCTTGGATGCTTTAGGATGCTTAGGGCTGATCCTGCGTTGAGCAGGGGGTTAGACTAGATGGCCTGAATGGCCCCTTCCCACTCTATGATTCTATGATTCTATGATTCTGTGATTCTATCAATTTTTCTGCCCCACCTTTCATTGCGCAAAGGAGTCTCTGCTGCTTGGGTATCGAGATGTGTTATTTGAGAAAAGCAGCTCAGGCTGCCTCTTTTCCTCTCGTGTCCACGCTCTCATTAAGCAGCTCGTTTCATGGTCCTTTTGCCCGGCAGAGCTTTCTGCCACAAGTTATTATTGCTCTTAATGGGCCTGTGTCCCTATTGATTAGCCCTCAGCCTTACTCCAGATCTATTATCCTTCTTTGAATCAAATCCGTTTGTTCCAAAATAGCTGCGTTTTTGTGCGTCACATTAGCCGTTTCTCAAGGTCCCCGGTTCACCTCAGCAGTCTCCCGTTTTATCAACAGAAGGGTTTCGTTTGGTCTCATCACTGCCTGACACAAAAGTGGAAACAGAATGCCGGGTCGGATCCACGGCTTTTCGGAAGAAAGGTCGGTTTCTCACCTTGTTTTTCTGTACTGTACAATCACACATTCCCTTTGTCTCCCCATAAGACGCACCTTGTAAGGGAGGCAAGGTTGAGGGAGAACTGGGACTGGCCCAAGGTCATCCAGCTGGCTACATGTGGAGGCTCCAGATTAGAGGATGCCACTCTTAACCCCTACACCAGGGGTAGTCAACCTGTGGTCCTCCGGATGTTCATGGACTACAATTCTCAAGGGAATTGTAGTCCATGGAGATCTGGAGGACCACAGGTTGACTACCCCTGAGGACCAGGACATTTTCTGCCCCAGATGGGAAATTTCTGGCGCTTTAGGGTGGAGCATGGCAAGAGTGCAGTTTGGGGCAGAAAGGAAGCCCGAAGAGATGTGAATTCATAAAACCTCCCGCCAGAGGTACTGTTTCATCCAGAAAACTCATAACCTTTATCTGGAGATCAGCCGTAATTTCCAAAGCTTCCAGTCTCCACCTGGAGGTTGGCAACTCAGTATGATTATCAGCTCTGGGTTGGGAAATCCCTGGCTGTTTGGGGGTAGAGATTCGGTGGGTGGGATTTGGAAAGGAAACAAACCTCAACAGGGCAGCCATTTCCCCCCAAGGAAACTGAGATCTGTTATCTGAAGATCAGTGATTCAACCTGAGACCCTCTGAGAAAGGAAGACCAACAGCAGCAATATAATAACAATAAAAGGGCAATTGACTTGTGGGCAGTCCCAGCTCTAAGGCACACAAGTAGCAATAGATAGCAAAATTCCCAATATAATGATGACGCGTCACTCACTGCATCCTAGAAGTGATGTTGATCCTCTCTATTTACCAAGAAAATTAGGTGAAATAGGGCTGCTGAAAGTTAAGCAAGCAAGGACTGTGACTGTGGCTTTGCATGCAGAAGGTCCCAGGTTCAATCCCCGGCATCTCCACTTATAAGGTCTCAGATGGTAGGTGCTGTGAAAGACATCTGGTGGAGAGCCTGAAGACCCCCTTGCCAATGTGGGTAGACCATACTGACCTTGATGTGCCAAGGGCCAGATTCAGTAGAAGGCAGCTTCATATACATGCTTGGTTGAAGAAGAAATATGAGCACAGAATGACTACTCCAAGAAAAGCAATGAGAAGCGTCTAGTTGAAAGATCCAAGGCAGTCTTAGTCAAGTTCACAGAAACCCACAAAGATGACAAAAAAGATGGAAGTCAAAACTCACTTTGACAACTGGAAACAAAAACACACTTGTGTGGGCGATATCTGACAGGCAGAGAGAACAATGTTGACAGTCAAAATAATGGGAAACAGCTCCAAAAGGGAGACGAAGAAAGAAACAGAGGGGCTCATTCTAGCTGCACAAGAGCAGGTGCTTGAAATAAAGAGTAAGAAAGCCAAAATTCAAAAGACCAGTGAGAACAGCAAAGGTTGGCTTGGCAAGATGAAGGATGAAGAAATCATCGACACGGTCAGTGCCTGCAGTAAAACAGCTCAAACCAACTGTGAAGATCGTCACAAGAGAGTTGCAACTCTGTTGTATCGGAAGGTTTGCCAGACGTATGGCTTTCCATCAGCCAGAAATTCGTGGGAGCACAAACTAGACAAAATCATGAAGATGGACGAAACAAAGATGTTTTGGGACTTCCATTTGCAAATAGATAAACACCTGGATCCTTAACACCCCAGATATCACAACTGGAGGGGGGGGGAAGAGAAATAGGGTTTGGGTTATTGACACTGCAATCCCAGGAGACAGCAGAATAGAAAAGAAAGAACAGGCGAAGATCACCAAATACCAACTCATGCATAGAGATGGAGTGCCTCTGGGAGAAGTTTCCCATTGTGTCAATTGTCATTGGAGCCCTTAGAGTACTGCCTAGAAATTCTGAGACACACCTGGAAATTCTGTACAATGAACAAATAACACCAGCTGAGCTCCAGAAGACAGACTTGCTTGGGATAACAGGAGTCCCGCAAAAGATACATCTGCAATTTCAAAGAGTTTGGCGAGATCTCAAAATGCAAAACGCCATCTGCCAGTCAAATATCTCACTGTGACAATTCATAACAACCACCATAATAATAGCAGGGGAGAAAAGAGTTGTTCCCTCCCCATTCTCCTCCTTTATACGGCTGGATTTGCAAATTAAAAAGTTGTTGAACATAAGCATAAGGGGGTGGGGGTGGGGGTAACTGAATGCTCAGTTGCCTTTTTGCCTAAACTGAAAAGCTGTGAACAGTTTGGTTTTCAAGCGCTCCAACTCTTTGATCATTCCAATTGCTCTTTGGGGTCTCTTTGGCAGCTCCTTTTTGAGGTGGGCAGACCTGAACTGTGCATGGGATTTGTGAGCCAGGGATTGGGGCCATCGGCTCTGTCAGTAGCTGGACGTCTGATCTTTTTTTCCAACCGGTTTCTTTACAAAGACAACATCCACACCACACATGAAAGGTGCCCCTCTTGTTTTTCAAACTACCCTTTAAAGCAGAATCTCAAAAGGATGGATGCATTCAAAAGCATCGCTTCAGAGCGACAAAAATAAGGGGGAAGCAGACTCCTGAATCGATACGAAAAAGCCCCCCCCCCTGAGAGCTTTGAAAATCCTCCTTGCATGCTGGTGCAAGCAGCCCAAGGCTGATGGAACTGACCAGCAGAGGCAATTAGCTGGGCAGAAGCCGGGGCATTGCAAATGAGCCATTTTGTTGGCGGCTGACTAGCATGAATGTAGGCTCCGAAGAAAGGTGACCTCCCAGGCTACTGATAATGGGGACATGGTCCATTGAATGCCCCTGAAGTCAGACTGTGGAGTGTGGAGGCAGAAGCTTCCTTTCCGAGAGAAGCTGACAACTAAGTCTGCAGACTTGAGAGCTTCTACTGCAAACGGAAAGATGACTTCGTTAAATAGGAGTAGAATAACTCGGTATTGGACTAGAACTTAAGAGGGACCATGTTGGAACAGGCCAGTGGCCCATCCAGGCCAACACTCTGTGTTACACAGTGGCCAAAACCAAGGGGCTCTCAGGAGGTCCACCAGCAGGGTCACAACTCCAGAAGCCCTCCCAGTGTTGCCCCCAAGTGCCAAGAATACAGAGCATCACTAAGAACATAAGAGGGCCCATGCTGGATCAGGCCAATGGCTCATCCATTCAAACATTCTTTGTCACATAGTGGCCAAAACCCAGGTGCCCTCAGGAAGTCCACCAGTGGGGTCAGAACTCCAGATGCCCTCCCACCATTGCCCCCCAAGCACCAAGAATACAAAGCATCACTAAGAATATAAGAAACCCCATGTTGGATCAGGCCAATGGCCCATCCAGTCCAAAACTCCTTGTCCTACGGTGGCCAAAACCCAGGTGCCATTGAGAGATTCAGCAGCAAAGCCAGAACTCCAGAAGCCCCCCCACACACACACACTGTGGCCCCCAAAGAGCCAAGAAGACAGGGGATCACTGCCCCCAACAGTACTCCATGTATAAAGGTAAAGGTATCCGCTGTGCAAGCACCGGGTCATGTCTGACCCTTGGGGTGACGCTGTCTAGCGTTTTCATGGAAAACTCAATATGGGGTGGTTTGCCAGTGCCTTCCCCAGTCATTACCGTTTACCCCCCAGCAAGCTGGGTCCTCATTTTACCGACCTCGGAAGGATGGAAGGCTGAGTCAACCTTGAGGCGGCTGCTGGGATTGAACTCCCAGCCTCATGGGCAGAGCTTCAGACTGCATGTCTGCTGCCTTACCACTCTGCGCCACAAGAGGCTCTTGTATACCATGCATACCATGTATTAGCCATGTGGCTAATAGACCCATGCTCCATATATTTATCCAACCCCCTCTTGAAGCTGTCTATGCACACCACATCTTCTTGGGACATTGATTGTTCCTTCTGAGTCTGAAAAAGAAAAAATCACTGGCATGGTTTGGTGGTAACATTCATGTAAACAATCGGCACGCAACTGAATTTCAAAACTGAAATGTGAGGGTATTGAATTTAATTTTCAGTAGAACTTCATCCCAGAGAGACACTATAGCAAGACAGGCTAACACTTAAAAATAAAAGACAGCACCGCAATTATAAGCAAAAAGGGCTTAAGGGACATTCAAACAGACCTTTTGAGACTTGTGGAAGATTAGAGCAAAGTAGTGCTGGTCCTACAGATTTTCCTGTGAGCAGTCTGTAATAGTCTGATGGGTGCTGAAGGACTGAAGATGGTAGACAAGCTAAGTAAGTCCTGGTTAGAGAAGAGGGGAAATTTCAAAAGCTAGCACTCTGCCCATGCGGTTCTGGCTGCCCTGACTCTATCTCACACATTTTGTTAGACTGCACTTTATATGAGAGATATCGGGATGACAATTTTGTTGCCTTGCTGGAAAACAAGCCTTCTGTAAGTAAGTCTATGATCTTGCAATTCCTGCTCTTTGATAGGGATCCAGAGGTGACCATTATAGTTGCTAGAGTCTTAACTAAGATGCTTTTATAACATGCTCCCTATTTTGTATTCCGTATTTTATAGCTCATTTTATCATTTTAAGATCTGTTCGGTTATGTAACCCCCATGGCTTATTTTATCATCTCGTTGTATTCTTAAGCCCTATTTCTATATGCTTTACACTTTTTTAATGCCAATAAAAGGTTACTGACTGACTGACTGACAAAAGCTAGCTGGTTCAATTGGAGTTCTCTCGTCTAGTTTCTCCTTGTGTCCTTGTGTTGTTGTTGCCTTCTTTTCTTTTTCCTCCCACCTAGCTTTCTTCACTGAAATAATGCATTTCCCCCCAGTTGCAATGGGCAACCACAGTGACGGCACAATGAATGATTCACGAAATTACTTAGAAAAATGCTCATGGATTATGAGCTGTGCCACAGTGTAATAGCTTGAAACTAGGATCCTACCTACTTTGGAATTTTTGAATCGTTTAATGTGTCGTGAATACTTAAGACTAACAAAATTCATGATAGGAGATGGTCTTTCGTGAGTTACTGCTCAGTTCTGGGGCATGCACGTTCATGAGTCACAGCTCAAATCTGCAGAAGGGAGCAGTGACTCATGGTACCTCCTACCCTGACACACATTTTGCCCCACAAATGGCTTTTTAATGAAGGGGCTTTGCTTTTCTCAGCTGAGAAGAAGAAGAAAGAAGGAAGAAGAAAGAAGAAAGAGGAAGAAGGAGAAGGAGAAGAGGAAGGAGAAGAGGAAGGAGGAGAGGAAGGAGGAGAAGAAGGAGAAGGTGAAGGAGTTGAAGAAGGAGAAGGAGAAGAAGAAGGAAGAAGAAAGAAGGAAGGAGAAAGAAGGAAGAAGGAGAAGAGGAAGAAGAAGAGGAAGGAGGAGAGGAAGGAGGAGAAGAAGGAGAAGGAGAAGAAGAGGCTTTATCAGCACCATGGCGAGCCCAAGGCCACCCAGCTGGCTGCATGTGGGGGAGTGCAGAATCCAACCTGACTTGCCAGATTAGAAGTTTGGTGTAACCACTACACCAAACTGGCTTTCTCACCAAATAGTCTTCTTTTATACTAAGGATGATTTTCCGGTTCTCATATTAGGCCACTGAAAGTTGGGGCTTTTGCTCCTCAACTGTCCCCTGGCTTGCTTGTACGGCATCTTCAGTTTCGTTTCTCGGCTTAGTGGCAAGCCCCCTGAAGCGGCTCTCGGGAGAGCAGCATACACCTTTTCAAATATTGACAACTTGGACCATGTTCGGGGAAGGACAACTACGACGGCAGAGAGGTTGGAATCCATGCCTTGCAAGGAGAAGTTGAGAGGGTTGGGGATGTGTAGCTTGGAGAAGAGGAGGGCAAAGGATGCTGGGAGAGCTGATGTTTAACTATAGACATTACAGGAAAGGAGGGTCTGCTCAAACATTAGAAAGCATTAACTGATGGCAAGGGAGGTTTGTAGATGGAAGATGCTGCCTCAGAGGGTGGTGGAGGCTCCTTCACTGGAATATTTGAGGAGGAGGAGATTGGATGAACATCTGTCAGGAGGGAGCGATTTTTAAGTCCCCAAGAAGGTGGGGTGGGGGCTGGACTGGGTGGCCGTTAGTGTTCTCTTCCAGTGGTGTGATTCTGATTCTAAGCCCAGTTGGAATGAGGGCCCCAGCCTTTCTCCTGCAGCCCTGGATGTCCAGCCAAAGAAAAGAAGTCCAAAATGGCCACAGGAGGAGAGTTCTTGCTTAGTCTTCTTCCACGTGCTTGCTACACCCAATGCAAATCTGACCCTAGACTGCACTTATTCCTGATTTGAGTCCAGTAGCACCTAAGAAGCCCCCAAAATATTCAGTCTATACGTTTTTACCATAGAAGCTATGGCATTAGGAAACCATCAAGTGATGAGGTATAAGCAAACACATTTCATTTACTGAATACCACTGGGTGCTATTTCAAAAACAGGTTGGTCATCTAAGACAGAGGCCCACCACACAGTGCCCATCGGCCCGTTGGTATCCATGGTCACCCTTCCCGGCTCCTCCCAAGTAGGCCAGGATTTTTGCCCAGCAGGGTTTTCAATGGACCAGTAATGATAGCAGTAACAATAATAATAAAATTTTATTTATAGCTCGCTCTCCCACGGAGGATCAGGGCGAGTAACGACATATGTCATAGCAATAAATAATACAACCGTCATGAAGATCGTAACATCGAAATGCACATTAGAACCCGCTGATTTCAAAAGCATCCTCTCATATATGGTGGGCGGGGCAGTACAGACATAGGTTTGCAGTCATTGGGCTGCCGTTTTGAGCAGGGAGGCCAGAATTCCGAGAAGGTTCCGGAATAGCTCTGTTTTGTGGGCCCTGTGGAATTGTCCTAGGCCTTGCAGGGCCCTGATCTCACTGGTTAGGTGGTTCTACCAGGCTGGGGCCAGGGCCAAAAAAGCCCTGGCCCTGGTTGAGGCTAGTTTGATGTCTTTGGGACAAGGGATCTTAAGCAAATTCTGCTCACTAGATCTTAATCTTCTTTGGGTGACTTAGGGGGAGAGTCAGTCCTGCAGATATGAAAGTCCCAGGCTCTTTAGGGCTTCATAAGTAACTAGGGGCCAAGCCCGTTGCATTCAGGAATACAACGGCCGCTAGATTGGGGCGGTGGGGTAGAAGAACTCTGCAGAGGGCCTTCCCCTCCCCTATGAGATTATCTGTGAGGTTGATCAGAGCCATCTCCATCCTATGGCCAGGCTATAAGCTGGATTGGAATGGGTCAAGGGCCAAAGTGTCATCCAGGAAGATCTGTAGCTGTTCAGCAGCCACCCACTCCAGTTCTCCATCTGTGTCAAAATTGACAGATAGGTCATGGCGGGGTGACAAGATTTCCTCCACGAAAAAAGCTTGCAAAAGCCTCACTGCTAATGTCCAATTGTAAAATCTGGGATGGTCCAGTAACCAGAGATGTCTGCGATTGATCTGTTTTAAACTATTGTGCTGGGTGTGAGCTAAGGGAGCCAACACAGGCCTCAAATCAATGAGGAGATCTGATTGGCTGTTCAGAGAAAAAAATTAGTTTAGATAGCAGCTGCCAGCTCAGTAGAAGGACCACTGCATGACTCAAGGTAAGTTTTTATGGGAAAGGAAACATCTTAAAACAGGATGTACCTGTAACCAGGCATCCAGTTAAGCAGAGCTTTTTCCTGAAAGGTTGAAGTTAGTATCAGTGTTGTGCATAACCTCGCTCCCTGACCATTTCTGCTTTCCTCCAGCTCTTGCGGCAGCCATTTTGTGGTTTTCTCCAGCTCCTGTGGCAGCCATTTTGTGGTTGGCTCCTCCTCCCCATCCTGTGTCAGAATTCCAAAGCTGCCAGCAGGTTCAAGAAGGCAGGGGACACCTGCTCTAGGATGTCAACAAATAAAACATGTACTCCATCATAGACACACAACTGTGTTAACGGATTAAACAAAGAGGTTCTAAACCATGTCATTCAGCATTTGGGCACCTGTCTTTGTCAGGAACATTAAATAAAACAGATGAGTTTGTGCAAGGCAAAAAGTGTTAATACAAAATTTTGCTATTGTAATCGAATTGCTTTGGCTTCAATGCAAACAAAACTGGTTGTCTAGGGAGAGAGAATCCTCTTCAAGTCTTAGTTTCCAAACAATTGTCAGTAAATATTGTTTTCATCTTTCGAGAGTGTTTATATGCATGCCTACCTGCAGCTCAATGTAAGTGATTTTTAAAAAGGAGTTCTCCAGACGAATTTCAATGAAAAAAAAAATATTTACATTTTGTGCCTTACACATACTCTTCTTTTTTGTTTAACCTTCCTACTGTGTGGCCACATTTTGGTTACTTATCACTCCAGAGCATGGCTGAATTTCAGACCAGGTGACCATTCCTGGAATTCACACAATGAAAAAATTCCTATGAATATCATTTATTTCTAAGGGCAGAAGCACCTTTTAAAAATAATTAAAGTCAAAGATTTCTCCTCTAGACTAGGGCCAAATATAGGGCACTCAGAACTTTTTGTTTCTCATGTGGGGTCAGGTGCTTTTCTCCAAATCTCAAAAGTCATTATTGTCCCAGTGAAACATGCCTTTCAACAGGTTGTTCAATCTTCTTAAAATTATTTACATTATAAATTTTTGGGGATCAACTGTCTCCAACTAGGATCCAGGGCCTCCCTGAATGCAGGACTTTGAAGCTGCCATAGAGAACAAAGTCCAAACACTTTCTTAACTGCAACCGCATCTCTCCTGATTCAGGAACAGACTGTCTTATAGCTGCTAAACAACCAAGCATTATACAAAAGGGACATGCAGCAAAGTCCGAAAAGAGCTGTCATGGTTGCCAGGCAAGGCGTGAGTAGCGAGACGATGGTCAGTCTGGGGCCCCAAACTAATGGGATGAGGTAGTTTACAGCAAGTCTTGCTTAATCCCATTGTTGTTTCCAGCCTTTTCGATGTCCTCCAGCATCAGGACTTGTGTCTTGTCCATCCAGTTCCCTTTCTGAGGTAGCCTTCCCACAGCCGCAGACATAAGATGCTGGGGCGTTTGTTGGGGAACAGCGGCTGGTAAAATGGCGTTGCTTTGCCCCCGCTGGGAATAGATCTCCCGGGGCATCGAGTCCCCCGAGCAAAGCTGGAATCTGAAGGCTGCCTGGAACCCCCTCCGGAAGTTCTCATTGAAGAACCCGTAGATGATGGGGTTGACGCTGCTGTTAAAGAACGCCAACCAGTGAGCGAATGGGTAGACGTATATGTTGATGACCTGCAACTGCTCTTCGGTCAGGTCGGCATAGTCCGAAAGCATCGCCAAGGTCCACAAAGGCAGCCACGAGAGGATGAACAGCAATGCCACGATGACAAGCATCTTGATGACCTTCTGCTTCTTCCTGTAAACGGAGTGACGCTCTTGGCCCTGCTTCCCGGAACTGGGGACCGCCGTGGTGAAGAGGGTGATCCCGATCCGAGCGTACATGATGACAATGAGAGAAAGGGGAGCCAGGTAGATGTTGGCAAAGAGCACTGTCGTGTAGATCTTTCTCATATCCTGGTTGGGCCAGTCCTCCCGGCACCAGTAGATCGGGCCGGTTTTGTTGCCCTCCCCCAGGATCACCCTGAAATGATCCTCCTTCTCCACCTTCAGCATCACTGCAGATGGGCACATGATGGCCACTGCCAACACCCAGATGACCACGATGATCACAATGGCTGTCGATATGGTGAGCTTTTGCTTGAACGGGTAAACGATGGAACGGAACCTGTCATGAAGAGAGAAGGCACAGGTAACTGTTCATCTTGAGTGGATTAATAGGCATAAGGCAGACTCTTGGGAAGAAATTTGCTCAAGTAGAACTGACAACCTCCAGCTGGTGGCCGGAGACCTCCTGGGATTGCAACTTATCTCCAGACAACAGAACTTTAGTTCTAAACTTTAGTTTAGAAAATGGCTATGTTGCAAGGTAGATTCTGTGGCATAAAATCCCATTGAAGTCCTTCCCATCCACAAACCCCACCATTCTAAACACTCTGCTAACTTTTCTGGATATTGCAGACCCCATACCACTGGTCCCACCACTCAATATCCATCACCTCATACTGTACGGTCTTCTGGGTATGACCATCAAATATGAATGCAATCTCTTTGTGGGAACGGTCATGGCTCAGTGGCAAAGACTCTGTTTGCAGAAAGTCCCAGGTTCAATCTCTGGCATCTCCTGTTAAAAGGACCAGATAGTAGATGATGGGAAAGACCTTGATCTGGGACCATGGCTCACTGGCAGAGACTCTGCTTGGCAGGTAGAAGGTTCACGGTTCAAGTCCCAGTTAAAGGACCCAGAAGCAGGTGATGTGAAAGACGTCATCCTGAAACCCTGGGAAGGGGCTTTGGCTCAGTGGTAGAGCATCTGCTTGGCATGCAGAAGGTCTCAGGTTCAAGGCCTAGCATCTCCAGCTAAAAGAACCAGGTGATATGAAAGACATTTGAGCCATTGCCAGTCTGTGCAGATAATAATGATTTTGACAGACTAACAGTCTGATTCAGTATAAGGCAATTTCATGCATATTTATGTGCAACAGCCTTTTTTAAAGTACAGCAAATTCAATTTGGCAACATAGCACATGAACTGACACAATCTGAACAGCTTATAATGACACAAGACAAGACGATATTGTCCCAGAGGTATTCCGGACCACGTAGTCTAAAGTCAGATAAGGGAAAAACTCATAGCCTGAAATGGAATAAGCGTATTGTTCCGATTTTGGCAGATAGAAATTTCCTCATACTAAGGGAATGGAAGTGTCTTTCAGAATACAAAGAACAGAGTACTGATTTAAAATGGTGTATTAACAGCCAAAGTTACCAAGTTAGGAGCAAACCAACTAAGAGCCTCTTGTGGTGCAGAGTGGTAAGGCAGCTGTCTGAAAGCTTTGCCCATGAGGCTGGGAGTTCAATCCCAGCAGCCGGCTCAAGGTTAACTCAACCTTCCATCCTTCCAAGGTCGGTAAAATGAGTACCCAGCTTGCTGGGGGGTAAACGGTCATGACTGGGGAAGAAGGCACTGGCAAACCACCCCGTATTGAGTCTGCCATGAAAACGCTGGAGGGCGTCACCCCAAGGGTCAGACATGACTCAGTGTTTGCAAGGGGATATCTTTACCTTTACCAACTATGTCATTACAAGGCAAGATATTATGGCTGAAGCTCACTTCCTTTGGACACATCCTGCGATCAAACTCACTAGAAAGATCATTAATGCTCGGCATGGTCAGCAGCAAAAGGAAACGTGGTCACCAAAGGATCCACTGGCTTGACACGATCAAAGCCGACACAGGGATGACCATGAACCAACTCAAAGAAGCAGAAACGTATGGCGAGAACTTTCCTATAGAATTGCCGAGGGTTGGACACAACTGAACGGATAACATCATCAACATCACTAGCAGCTTACAACACCAGACAGATTATCTATACCTTCTCTCTCAGAAATAAGGATTGGCTCTCCCAGTCTTGACAGGGTGCAGCCTACCACTGCACAGATTGTCAGGAATCTGGGAGTGACTCTGGATTCCTTCCTTACAATGGAGGCCCAGGTCACGAAAGGAGCTCAGCTGGCATTTTTCCATCTTTTCCAAGCCAAGCTACTAGCGCTCTAACTGGTGCTACGTATCCTAGGACTGGTCAAGCCGGTCATTCTTAGCAATAGACTCGCTATCGTGATGCCTCCCTCTTGGACACAATAAACACTGAACTCTTTCCTACAAAGAATGTCTCCATTTCCTTGTCCTATGAGGAAGGTGCCTTGGTCCCTGACACCATAACTACTGGTCCCCAAGCCACCTTCTCCTGAATCAGGCCATTGGCTGAGTGACAGCAGCTCTATAGAGTCTCAGTCAGCGGTCCGTCCTTCACATCACCTGATACTTTTCACAGGAGATGACACAGGAAGCATGACATGATCCCTTGGTCCATCAATGTCAGTACTATCTACTCAGACTGGCAGCAGCTTTCCAGGGTCTCAGGCTAAGGCTTTTCCCATCACCTGCTGCCCAATCCTTTTAACTGGAGATGCTGGGGATTGAACCGGGGACATTCTGCATGCCAAGCAGAGGCATAAATTTGGTGTAGTGGTTAGGAGTGCGGACTTCTAATCTGGCATGCCAGGTTCGGTTCTGCGCTCCCCCACATGCAGCCAGCTGGGTGACCTTGGGCTCGCCACGGCACTAATAAAACTGCTCTGACCGAGCAGCGATATCAGGGCTCTCTCAGCCTCACCCACCCCACAGGGTGTCTGTTGTGGGGAGAGGAAAGGGAAGGCGACTGTAAGCTGCTTTGAGCCTCCTTCGGGTAGAGAAAAGCGGCATATAAGAACCAACTCTTCTTCTTCTTCTTCTTCTACCATGGACCTAGATAGATGCTAAAAGTACAGGTAAAGGTATTCCCTGTGCAAGCACCGAGTCATGTCTGGCCCTTGGGGTGACGCCCTCTAGCATTTTCTTGGCAGACTCAATATAGGGTGGTTTGCCATTCCTTTCCCCAGTCATTACCGTTTACCCCCCAGCAAGCTGGGTACTCATTTTACTGACCTCGGAAGGATGGAAGGCTGAGTCAACCTTGAGCCGGCTGCTGGGATCAAACTCCCAGCCTCATGGTCAGAGCTTCAGACAGCAAGTTGGCTGCTGCTTTACCACCCTGCGCCACAAGAGGCCCAGATAGATGCTAGGACAGCCTTAATAAATGAACCTGACTTGACTTGAGTGTTCTTGTACTGAGCCACAAGTTCTCAGATGAAACTTACTTTTTTTCCAGCGACGAATGATTTCTTCTTGACGTAACTGCACAGAGCTATGAGGGCAGACATCAAAAAACATGGCAGCCAATGCCATCTTGGAAGTAGACAAGACGGCATTGTATTCCGCACCATTTGCCTGGCTTTGAGAAAGCCTTACCTGTCCACTGCAATGGCAACCAGAGTGAAGACTGAAGCAGAGACGGAGATTCCCTGGATCATCCCGTTCATCTTGCAGACCGTATTCCCAAAGGGCCACCCTGGAGAATCAGAAAAGGGACGAGCTGAAGATAGAAAAACTGCTCTGATGTTTGCTCAGTGGTAAAAGCTAGAGAAGACAGATTCCAGTCCTGTAGTATCTTCGAGACCAACCAGGTTTTGAGGGTATAAGCTTTTGAGAGTCAGATCCCTGCATCAGATTCAAGTTGACATGAAAAAACCCTGAATCCTTAATTAGTGGTATGCATTCAGCTAATCCAAGCTGAAAAAATACCCAAAATACACCTAACTGGTATTTTTCCGGTGTTAATTCACCCATGTTTTGGGGCTATTTTTCCAGTTATTAAAATGGCCTAGCCATCAAAATCCCAAATATATTTGTGAGTTTTTAGGATTGCCAGATAGCCAGAGTTGCGGAATTTAAAGGGACTGGGATCCTTTTAAATGCCCTTAGGCTTACTCCAAGCCATGAATGGAGGAGGCATTTAAAGGGATTTTGGTCCCTTTAAATGCCTCGAACTTATGGAGCCAAAAAATTTCTGCATTCCGAATACAATAGCTATATTGGGATTTGGGGATATCACAAAATATCAATATTTTTGTAGTTCAATATACCTAAATCTGAAAAATACTGTTTGTGTGGTTTCTTTTCCACCTCCCAAGTGGAAAGTGGAAGGGGGGTGTAGGACTCAGGATACAGTGGTACAAAAACAAACTATAACTGATTTATTAGATCAGAGGGAAATGCTTGTGGGAAGAAATTTAACATTTGTATTGAGAGAAGACTCCTGTGTCTCTACTCAGTCCTGGGGGCTCCATTATCCTGATGCTGCAAGCAGACTCAAGGTCAGCAGTTATGTGTGTTGATCTCTCCTTGAAGGGCAGAAAAGAGTCAGCAATTTCATTCACATAAAAAGCAAAGGAACAGGACAAAAGAACGGAATCTTTCACTATTCCTACCTGAGCTTCACTGTTTCCTGTCACTCAGATACTCCCTCCTAGCTCCAGAAGAGCCAGACAGACTGGGGAAAAGCCGCTGAGGTTGGAATATGGAAAGGAGGAAGGAATCCAATCCTCTCACCTGTTGCCTCTTCATTTCCCACAAGATACATAGAATCATACAATAACAGAATTGGAAGGGACCTCCTGGGTCATCTAGTCCAACCCCCTGCACTGTGCAGGACACCCACAACCCTCTCGCTCATCCACTGTCACCTGCCACCCCCTTGAACCTTCACAGAATCAGCCTCTCTGTCAAAAACAAAGACAATACTAGATCATACATGAATGACCCATCACTTCTAATCTGACTAATGGCCCATCTATCTGTACACATCTGTAGAAAGGGAACTCATTCAAGAATGGAAGAACATAAGAGAAGCCACGTTGGCTCAGGCCAAGGGCTATCAGCCCAACCAGTCCAACATTTTGTGTCAGACAATGACCAAAACCCAGGTGCCATCAGGTCATTCACTAGTGGGGCCAGAACTCCAGAAGCCCTCCCTCTGTGGCCCTCTAAACAAAAAAGAATACAGAGCTTCAATAAGTACATAAGAGGTGTCATGTTGGATCAGGCCAATGGTCCATCCAGTCCACCACTCTGCATGACCCACAGCCCCAAACCCCAGGTGCCATCAACAGAAGCCCTCCCACTGTTGTCCCCCCCCCAAGCATCAACAATACTGAGCATCACCAGAAGAACAGATGGTCCTGTCTCCCCAGCACTGGCAATGATTCACGTTCCTCTAGGCTCCAAAAATAGAAAAAGGGGGAAAGAACCTCAAGATATTGTGTTCAGTAGCGACACAATAATCTGCTCTAGATTTGATTTCTACAGGAACTGTGCTGCTGTTTTAAAGGAGGAAAAATTCAGCCAACGTGACACCCCACAGCTAGTCATTTAATCTATAAAGTGTTCTAGTTTCATAAGATCACAGAAACCACATTATGTCCTCCTGTAAGCAGTTCTGTGTGGCAGATGTTCTCTGCTGTAGGCATCATCGTATTGATATAAAGAAAGAACTTAAGAGGTGCTGTGCTCCATGAGACCAGAAGTCCACCTGGCATCATCTTTCAGACAGCACCAAACCAAACAAGGCACAGAGGCAAAGACATCTCCTGGATGCTGCCACCTACTACAGTTCCCCTACCCCAATGAAGAATCCAGCAAGCTGTATTCTGATCCTGTGAAACAGCAATGTCTCGGTGCCTCCAATAAATCCATGTGGACCCCCTCAGATTTATCTGGGAGAAACGACACCCTTCCAAACTCCAAGGCTAGAGATGATACTTACCGGAGATGATATTATCCAACAAAGTGGTGGGCATGCAAAATATCCCCACAAGCAGATCGCTGACGGCAAGGTTCAAGATGAAGAGGTTGGTGACGGTGCGCATGTGCTTGCTCCGCAGCACAATGAAGCACACCACTCCGTTGCCAATCATGCACAGGAGGAAGATGAGGAGGTAGGAGATAATGAAGATCACGGCGACAAGAGTCTGGTGGAGGTAAAAATCCACGTAGGAGACGTTGCCCTCCATGTTGCAGGTGCGATTCTGCCTGCTGCAATTCCTCAGGGATGGTGAGCTGGTGGCCAGATTGAGGTCCATGATTGTATCCGTGTTAAATGGCTCCTGGCAACAGAAATAAAAAGGTGTCACTGGAGGGAACTATGTGCCAGACCGCATATTGTGTAACAGACCCAAAGCCACATGTGGCCAGCTGGACTCCCAGGAAGCACCTCCTCTCTCTCTCTCTCTCACTCACTCACTCACTCACACTCTCTCTTATTGGCTGAGCTTCTGTGAGGTCATGGCATGCCTGAATATTTGGACAGCATGGAGCGAAAGAGGGTAAGCAAGTGGCACAACTTTGAATGTCAGAGAATACAATTGTGCACAACTCAACACTTCAGGCAGAAGTTCCATTTAACAAGGTGGCTTTTGCCATTTAACATGCTGTTTTGAAACGTTCCCTGCACAACATATAGATACATATACATATAGATTCCCTGCACAACAAAAGCTTTGTGCTGTGGTGGAAGCTGCTGCTGAAGCAACTTGTAAAAAACTGCATGGGCAGGCAGGCCAGCACCGACCAATAAGAAGACTTGCGGGGCAAAACTCCCACTGGCTCCACCCACTTTCTAAAAGAACTTGACAAACACCAGGGAATTTATTCAAGAAGAAGAAGAAGAGTTGGTTCTTATATGCCACTTTTCTCTACCCGAAGGAGGCTCAAAGTGGCTTACATTCGCCTTCCCTTTCCTCTCCCTACAACAGAAACCCTGTGAGGTGGGTGAGGCTGAGAGAATCCTAATATCCCTGCTCGGTCAGAAGTTTTATCAGAGCCGTGGTGAGCCCAAGGTCACCCAGCTGGTTGCATGTGGGGGAGCACAGAATCGCCACCCTGGCCTTAACCGTATGCCTGGTGGAAGAGCTCCACCTTGCAGGCCCTGCGGAAAGTTGACAACTCCAACAGGGCCCTTAGCTCTTCCAGGAGCACATTCCACAAGGTTTGGGCCAGGGTCAAAAAAGCCCTGCCCCTGGTGGACGCCAGGTGAACGTCTTGGGGGCCCGGGACAACCAGAATATTCATACCCACAGAGACTAATGCTCTGTGGGGGGCATAAGCAGATAAGCGGTCCCCCAGATAAATAGGACCCAGGTCATGTATAGCCTTAAAGGTTAAATCCAACATCTTAAACTTTATCCGGTAACAGACTGGTAACCAGTGCAGATGACGGAGTACTGGCTGAATGTGGGCCCTCCAATATGTCCCAGTGAGGACCCTCAAAGCCACATTTTGTACCAGCTGCAATTTCCGGGTCAAAGCCAAGGGTAGGCCCATGTAGAGAGAGTTACAGAAGTCTAACCAGGAAGTGACCATTGCATGGATCACTGTGGCCAAGTGTTCTGGAAGCAGGTAGGGTGCTAGTAGCCGCGCTGGGCACAGATTTTATATCCCCTTTGTGACATCTGAATGCTTGAACGTCAGTCCGATTTCCTCCTCTTCAAGCTAATCCCCCCCCCCAATTCATATATTCTGACCTCAAAGGTAAGTAAAGGTAAAGGTATCCCCTGTGCAAGCACCGAGTCATGTCTGACCCTTGGGGTGACGCCCTCCAGCGTTTTCATGGCAGACTCAATACGGGGTGGTTTGCCAGTGCCTTCCCCAGTCATTACTGTTTACCCCCCAGCAAGCTGGGTACTCATTTGACTGACCTCGGAAGGATGGAAGGCTGAGTCGACCTTGAGCCGGCTGCTGGGATTGAACTCCCAGCTTCATGGACAGACAGCTTCAGACAGCATGTCACTGCCTTACCACTCTGCGCCACAAGAGGCTCGACCTCAAAGGTACACAAGCAATATAAAAGGAACCAACAGACTGGGATCATCAGGACAAAAATTCATAATGATTGGCAGAAGACGACATTCATATCTCGCCTTTTTTTGGTGACGCAGTTACGTGACAGAGCTGTTAGTTTTCTGTTTGCTTCTTTCAAAGCAGAGAGAGCAAAGATGTAAAAGAGGCAAGAACGAGATTGTTTGTTTCCAAAGCTTGGATGGAAGTTGATACAAGAGCAAATTCGATTTTTGTGCAGGAGAGAGAATGAAGCTATACAAACAACAAGCCCTCCCAACAGAAGGTGTGCACAGAATGATATTAATTCCAAGCCTATTTTTAAAGCACCAAAAGGCTTGCTGCAGATTTGTTGCTGTTCGGTGTTCCCAAACAAATTGCTGAAACCCAGGTAACAAAGATGCAGACATAATGGCTGTCGTACCGTCTAGATTGAGAAAACTTCGGATGATCAAGTGAGACCATTCTGACAGAAATGAAACCATGTCTCACAGAGGCAGATTATTAAAAAACCACAGGAACATATTAAATATCAACGGGTGCTTAAAAGGGACCCCCTCTCTCTCTCTCCGTATGTATTTGTAGGGGAGGGAGGGGACAGATTAAATAGGGACTCCCAATTAAGAGAAAGGTATTTGAATGTTATAACTTCTTGTGGGCTTTCAAAATGGTACGAAAACAGAACTTTCTGTATGAAGCTGTTCCGGGGCTGCTAGGAACAGAGAAATCATGGAGGAAAACTGACATGGAAAAAAACAGGCATCAATGCTACCAAATTCTACAAAAACAGAAGAAGAGGAAGAAGAGTTGGTTCTTCTATGCCGCTTTTCTCCATCCAAAGGAGTCTCAAAGTGGCTTACAGTCGCCTTCCCTTTCCTCTCCCCACAACAGACACCATGTGAGGTGGGTGAGGCTGAGAGAGCCCTGAGATTACTGAAGAAGAAGAGTTGGTTCTTATATGCTGCTTTCCTCTACCCGGAGGAGTCTCAAGGTGGCTTACATTCGCCTTCCCTTTCCTCTCCCCACAACAGACACCCGGTGAGGTGGGTAAGGCTGCTCAGTCAAAACAGCTTTATCAGTATTGTGTCAAGGAAAGGGTCACCTAGCTGGCTGCATGTGGGGGAACACGGAATCCAGCCCGGCTCGCCAGATTAGAAGTGAGTGCTCCTAACCACTACATCAAGCTTAGCACCAGCTACAAGAAAAACCCTTCAACTAGGGAAAATGCGATCGTGTTAAGGGTGTCAGTAGCAGGATCAAGTTGCTGTCAATGAGATCATTTCAAGAAAGGTGCCACCTATCCTCATCAGGTGAGCATAGATTGGGAAAGGGCTTCAGAGTGTCATCTCAAAGGATGGTAGCTTCATCCAGAGGAATATCATGGCATCCCCTAATTTCAGTTCAACTCATGTATCCCTGTCCTAAACCACAGCATTGGTCTATACAGGTCTAGACCTGATTAGCGGGGTCTCGGGTTGAGGTCTCTCACCATCAGCTACTACCTGATCTTTTCCAGTGGAGGTGCTAGGAACCGAACCCAGGACCATCATCTCCAGGCAAGGCAGCAGGGGTTACTACAACAGAGAAGAGGTCCATGTTCACCACGCTGAGAGCCTCTGAGCAAGGAACCTTAAAATGTAAACATGTAGGACAGATTGGATTGCTGCTGCCTAGGAGTAACAGATCCAGTCTGGGAAACCCCTGGAGACTTGGGGGAGGAGTCTGCAGAGGGTGGGGTTAAGGCAGGGAAAGACCTCAGCAAAGTATATGCCCAAAAAAGTCAACTTTCCAAAGCAGCCATTGTCTCTAGGGGAACTGAGTTGTACAGTCTGGAACTCGGGTGTAATTCAGGAACGCTCCCTGCCCATGTGGAGCTGCTGCTTGGAGAAAGGGGCTAGGAGAGCCTGAATGGAAAGGAATTAACCATTTCAATCCCTTCCAATAAAAATGGAGAAGAGGCATGATTGGCAGGTTTCCACAAATGGTACCTCCTCTCCAATGTCAGTTCAGCCAGGGACAGATTGGCCACTGAAGTCACTTGGAAATGTCCCAATGAACAACGGGGTTGCCTTGAACCTAATGGACAAGCTCCTCCACTCCCCCTTCTATTGAGACAGAAGAAACTCCTTCTCCTTAGACTTTTTTTGCGATTTGATAAAGCGGCCCGGCCTTTGTTTGGAGTCCATCTCCTCTCTTCTCCTCCCGCTGCTCCCTCCCCATTGCACTGTTTTGCATCTGGCTGGCAACACATCTCCAAACAGCTTGCTGGAATTTAGCTAATTAAGCTGAAAATAAGAACCATAATTGGCAACAGAACGGAATCCTGCAAGGAATTCTTATAGTTTAGTAAGGAGTGGGGGGCGGGGGGGGGGAGAGACGTGTTGAATTTCACAGCTTGCTGACCAGAACGCTGAGACGTCAGAAGCACCGAGAGATGGGAAATTAATTTGAAGAACTAAACTGGCAACTTTCTGCTGGTGCAAATCTACTGTTTTGCTTCACTGCAGGGTTGCCAACCTCCAGGTGCTGCCTGGAGAGCTCTAGCTATTATAATTGATCTCCAAATGACCAGGACATGTTCTCCAGGGCAGAGTCTTCACCAAGCTTAATGCTCATTCATTTCTTTGTGCCCACGAATTCTTGCGTTGTGAGAAAGGGGCAGTGACTTCTCTCCCCTGCCTTCTCTATCCCATGCCTAATTTTGTAAACCTCAATTGTCGTTTTCCCCACCTCAATTGTCGTTTTCCCCACCTCAATTGTCGTTTCCTGGCAGATCCAGCTAAAACAACAACAAAAAATAATCCACGGTCCAGATGCTCAAACACAACATCCTAACTCAATTCTGCTGCTCCGGGAACCTGTGCGTTGATCAACCCAAGGGGGAAAAAACTAGACGGGGAAGTGTTTAGGGAGAGCAAGGGATGTATTCCTCCCTCCCACTGGAGCCAGGGGTGGAAGCAGAGTTTATCTTCCTCCTACAAAGGACATTGGTTCTCTCTGTGGTTGGATGGCGATTCTGCACCTGGCTTTGTTATCAGAAAGCACCAGGAGAGTCATTTACAGGTTTTAAAAGGCCCATGGTAGACAGATGATAGGGCTCACCGTGCTGTTTTGTGGCGCCTGGCGTGGACCTAATCACTGCAGAGGCCCTTTTGTGGCACAAGCTGATTTGTTTTTATGATTCAGCTGCCAAGTTCTTCGCAGGCTCCGTGTGAAGTAAGGAGGGGCTTGAGAGAATGCTGAACAATACCCATGTCTGCAGTTTGGCTGCTGCGTTGGCTAGAATATACCTTAACACAGGGGTAGTCAACCTGTGGTCCTCCAGATGTCCATGGACTACAGTTCCCATGAGCCCCTGCCAGCGTTTGCTGGCAGGGGCTCATGGGAATTGTAGTCCATGAACATCTGGAGGACCACAGGTTGACTACCCCTGCCTTAACATACAAGCTGCCCAATTAAAGCCACAACCTGCACACCTCCAACGGATAACAAAATTGAATTTGCCCTCCTTGGAAGGCAGCCAGGATTCATTGTCAGGATGGATTTGAAGGTGTGGGATGGATTTGAAGGTGTGAGTAAGTTACGTGTTGCTCTTATCAACGAGCTTTTAAATTCCGCTCTGCGAAGTTGAGTCCTTTAACCTGCATCGGCTATACAGATTTCACGAAGTGGTGATGATGCACAGCATTGCTTGCTTTCAGTTTATTCTTCTCCCGCTAGCAGCAGAAAGGGGCCAGCCGGTCCAATGTATCAGCCATCCATAAATCCTCTCTCCTAGATGCTTCCAGCTAGTGCCACCTTATGGACTAGAAACTTTCCACCGAGGAAGCCCAATGGCAACCCACCCCTGGCCGCCTCTTGTCTTGGAAACTCCACAGCAGGTTTTCTCAAGCAGTTTTTCTAGACGACCCTGGAGGTCCCTTCCAACTCCATGATTCTATCTAGAGAAGAGCCCCTCCTACCCTCCTGAGTCGAGATGCCAACGTCCAGGTGAGACAGGGGGATCTTGGGGTATCGCAGCTCATCTCCAGATGACAAAGATAGTCCCCGAGAGAAAACGGATGTTCCGCGTGGCGTCTACGGCCCCCTTTTAGACAGCCCTTTGTGATCCTTTTTCAGCAGCAGACTGCAAATCGGTTCAGTCGTGCCAATTCCAGACACAACTGTTTAGCAACCAGGTGCTCAAGGATTTTATTTACCTCTTCAGACAACAGAAGTGAGCAATGGGGGCTTGCAAATCGGCAGCCGCCCCAAGGCCACCGGAAGCGGCCCCAGGGAGGACAAGCGTGCCATGAGGTTCGCCTGCAGCTGCAGCTGTAAACAAACAGGGAAGTTGTTGTTATTCAGACGAAGCCAGCCGTCCACTTGCCAATCGTGCCGTGCCAGCGTGGGGGCAAAAGTAACCCATGGGTTACTTAGCACAGAGAAATAGGGATGTTTGCTGCACATGTGTCTCCCCACAAGGAGAAGAACGTCTGCCTCAGCTATTTCATGAGCCTTGAAGGGAGGGTGGAATAGCCACTGCTTGGCCTGCAGAAGGTCCCAGGTTCAATCCCCGGCATCTGTAGTTGAAAGGATCCAGTTGGAGTTTACACAAAAGGCCTCTTCTGGAGACCCGGGGGAGCTGTGGCGGGTCTGAGGAGACGGCACTGACTTTGATAGGCGAGAAGCATGGTGTAGTAGTTAAGAGTGGCAGACTCCAATCTGGAGAACTGGGTTTGATTCCCCGCTCCTCCACCACATGCAGCCAGCTGGAGGATCTTGGGCCGCCCACAGTTCTGTTACATCTGTCCTCGCAGAGCAGTTCTCTCAGAGCGTTCTCAGCTCTCACCTCCCTTGCAGGGTGTCTGTTGTGAGGAAAGGAAGGGTGTTTGGAAGCTGTTTTGGGACCCCTTCGGGTAGTGAAAATTGGGGTTCTTTTTCACCAAAGGGAGCCTGCAGAAACAGGGCCAGGGTAGGTCCATGCCGCTCTCTTCCTTCCATCCCCCCAACGCCAGAAACACAACCGGGACAGGCCTATAGCACTCAGTCACCTCCATTTCAAGGTCTTACTAAGAAACAGGCCCCACCCATTTTCTAAAAATAGGTGCTTTCATGAAACAAAGGCTTGTTTATATACAAAATATGGTGATTTCTCTTTACAGAACAGGAAGAGTTGTTTTTTATTCCCTGCTTTTCATTACCTCAAAGTGGTTTACAAATTGCCTTCCCCTCCTCTCCCCACAAGAGGCAGCCTGTGAGGTAGGAGGGGCAGGGAGAGCTCTAAGAGAACTGTGACTAGCCCATGGTCACGCAGCTGGCTGCATATGGAAGATGCCAGGCTTGGGGGCAGGCTCTCACCATTATCCTCTCCCCCAAGGCAGGTGTAAAATCTGTAGATTCAGTGGTATGTTGTAAGCCAGCATCCTGCCTCGGACCTCAACCTCGGTCCTCAGCAGGTCTACAGACACAACAGTGGAGTTAAACCACTCTGCCACACAGAGATACAGAAGAGATCGTCTGCTCCCTTGCTCACAAAATTCTCCATTTCTGGTCTGCCCTTGACACCTCTCCAGAAGGAGACAGGATGTTGGACTAGGCGTCTGTGGAGGTCGCCCCACGAGTTTCATGGCAAAACTTGGCCAGGCCCATCCACTAGGCCGCACCAGCTGTAGATTCAATTCTTCTAGAGTTGCTAGCTTCAGGTTGGGAAATATCTGGAGCTTTTGATGGGGTAGAGCATGCGGACGGGCCACCCCACGGAGTCCATCCTCTGAAGCTTCCATTTTCTCCGGCGGAAGTGGCCTTATTCATCCGGAGACCAGTTGCAACACGAGATTACCCGGAAACTGGCAGCCCTAAGGTCTTCCGGTTTCCTAAATCCAGTTCTACATAAGGCAGCATTAAAAAAACAACACACACACACACCTTATTTTTTAACTAGAAGCACCATGTGAGGTAAAACAAGTTAGCGCTATTACCTCTGAATAGCTCTATTTTTTGCCACACACCCAACGGGCAGTGCATTGTGACTGAGAAAAATTCTCCTTTGGGCAGCCAGCTCTCTTCTCCGTTTTCTTTTCCCACTCCCCAGGCCTTTCATCCTTCTGCCTTTTTGCTAGGCAGCCAGGCGTGCCTGTAGCATTAGCGTTATTTCCCCCATATTAATGACCCTATTAGCTTTTTCCTGTAGCTGAAAGGATGGATAAACTCTCTGACAGGAAATAATAAGGAGGAACGTGTTCTATATACTGAGAGCCAGCTCGACGCAGTGGTTAAAAGCGACAGCCTCTAATGTGGAGAACTGGATTTGATTCCCTGCCCCTCCATGTGCAGGCAGCCGAGTGACCATGGGCCAGTCCCTGATCTCTTACTTGGCCCCACCTAGCTCAATGAGAACCTGCTGTGGGGAGAGGAAGGGAAAGCGATTGTGAGCTGCTTTGAGACTCCTTACATGACAAGGTCCACAGATGGACACCAGAGCTACCCACGAGGGTTCTGGGGGAACATTACACGATTGGCACTCACCCCTGGTGAATCCTACAGTGAGAAGGGGCCATATCCAGGCCACCTAGTCCAGCCAGTCGCTCAACACAGGATCAGCCTAAAGGCATCCAGGAGAAGGATCTGTCCAGCCGCTGCTTGGAGACGGCCAGTGAGGGGGAGCTCCCCACCTCCTTAGGCAGCCCATCCCACTGCTGAACTAGACTTCTAGAATCCTAGAGTGGGAAGGGACCATGGAGGCCATCTAGGCCCACCCCCTGCTCAGTTCAGGATCAGCCCCAAGCATCCAGGAGAAGGATCTGTCCAGCCGCTGCTTGAAGACGGCCAGTGAGGGGGAGCTCCCCACCTCCTTAGGCAGCCCATCCCACTGCTGAACTAGACTCCTAGAATCCTAGAGTGGGAAGGGGCCACAGAGGCCATCTAGTCCCATTCCCCGATTGGTGCAGGATCAGCCTCAAGCATCCAGGAGAAGGATCTGTCCAGATGTTGCTTGAAGACAGCCAGTGAGGGGGAGCTCCCCACCTCCTGAAGCAGCCCATCCCACTGCTGAACTAGACTCCTTCAGAACTTTGACATCTGGGTGCTACAGAGCAATAGGGTCATTTGTACTTTCAGACACTAAACAGGCCTAGGTATGGAGATAAAAGAACATCAACAAAGGTTGCCACGAAGAACCGAAAAACCCAGAGGCGAAGAGGAAATGGGAAAAGGCCAAAGGGCCTACTGAAAAATACCGGAAACACAATCAAGACAGACCCCCTGATCAATGATACGGAGCCAGGGATGGGGCTACTACACGATAGCTGGGGGGGGGGGGTTTCTTCCTTCCACTTGAAATGTAATAAAGGGGTCCCAATTGGCACACGGGACACCTGCAACAGCTCCCCTACTTCACCTTCACAGTAAAGGAGATGGGACATTTTCTATCAAAGAGAAGGCTTCACAGTATCCTGGGAAATTAGAGCAAGTACAGATCTCTGAGACCCTTCTGCAGTCACAACAACCTGGGCTCGGCGTACCAAGCAAATTCACCACACAACAGCAAAGCCCAGAATTCAGTGCCCCGAAATATCTGGCGGTCATCCAGAAGCAAAACAAGCCGAAAGTTTCTAGTCCATCTGGAGACATGGCACAGCAAAGCTACCCAGGAGGACTTCGGGAGGGCTGATATCCTGGACCGGCTGGCCCCATTTCGCCGCTAGCAAGCAGGGCCTAAATGGCGAGCCGGCAATTGTACACATCATTACCACTTCCCGAAATCTACAGAGTCGATGCAGGTTAAAGGCCTCAACGTCTCAGAGCAGAATTCCGATGTTCTTTGAAAAGAGCAACCGATGACTTTCTCACACCTTCAGATCGGTCCAGACATTTACTCTTACTCTCCTTCCAAGGAAAGTAAATTCTCTTGTTATTTGTTGCAGATTATTCTTTTTTTATGGAGCACTAGTGACTCTAATTGGGCAGCTAGCTGACCCAGCAGCCAAATCCCACTCTTCTGTACTGCCAAGCGGTCTCACCAAGCCCTTTCTGACTCTTCCCTTCATCTGGAGGCTGCAGAGAACTTGGCAGATGAATCATAACAACCGATCGGACTGGGGCAGAAAGGGACTCGCCGGAAATCTCTGCTATGATCAGCCCAGAATCAGTCACAGAATCACACCATCTCTCCATCGTGGGTCTTTTCAAACCGGCAAAGGATGCTCCTGGAGCCATCCGATAATAAAGCCAATGGAGAATCTGGTTTTTCGAGAACAAGATATTCTTCCAAACAAAGACAGAATTGATGGCCTCTTAGGAGGGAGAGAAATTCCGCTTCCCCACTTGGCTCAAATTAAAAGGGAGGAATTTAGACCCTTCTTCCAAAACACTTCCCCATCCAATTTTTTCCCCCTTGGGCTGACAAATGCACAAGTTCCCAGAGCAACACAATTGAGTTAAGATGAAGCATCTGTGCATCAGAACCATGGATTACTTTTTTGCTTTAAGGTGCTAGGAAGTGTCCTGTTATCATACAGAGATCTTACTTCATTTTGTGCTGGGGACTCTGTGACACGGCCTGGTGTAGTGGTTAAGAGCGGCTGCTTCTAATCTGCTGAGCAGTATTTGATTGCCCGCTTCTCCGCAAGCCGCCGGCTGGGTGACCTTGGGCTCATCACAGCCCTGATAGTGCTGTTCTCACAGAACAGTATTGTCAGGGCTCTCTCAGCCCCACCAACCTCACAGGGGGTCTGTTGTGGGTTGCCATGTTGGTCTGAAGCAGCAGAACAAATTTAGAGTCCCGTGGCACCTTTAGGACCAACAAAATTTTATTCAAGGCATGAGCTTCAGGTGCATGCACAGTTCCTCAGAGGCAATGTCATGGAATGGAAGCAATCAGTTCAAACTTATAGGTAGAGTGCGAAAGTTGTTTGCATTTTGTAAGGAAATGGAGAAAGGAAAGCAAGCGGAAGCCACTTTGAGGGTCCTTCTGGTAGAGAAAAGTGGGGTACAGAAGCCATCTCTTCTTCTTAAAATAGAGGATTCTAGGAGATTGATTGGCTGTTTTGACATTGTTTTGATCACTGGCTGTATTTGGTTGTGACACAGTCTACTGATGTAACAGAATTGATTTTTGCTATATATTCCCTGCCATGTAAGGAGATCATAGTCTGTGGAATAGTGCTTTGCACTTGAAAGCTCACGCCCTGAATGAATCTTTGTTGGTCTTAAAGGTGCCACTGGACTCTGATTTTATTATTCCAGCGTCTGTGTCCATTTCTGAACCCACGGATTTAACAGTGGTGGTTTGCATCAAGGAGGATTTCCAGTTGGGGAAGCAAGAGAACACTCGTCAATACGTATAAAGAGCGATAGGAGCCTTCTGTCAAGATAAGGGGTCTCAAAACAGATCTCATTCCTTCTGCTCACTGTGAAGCAGAAGGCGGGCAACGTAAAAACGACAAAGATAAAGGCTCCTGGGGGCTGTGAGAGCCATTTGATTGTAGGTGTCTGCGGAACAAGGCCCTCAAAATATTATCTGACTGAATGTAATTTCACCTCAGCCACTACAAATAAAAAGTCTGGCTGCCAAAGCCACTCATGGAGCTCTCAAAATATCAGTTCTGTGAGAACTCTTGACAGGAATTGCAGAGGTGGGCTCTCCCTCCATTTGCACCCTGGCCATGACAGTGGGGCACTTGACTGCTCTTGCGTCCCCCCTCTGAACACACACGGACAGACACACGTGAAGCTGTTTTGGACCATCTCAGACCTGTTGCCCCCCAATTCTGAGGGATTTCATCCAACTATAAACTCCTAACCGGCTGATCTCTCCCAACTGGACTCTCATTTGGCAAGGAGGGCTTTCCTCCTTGCCAGAATCAACTCCTTTCCCTCAAGTGTCTCCTGGGGAAGATGCCATCAGATTCCTGCCCCCAAAAGACTTTGTCTACATGGCTGTAAAGTCCCGGACACACTACCACGTATTATTTTGGAGCGTCCGGTCTTCTCTCCCCAAAGAGGTTCAACCCAGTCAATATTTGAGGGATCTAAATTCCAAAGTCAGTTCTAAATCCCTCACCATCAAATTAATGTTTTCAGAAAAGGATCCCATTAACCTTGCCAGTGGATGCCCTTGCAAGGATGTTCTAAATAATTCATGTTTGCAAGAGCAGGAACGTAATATTGTTTGATCTGTTTTGTTTCCTTGGATTGTGTTTGTGTATGCCAATAAACAGCCTTTTGATGCGGGTGAAGGAGGAGAGTGTAAAAGTTGGCTTGAAACTCAACATCAAGAAAACGAAGATCATGGCATCCGGCCCTCTCAGTTCCTGGCAAATAGATGGGGAAGAAATGGAGATAGTGACAGATTTTATTTTCCTGGGCTCCAAGATCACTGCAGATGGGGACTGTAGCAAAGAAATTAAAAGACGCTTGCTCCTGGGGAGGAAAGCTATGGGAAATCTAGACAGCATTGTAAAAAGCAGAGACATCACCCTGCCAACAAAAGTGCGTTTAGTCAAGGCTATGGTCTTCCCAGTTGCAATGTATGGCTGTGAAAGTTGAACCCTAAGGAAGGCCGAGCGTCAAAGAATTGAGGCTTTTGAACTCTGGTGCTGGAGAAGACTCTTGCGAGTCCCTTGGACTGCAAGGCGAACAAACCGGTCAATCCTAGAGGAGATCAGCCCTGACTGCCCCTTAGAAGGCCAGATCCTGAAGATGAAACTCAAATACTTTGGCCACCTCATGAGAAGGAAGCCCTCCCTGGAGAACAGCCTAATGCTGGGAGCGATCGAGGGCAAAAGAAGAAGGGGATGACAGAGAATGTAACAACAACAATGCCAATAAAGGTTTTCTGAGTCTGAAAAATACCCTCTCAGACCACCGGCCCATCAAGGTCAGTATTCTGACCAGAAGCCGCTCTACAAGGTCTCTGGCAGAAGTCTTTCGAGTCTCCTACTGCCTTGTCATTTGAACTGGAGGTGCTGGGGATTGAACCTTGGACCTTCTGCATGTGAATCGTTTCCCTAACGCTGAGCATCGCTTATAGCAGGGGTAGTCAACCTGTGGTCCTCCAGATGTCAATGGACTACAATTCCTATGAGCCCCTGTCAGCGTTTGTTGGCAGGGGCTAATGGGAATTGTAGCCCATGAACATCTGCAGGACCACAGGTTGACTACCCCTGGCTTATACCTTTGGGCTGTACCTAATTTCTACTTCTGAAGAACATAAAGTGAACGGCTGGCCGCTAAAGGAGACACCAGGGCGTCTCATCTCCTTATTGTTCATGAGATGAGCACGGCTAATGAGCCGGCGGTACAGAAACAGCAAAGTCAACGAGGTTTGCACAGTGAGGGATTTCTCCTGTCTGGTTCCCATTGATTTTGCCGGGACTTGTTTAGGAGAGCCCCCCAGAAGCTCCCGCTTTGGGTACGAATGACAGCAAGACTGGATTCACGCCCACTTGCTAACTGGCAAGGATGTGTTACAGCAGGGGTAGTCAACCTGTGGTCCTCCAGATGTCCATGGTCTACAATTCCCAGGAGCCCCTGCCAGCAAACGGTGTTAGGGGCACGTGGGAATTGTAGTCCATGGATATCTGGAGGGCCACAGGTTGACTGCCCCTGTTTTACAGGACACTTCACTTCACCCCTCCTGCCATTTTCTTCTGCTGGGAGAGCAGGCAAAGCCAGCAGGAAAAAGATGGAACACCACCCCCAAGACAGCCAATGTGGTTGAATTAGAGCGCACGAGGCCCAGGCAGTTGTTATTATTTACATTTATTTTCCCGGCAAGCTGGCTTGTGGCGGGTTACAAAGTCAATCCCCTACACAATAAACACCCCAATAAAACCCTATTTAAAACAGTCACAAAGCACAACATTGCCAGCTTTCCGCAGGGGCTGCAAGACGGAGCTCTTCCGCCAGGCTTATGGTTGAGGCCAGGGTGGATCCCCCCTCCATGTTGATTAGATCTGGTCCTCACTCCTAGTTTGGTGTAGTGGTTAGGAGTGCGGACTTCTAATCTGGAATGCAAGGTTCGATTCTGCGCTCCCCCACATGCAGCCAGCTGGGTGACCTTGGGCTCGCCATGGCACTGATAAAACTGTTCTGACCAAGTAGTGATATCAGGGATCTCTCAGCCTTACCCGCCTCACAGGGTGTCAGTTGTGGGGAGAGGAAAGGGAAGGTGATTGTAAGCTGCTTTGAGCCTCCTTCGGGTAGAGAAAAGCGCCATATAAGAACCAACTCTTCTTCTTCTTCAGTAATCTCAGGGCTCTCTCAGCCTCACCTCCCTCACAGGGTGTCTGTTGTGGGGAGAGGAAGGGAAGGCGACTGTAAGCTGCTTTGAGCCTACTTTGGGTAGAGGAAAGTGGCCTATAAGAACCAACTCTTCTTCTCTTGGTGCACGGGCTGAACTACCTCAAGTTGCAGGCAGGTCCACTCGGTGCAGAAATAAATCCTCTCCGGAGAAAATTCTTTGGTTAAGGATAAGATGCAATTTGCAATTCTCTTTTGATGTGTTATTCCATAGAATAAACTCACACATTACCAGGTATAAAGAAGTGCTTCTCTAATTGAAGTTTCCTACAGCAGCCATTCCGTAAATGGAACCCATCCTAGCATTAACACACACAGCAGTTTCTATTTCAAAAACATATTAAGCCCATTATCCTATTCAGTAAGCACTCAAGACTTCCTTAAGCTCAGTCTGTGATTCCCACTGTATCAGTAGAGAGCCTATTTTTTAGCTAACACTAGATGGACAGCTATTCGGGTTCTCTGTAAAGCCTTCCAGACTGCACAACAATAACCCACAAATTTAGAACTCTACACAGGCTTCAACAACTCTTGAGTCTTGAGTTCAGCATTTAAGAATTAAAGTTTCTCAGTTAGAGGTCCACAATGTGGCCCCCACCACAGCCACTCACAACTCTGCAGCTGCTTGCCAAGTATGTGTTTATTTTTTAGGTGGGCGGTGTCCGGTGGGGGTTTTGCCAAACTAGGCTTTTGAGTTTACTTACCCGTATATACTCGCATATAAGCCGAGGGACCTAATTTTACCACAAAATCTGGGCAAAGTTATTGACATAAGACGAGGGTGGGAAATGCAGCAGCTACTGGTAAATTCACATTAATTGAGGCATCCGTAGGATAAATGTATTTGAATATTTATTTCAAAGGAACACAGTAAGGTAAAGGTAAAGGTATCCCCTGTGCAAGCACCGAGTCATGTCTGACCCTTGGGGTGACGCCCTCTAGCGTTTAATGGCAGACTCAATACAGGGTGGTTTGCCAGTGCCTTCCCCAGTCATTACCGTTTTACCCCCAGCAAGCTGGGGACTCATTTTACCGACCTCGGAAGGATGGAAGGCTGAGTCAACCTTGAGCCGGCTGCTGGGATCGAACTCCCAGCCTCATGGGCAAAGCTTTCAGATGGCTGCCTTACCACTCTGCGCCACAAGAGGCTCATAAATGTATATTTATTTCAAAGGAACACAGTAAACTAGCTCTATAAGTGCAAATGAGGGCTCAGGGGATGAGCTATAATTCCAAGGGATCCCCAGATCCCACCGCAGGACTGCCCCACCCATATCCTGTTTTAACCCAGAGACTTACAAAAACTAGCTTTGGAAGTTAGAAAGTCTGGACCTTTTTCCTCTTTTCTCCCTTTGCAAGTTGCAAATGTGTTCAAGGGCACATAAGTCCCATCGCATAGCAACACAGACTCTTGGTGCCAGTTCACACTTCTCTTTGCACTGTGCTTTAGCTAGGGTGCTTGCATCGAGTACTTTAAGGGCCAGGATTTGTCTCTGTCTGTTCTTGATTCCTACTGGTATTCAGGTATTCAGAAGCCTGTATTTAAAATAATCACTATGCAGGAATAGGTATAAAAGGCATAAAACGAGATCCTTGAGTTTGCTTCAATTGCCTAGCTAGATTTGAATTCAGTGGTATCACAGAGACCTTTCTTTTTTGGGGGGCGGGGGGGAGGGGAGAATCTTTTGAGAGGCAAAGCTTGAAATCTTATACCGTGAAAATATTTGAATTTCTGGCTTCTGGGGCATCCATTTAAGTCCAAACTGATGGTCTAGATTGGCGTCCCCCAAGTATGTGAAAGGGTGTCACTTAGAGTAGGGGTAGTCAACCTGTGGGCCTCCAGATGTGCATGGACTGCAATTCCCATGAGCCCCTGCCAGCAAGTGCTGGCAGGGGCTCATGGGAACTGTAGTCCACTGACATCTGGAGGACCACAGGTTGACTACCCCTGACTTAGAGGAAGGCAGGGAACGGTTCCTGTTGGCAGCAGAGGAGAGGACCCGCAGTAATGGGCTTAAACTACACGTGGAATGGTACCAGCTAGATATCAGGGAAATTTTTTTTACGGTCCAAGTAGTTCAGCAGTAGAATGGGCTGCCTAAGGAGGTGGGGAGCTCCCCCCTCACTGGCAGTCTTCAAGCAGCGGCTGGACAGATCCTTCTCCTGGATGCTGGAGGCTGATCCTGCACTGAGCAGGGGGTGGGACTAGATGGCCTCTATGGACACCTCCAACTCCAGGGTTCTATGAAAATCTTTTTGCTGCTCCTGTACTTCAATCTAGCCGTGTGGCCTGGATTCCTCCCAGAATGACAACTGTCCTCCACACTACAGAGATCAGTCCCCCTGGAAGAACTGGCTGCTTTGGTGGGCAGACTCTATGGTATACCACAGAGGCCGGGAGAGGTGGAATTCCTTGAGTGACATCACACACTTACCAAGCTCCCGCCCATCTCCAAACATCCAGGGATTGCCCAGTCTGGCACAGGGGCGATCAAAAACCAGGTTTCCCTAGCACTCCAAACTCTACCTCGTGCTGACTTCCAGCAGCTGCTAAATCTCATTCGGTTGAAACCAAGGATGTATACATGGTTTTTGTTAAGGAGAGCGGGCGGGCAATGGAATCAAATAAAACTGAGGCTCCATCGGCTACATTTCGCAAAGTTATTGGATTTCTCCGCATCACCCTCCTGTAGATAACTCAGCACTGCAGCCCACAAAGCCCGGCAGATAAAAGATTTATGCCTTCACAGTGAGCATCTCTGTATCAAAGCCAGATAGATTTCAAACTCTGTTTTCAGCCTTGCCTCTTATCGGACTCCCCGCTCGCCAGACAGTACCTTTGTGGCTTGACGATAATTACCCAAGTCTCACCGGAATCTGCTGACAGAAGAACGTCTCTCTCTTTCACAAGAGAAATATAAGGTCCTCAGTGGGAAGACTGGGGACGGCTCATCTCTAGATCCAATGACTCCAGCAACAAGCTTCATTTCTATGACATTTTAGAAGAAGAGTTGGGCTTTATACCCTGCTTTTCACTGCCCAAGGCAGTCCCAAAGTGGCTTATGATTGCCGTCCTGTCTTCTCCCTACAATAGATGCCCTGTGAGACAGGTGGGGCGGAGAGAGCTCTTGAGAACTGCTGTGGGAAACCTCTATCAGGACTGTGACTAGTCCAAGGTCATCCAGCTTAGCTGCATGTACAGGAGCAGGGAATCAGACCTGACTCTCCAGGTTCAAGGCCGCCTCACTTAACCACTGTGCCAAGCTGGCTCCCATGCCATCAGTGGGAGAAGATTCTATCGCTTTCCCATTCTCCTCAGTGGTGAACGAAGATCTGCAGCAGAGCAGGGCTCCAAACTGTGATTCAAACAAGGCCATTTGCCAGGTGTGTCTCCCCCAACCAAGGCCGCAACAAGTAGGCTCTGAAAGCAGCCAAAGCTTTGTTCAGAATCAAGGAGACTCCAGGCAGCAGACCCCCCCCCCCCAAAAAAAAAGCTCATCTGGTTGACAGACACGTTGGAATTATTATATGCATTTTAATAAACCACATCTCATCAGACACATCCTCGCCTGATTGCTGGCTACAGCAGACAGGCATCACTTCTCAACCTCACAGTTTATCAAAATACAGTTCCAAGGGTCAGGCGGCAGTTAGACGTAACTCACAGCTTCACGTGCAAAGGAGAATCCAGAGCATCTGGGATACAGGAGAGAGTCAGATGCAGGGAAATTTACCCACAGCATAGATTGCAAAGTCAGTGTTGTTTCCACCCAGCAAGTCCCTCATTTGCTGCTTACATGCCTCATGCCAAGCACCTGCCAGCCACCCCAGTCCTGCTCCTGCAAACACTCCTCTTCGTTGCTTAGATGGAGCCAGTGCTGTGCTGCCAATCTGGCACCGTGCCGTCTGGCTTGCAGCTCCCTTCCGTTCTTCCTCCTACACTTCTCCACAGTACTTAACGGGCCAGCAGCTGACTCTCTGTTGCCAACTTAGGGCTGGAGGGCCGAGGGGGGCATTGTACTGATACCTAGCTGCAGATCCATGTTTGGCTCAACACAGACTCCTGCAGCGTCTCTGCCACGGGCTGCAGGGTGGGGTCAGGTCTGCTGGCTGCCTCTTCCTCAGAGGAGACGTCTGTATCACGGGGCTTGGCTGGTCCATGACATGTACACATTGCATTGAACATGTGCAGATGCTCCTTGTCGCATGCGTGTTTTTTTTTTAAGTAAACACACTTTTATCAAGCCTATTTTGCAAATTTGCCCACTTCTGGCCAGCTACACTCAACTCAGGCAATGTACCCAACCTCACAGGGCTGTTGTGAGCATGGGACAGAAGAGGGGAGAAGTGCATACCCAGCCCTTTGAGGAACGGTCATTCATTTGTGCACTAAATCCAACCCTGGTTGGATTGCTAGTCCAGAAAATAAGAAAAAAGCCCAGCCATTTGGCTGCTCTTAATTCTTAATACCCGATGGAGAATAAAGAACAGCCAACTGGCCGGAGTTTTTTCTTATTTTCTGGACTTGCCATCCAACCAGTCTTCTTTGCACCAGTGAATCAACCAAGCACGGGGTGACAAACCAAACGCAGGGCTTGGGTACGGGAGAAACATGATGTCCACTTCAAACCACTGTGTCACAGAATGGTAGCTCACTGTGCATGTTGTAAAAGTTTTAAAGAAAAGTTACAGCAGCGCAGAGGAAAAGAATCAAAATGCCAGGGCTGCCATGCTGAATTCTTGCTGGGGCTGTGCCTGTTCTTAAAATGTGTGCTGAGCCCCTGGTGGTCCCTGGTCCATCCGCCTCCTCCATCTACGCCACGGTAAAATTAGAATCCTGCTGGACACATTAGGCAGAGGAATGTCAGGACACAAGGAAAATTACGGGTGACCAGTGTATGCCGTCTGCCCACTGCAGCCTGGCGGGTAACCAAAAAATGTCGAGACCCAAATATGAAACTGAAATATAGCTAAGCATGCAGGGCTAATGTACAAAATAGCAAGTTAATTATACATTCAACGGTGTTAAAATGTCATTGAAAAGCCATGTTCTGAAGGTTCTGCATATAGGTATCTGTACCCAATATAGAGACAAATGTCCAAACTCTCAGGAACCTGGGGCTGATATTTGATGCCTCCTGTTTTGTAGAGGCTCAGGTCAGGACTGTAGGGCAGCAAAAACCAAATTGTGGACTGGAACTGAAACCATAAAAACAGGGACAGCATTGCAGAGTTGAAGCATATTAATAGTGCTAGAGTGCTATTCTGGCTTTCTTCAGGAAAGAAGAAACCCCAGAAGTGGCATGATTCTGCGGAATATGATTGGGAAGCATAGCTGTGGACACACCCATCCACTGCCCCTTCCCTTCCCAACCCCTCCAGGCCCATCACTGGCCATTTTGGGGATGGGGCAGGTCAACCAGATCATACACGGTCATAACACATGATAAATGTTTAACACATTTTTTAAAACATTATTTAAAAACTAGAGGCTAAGCCCGTTGCATTCAGGAATACAATGGGCGCTAGATTAGGGGAGTGGAATGGCTGCGGATGGCTTCCTCCTCCCCCCAGGATCTGGAAAAACTGCAGGCAGCTGTTAGGGAACTCACCAGCAGGGGGAGCTCTCACACAGCAGGGATCTGCAGCCTCCAAGCCTCGGACAGAAGTGGAAGGAGGAGGGAGTGGTCAGGAGTGGGGGATGGAAGGCAATTTGGCTGGCCACTCAACAGACAGGCAAGCTGGTTGGAGGAGGAGGCACTCAGGGGCGGGATAGCCATCCTGAGTGGGTGAAGCACTGAGTGACACTTAAGCCATGAGACACACTCATCCTCCAAGGCCTTACCAGCAATATATAGTAGAACAGAGTAATTCCCAACCATTTAGAAAACCGTTCCAGAGCCATCAGGAAATCCCAGGGTTTCATGAAACCCTGATTGAAAAAGCCTGTCTTAGAACGTAAAAAAAAAAAAAAAGGCAGATTGTGTGATGAAAAAAGGGCATGGGATGGCATTGCAGGAAACACTATCGATATTTTAAACAGCACACCACAGTGATTCAGAAGCACAACGAAGGGGTGAAAACCAGAAGAAAGCAGTTTCCCTCAAAAGCAGCTCGACCGCTCTTTGCTAACCCAAAGCAAGCAGGTTTGTATGAACTGGGAAATAAATTCTGCTAGCAGCCGGTCACAGAAACGGGTCTCTCTGAAATGACGGATAAACGCCATTAGCAACCAGTGACTTAAAATGGAATGCAAAGGGAGTCTGAAAATCCTCTATGTTCCTGCAATTAAATTAAGACCTCTGCACTATGCATCTCATGTCATCGTGCCTTTTCAAAATGAAGAAAACGGACAGAAGTCCTCGTTCACCGAAAGCAATTAGGAGTTTTGCCAGAAAGCTGTACAGAACCCGCGTGGCAGTCTCACGTTCCATAAGCAGGCATTTACTATCAGCACGGAAGCAGACATATCCGTCAGCACAGCCAGACGCCCTTCACTTGGAGCCTGCAAGGCTCTTGATGCCGGAATGAAAGCAGACTTGGCTGCTTGCCCATCCATCCTTAATTTTCAGTAATGCTCGAACATATTTTTTGCACTGAGAACCGCTGTCGGTTACCAGTTTGACTGGAAGGCCGCCGAAGACGGAACGGAACAGCCACCATCAGAGCTGTGAAACTTCTATAAATTTTAAAGCTGCAAAGGGTGGGAAATGGAGGAGTTAGAGGGAAATCCAGCCCCTCCATATCCCCCCACACTGAGAGCTTCAAAACTTACCGGAATTTTAGGAAAAACTGAAACACGCTCAATGTTTTCTTTCCTATAAAACCCTTATGCCGCTGCTTCCATAACATAGGATGCATTATTAAATCAATTAGTTATCACATAACCTTGTAGCAGTTTGGCATATTGATAGCATTTAGAAGTATATATGTGGACCTGCACAAACCTAAGCATAATTATACCCTCTTCGATCTGCTGACTTCCATGCAATAATTTTCTACAAGGGAAATTGCAAACACACCTAATGCTCAAGTGAGAAAAAGGAGAGAGGGGGAGAGCACTGCAAATTGCCACACTCTGGGCCAAGTCAGCACATTTTTGCTTTTGTTGACTGTGAGATGATGAATGTCAAAATTAGAAAACCAATTTTGCAGGGAACGGAAGGAAGTTCATTATTTGGACAGAACCCAACAGCCCCCAACAGTTGCAAGAGGATGACCAGGCAAAACATCATAATTTCGAAAACACAGAACACTCTCCATTCGAGTCCGTTAGCATCTAAGACAATCATTCTCAACCAGGGTTACTAGTAGCCCTAAGATTGGGGGGGAGGGTGGTAGGTAAATACAATCAGGAGGACAGAGTGGCTTTTTGCTCACCTGTCTGGTCTATGGTGGCCTTGTTGAGTTCACACACAATGGAAAAGGAACGGGAGGGGTGGATCTGCTGCACTCCCCCCATTGGCTCCTCCCATTTCCCCCCTCTCGGAATTTCTTCTCAGAGAAATTCCGCCAGCAGAAAATGGATTGAGGAAGGCAGTTGCAAGCAAAGGTATTCAGATATTCAAACAGGAGAAGACTGTGAGTCCACCCTCCAAAGCAGAGGTAGTCAAACTGCGGCCCTCCAGATGTCCATGGACTACAATTCCCATGAGCCCCTGCCAGCAAATGCAAATGCTGGCAGGGGCTCATGGGAATTGTAGTCCATGGACATCTGGAGGGCCGCAGTTTGACTACCCCTGCTCCAAACCAACCATTTTCCCCAGGGAAGCTGATCTCTGTAGTCCTGGAGATTAGCTTCAATTCCAGGGATTCCCCAGGTCCCAGCTGAAGGCCAGCATCCCTAGCCAAGAGCTACCCCAACTGGCTCCAGTGCAAGGAATGTGCACTGCCTGCACAAGAATTCACTTTTCCCCAGGTTTCCTATTGACTTGGTAGCCCTTTCCAGTCCTGGGAAAATATATTCTCAGGTCTTGCTAGGATTGCCACTTCAACATCAAAGTAGAATCATAGAGTTGGAAGGGACCATACAGGCCATCTAGTCCAACCCCCTGCTCTATGCAGGATCAGCCCTAAGCATCCTAAAGCATCCAAGAAAAGTGTGTATCCAACCTTTGCTTGAAGACTGCCAGTGAGGGGGAGCTCACCACCTCCTTAGGCAGCCTATTCCACTGCTGAACTACTCTGACTGTGAAAAACCTTTTCCTGATACCTAGCCTATAGCGTTGTACTTGAAGTTTAAACCCATTACTGCGTGTCCTCTCCTCTGCAGCCAGCAGAAACAGCATCCTGCCCTGTACAACTGTACATCTAAAACAGTTGCATGTTACAATCAAACATGAAAGCATTGGTTGGCAAAGAACTTGCAGAGGGTTTCTCATTTCCTGCCTCTGTGTCGGGTTTTCTCAACTTCTTTTTACCATAAACTCCTGATATATTCTTCAGGTGCTGAGGAACCCCAGAAGTGGGATCGCCAGGTCCCAGCTGGAGGCTAGCATCCCAGCCACTGTTCCCAAATACCAAACCTTAAGAACCACACCATCACCTCTCCATGTAGGAAATACCTGAGTGTCTCCCTCTTTGGACTACTCTGAGAAGCCAAGGGCCAGAAGGTTCAAAGAAGGTCCTGCAACAGCTTCTTCTGTCTGTGTTCTAGCTACATCTCTATAAAGCCATGGCAATCTGTACAGCTTGGTGTTGTGGTTAAGAGCAGTGGCTTCTAATGTGGTGAGCCGGATTTGGTTTGCTGCTCTTCTACATGCTGGGTGAGCTTGGGCTAGTCACAGTCCTGTACGAAACTGTTCTCACGGAGCTGTCTCAGCCTCACCTACCTCACAGGGTGTCTGTTGTGGGGAGAGGAAGGGAAGGCAATTAAAAGCAGGGTATAAAAACCAATCCTTCTTCTACCTGGAAAGTGCTACTGGGAAACAGTGTCTTCCCTCTCCACATGTCCCCATGGTGCTTCTGTCCCCCCGGCTACAGTTTCCCCGTCTTCCATGGCATTGGTCTCAAATTTGCTTTGTTGTGATGGTCTTGGGAAGTCTGCAGCAAGACCAAGGCGGTATCCATATGGAATAGGGACATCTACACCTTCCCAGCCCCACCCACATCAGCATTATTGGCCCTGCTGCAGTTGCCTGTGATGGCTACTCTCAAATCATGCCTCCTATCTCAGATTGCAAATTGCAAACCTCGCATGACTTACTCATGAGTAAACATTCCCAGGGCAAAGGCTTTTCCTAGCAACCCTGGGTCCCAGAGGGCAGACAGAGGGCTGATTCTGGGCCAACCACTGCCCCCCTCTAGAAGGCATGCACAGGCTTTCCCAGGAGGCAGCTCACACCTCCCCCAAGGCCCTCCAAGTTGAAAGAGGCCAGGAGACCTGGGTAACTTACTGGCAGCAGGGCATGCTCTGAGGCTGCCTCCTCTTCCACCCAGCAAACTTCTGAAAGCTGAGAGCTGACCCTTTTTTAGCCATTCCTGGCTGAGGGTTCTTTTGTGATTGGGGCTAAACTAACAGGGAAGGCAATTCCTGCCTGAGGGCCATCTCTTATCTCTTATTGGGAGAATATTTCTGAAGGGAGCAATCAGGTAGGGAGGAAATTGTCTGCTTGCAATTTGGGCTGATTGGCCCTCACTGACAAAGTGCAATTTGAACTGATTGGCCCTCGTTAGCAGAGTGCTATTAGCAGCACACCCCCAGGGAGGGAGGGTGAATCAGGAAGGGACTGAGTTTTGGGCATCCAATTTGACCTGATTGACCTTTATTGGCAGAGTGCAATTTACACTTATTGGCCTTCATTGGCAGAGTGCTCTCTCCCTATTAGCGGCGCAGGGAGGGCCAATCAGGCAGGGAGTGAGCTGTGTGAATGCAATTTGACTTGATTGGCCCTCATTGGCAGAGTGCTCTCTCTACAGGCAGCACAACCCAGGGAAGGACCAATCAGGTAGGGAGTGAGTTGTTATTATGTTTGATGATGATAAACCTCTGTATGTATGTACACGTCTTCTGAAGGATGGTGGGGAAAAGATTGGTGGATCCAGGATCAAACACTTCAGCCAAGCATTAGCATGCTAAGTCTGTGCTCTGTTAATCATGCACAGCAAGGGGTCTCCTTAGGACACATGGCTTCAGTGTTAAGTGGAGCAGAAGATTCAAACTTGCATTTTCTGGGTCATCTCTGAAACTTGTGGCACCAACTTGAAACAGAAAAGCCCAAGTAGGTTATGCCAGGCAACATGCATCATGTGATGGTGGGGGCGGAGCATTCAGCAGAAGCCCCACCCACATTCTACATTCCTTCAGACAGAATGATGCCCCAAACCAAGAGGTGGCTTTCTCTCCTAAGATCCCTCTTCCTACTATAGAAACATAGAATCAGAGTTGGAAGGGACCTCCAGGGCCATCTAGTCCAACCCCCTGCACAATGCAGGAACTCATAACTACCTGCCCATCTACACTGACCCCAATTTCATGCCCAAGTGATCCCCCTCCACCAAAAATCTCCAAATCCATCCTGGCCTGCAGGAAATTCACCTACCATCAAACAGTGACAATCAGCAATTCTGTGGGCACATCGTAACAGCCACAACGTTAAAACAGAATATTCTGTCATTCAAACAAATGAATAAATTAGGATACATGCTCAGGGCCGCACATGTATACATGCATGCTGAATGTCATGAAGAGGAGGAGGAAGAAGAAAAAATGTCATTTATACTCACTACCCAAGGGGTTCTCAAATCAGCTTAGAATCATCTTCCCTTCCTCTCCCCACAACAGATACCCTGTGAGGTAGGTGGGGCTGAGAGAGCTCTGACAGGACTGCTCTGTAAGAACAGCTCTAACAGAACTGTGAGTAGCCCAAGTCACCCAGCTGGTTGCATGTGGAGGAGGAGGGGGGAATCAAACCTGGCTCTCCAGATTAGAAACCACTGCTCTTAAACACTATACCGAGCCGACTATCAATCCTGATTTATGGAAACCGTATGAATTAATGACTTCCAAAACTTGCAAAGTTGTGGCTTCTTTAATGGAGTCAATCAACCTCATGCTAGAACAAAGTTGGATTCCAGGGGCACCTTTAAGACCAACAAAATTGGATTCCAGGTGGAAGCTTTCGTGTGCACCATCTGCTTCCTCAGATAACTTCTCATTTCCTGCTGCCTTCAACATTTCCTAACATTCATGTCTCTTCCAGTGACCAAAGTACGACAGCCTCAGTTTAGACACTCTAGATTCTCAGCTCTAGAACCCTCTGACTTGAGGGCTATTGATCACTTCCGATTGGTTCCAGCACCTCATCACACAAGAAGAAGAGTTGGTTCTTATATGCCACTTTTCCCTACCCGAAGGAGGCTCAAAGCGGCTTACAGTCGCCTTCCCATTCCTTTCCCAAGTAACTTGAACAGTTAATTCCCCCCCCCCATACTTCCACTTTGCATTTATGGGTGAAATTAGGGTTAACATGCTTGGAACTGTATGGTGGTCAGTTAGAATCATAGATAGAGTTGGAAGGGACCTCCAGGGTCATCTAGTCCAACCCCCTGCACTATGCAGGAACTCATAACTACCTGCCCACCCATGGTGACCCCAATTTCATGCCCAAGTGATCCCTCCACCAGTTGGCTCAGATTAATTACCAAAGGGTATATGCTGGGTTTCAACAGTGATCTCTTTGGGGGCAGAGACTCACCAATGAAGAAGAGTTAGTTCTTATATGCCGCTTTTCTCTACCCAAAGGAGTCTCAAAGCAGCTTCCATTCGCCTTCTCTTTCTTCTCCCCACAACAGGCACCCTGTGAGGGTGGTGAGGCTGAGAGAGCCCTGATAATACCGAAGGTTACTTCTTATATGCTGCTTTTCTCTACCGAAGGAGACTCAAAGCGGCTTCCATTCGCCTTCCCTTTCCTCTCCCCACAACAGACACCCTGTGAGGGAGGGGAGGCTGAGAGAGCCCTGAGATTACTGAAGTAGAAGAAGAGTTGGTTCTTATATGCTGCTTTTCTCTACCCGAAGGAGTCTCCAAGCAACTTCCAACTGCTTGACCATGGAGCTTACCGAGTATTCCTGTGCCAGTCCTTATCTAATCCTTGCCTACTTTGCAGGACCATTGTGAGGGAAGACGATTAAAGGGAGACAGCCGTACACCGTCCCTGAATCCGAAGAGATTTTTAATCAATTTCCTTGATAAAAAAAAGCAAACATCTTTAACGCCAAGCGTCTCCACACTCTGCAAAGATGAAAGACTTAGATCAAAGGCTCCGGTTGTCATTTCCCCAATTTTACTTTAAAACAAGTCCACGTTCTTAAAGAAAACTCGGGTAGACTCAGAGCAAATGTGATATGTATTCCAGATGATGCTCTGGCTGGAAAAAGGGATCTTAATTCCCATGAAAAACCTCAGCTCATACAAGCCTTGTTCTCAAGTGACAATAAACACATGCACATCCCATGTACACTTGCAGGCTCCTGTTTGTGAGAAAGAGCCACTGTGCATTCAGGTTACAAATAAAACCGGGATCCAGTTTGGAACGACAAAGGTGCATCTCAAGCATACCTTCAGCTGTACATGTATTGACCGTAACAGGAGCACCACTCAACGTACACACAGAAATTCAGAACTGGTAGGTACCTCAAGGGTCATCTAGTCCATCCTATGGCACAATGCAGGAAATTCACAGTTACCTCCACCCAAATTCCCCCAAAACGAAAGCAAAAAGTTTCCAGGATCCCTGAGCCAGTCAGGCCTGGAGGAAAATTCCTTGCTAACCCCCAAAGAGCGATCAGCTTGACCCTGGACATATCAGAAAGGGACACACGAGCAGAGCATGGGCTTACCCCTTCCTCTCTCACACCCGGCCTCAATTCACAGAATCAGCATTGCTGCCCCATGACCGCCTAGCCCCTGCTTAAAAACCTCCAAAGATGGAGAGCCCATCACCTCTCGAGGAAGCCCATTCCACCAAGGAGCCTCTCCAGCAGTCAGAAAATTCTTCCTCACATAACCAAGCGGTACCCTGAGCATGGATTGTTCATGCGATCGCTGTCACTTGTGGCCAAGGCGTCTTCTTGAGGACACCATGTGAAAAGCAGGTCTTGGATCCTAAATTAAGGCATCAGCCGTGAGTTCATCTTTTTCCATGAGTTCTCACACGTTTGCCACTGGAACAGCGACACTGAGTTAAGGACGCGACATGGATGTTTACGAAATGGGAGGAATGCTCACCTGTCCCCTCCCTGAACGCTGCGGCACAGAGTTTTGGGAACCCTGCCCCCACTTCAAGTTGGTCTGGAAACCGCCACTCAAAAGCTCTCACATTCCTCGGGTAATGGAAATTCAACAGGTTAAGACTTTCATTTACCTGGGTTCTTTCTTTCTAGCCACCTTGCAAGGAAAGAAGAGGAATTTGAACAAGGAAGAAGCTGGGGGGGGGGGGGGTTATACCCCGCTTTTCACTGCCCAAAGGAGTCCCAAAGCAGCTTACAAACAGCGTTCCCTTCCTCTCCCAATAACACCCTGTGAGGCAGGTGGGGCTCAGAGAGCCCTAGGAGAGCTGCCCTACGAGAATAGTGCTAAGAGAACTGTGATGGGCCCAGCAGGCTGCATGTGGAGGAGTGGAGAATCTTAACCAGTTCTCCAGATTCGAGTTCACTGCTCTTTAACCACTACACCATGCGAAGGAAGGAAGGAAGGAAGGAAGGAAGGAAGGAAGGAAGGAAGGAAGGAAGGAAGGAAGGAAGGAAGGAAGGAAGGAAGGAAGGAAGGAAGGAAGGAAGGAAGGAAGGAACTTGCTGGCTTGGAGATCAGACAAATGCCTACTATGTTTCGCTAGCAAGAGACCCCTAAGCATCAAGAGATTGTCACATTCCTGGAGCTGTCTGGGGCAACTCGGGAGAAGGGGACAAGAGGAAGATTCTTCTGTTCTGAATCCAGGTCTTGCATTTCTGGTCTTTCTCCACCCCATGGCTGAACTTTATCTTTATACCCTCAACAAAAAACATTGTGAACGGTCCTGTACATGTGCAGAGCGGCTTCAGGTCGCAGCAAAATTAGGGAGAGCCACCAGGGGTCCAGGCAAGTGCCGGACAAAGACAATCCTCGCCCCTACCCACCTGGACTTCCTCAGCCGTCTCTCCTCCAAGGACCAACCTCCAAGGACCAACCAGCAGGGACCCTGGTTAGCTTCTCTGAGCCAAGAAGATCCTGTTAGCCCGGAGCCCCCAAAGGACTGTGATTGCCTAAATCTGTCCTCCTTTGAAGCGAGCCCAGGTTGTTTTCACTGGAACTCATTTCACACTGACCAAAACGCTAGGTAAGTCATATTCCGGGGTAGGTGGCAGCAACTCCCAGGATTAAGGAAGCCAACCATCACCAGACGGAGAAAAGTCACACCAGGCCAGCCCTGAATAGCCCAGGCTGGTTGGATTTCGGAAGCTAAGCAGGGCCAGCCTGGCTAGACGGGAGACCGCTACGGGAGCCCAGGGTGGCTAGGAAGAGGCAGGCAAAACCACCTCTTGCCTCTAGGACCCTAACAAGGTGCCACTCAAGCCCCTTTTCACCATCACATGTCACCAAACCGGGCAGACCTGGGCGACTGAGTCCTGCCTTCTTGCAAAGGGAAAGGCTCCTGCGTTCACACATGACAAAAAGACAACTTTACGGAGCATCAAACTCGGCGGAAGTTAGGGCTACGCCAGGAGTGGCCGAATTGCGGCTCCCCAGATGTCCATGAGTCCCCTCAGCGTGGTGCCTGGGCATCTGGAGTGCCACAATTCAGCCACCTCTGGTCTATGCACAGGCACCGGGGACCAGGCTGTGCATAATGCTCAACAACATGGGGAGGGGGGGGGAGCCTGAAAGCCCTCGTCCACAGGTTCTCCGCACCCCACTTCAGCACCGCCGCTTTGCGCACACCGTTTCCTCCACCCCCACCCCATGCAATCCGTCGGCACATCTGGACACCCCAGGAGACGTTTCAGCCGCTTTACCTGCCCCCCGAGCGCTTCTTTCCACCGAAGGCGACGCCGAGAGCCTCACCCCACCCCACCCCAGGGAAGGGCACGCAAGCGCAAGCCCTGCCCTGCAGTAGCGGGGTTTGCTCGCGAGTAAAGGCGGCGAGGGCTCGGCCGGACTTCGCCTCCGCCCGCTGAGCCACGCAGGGTCTTCCGCGCGACGCCTTGGGCCCGACGGCGAGCGCTCTCTGTGCATGTGCAGAGCGCGGGCTTCCGAGGCACTTACCGAGGCGGACTGGGGCGCGGAGGCGACGGGGCTGGCGGCCGGGTCCCTCCCGGGGGGCGCAAAGCGGGAGCCCCCCGCCGCCTCCCGCCCGCCCCGGCGCCACGTGCTCCATGGCCGGCAGACCCAACCGGCCCGGCAGCCAGGCAGCGAGAGGCAGAGAGCGCTCGGGCGCTGCCCACCGCGGCATTTGAGCAGGCGAGGGCGGGCCCGGGAGCCCCCCGGAGGCGGCCCGAGAGCGCAGCCTCCGCACGCCCCCGCCGCGGCCCCGCCTTCCCGGCCTCCCGGGCTGGGCGGGAGGAGCCCCCGCCGCCTCCTTGGCAGGGCTGGCGAAGGAGAGGAGAGCCGCCGTTGCGCTGATGGCCACGCCGCGCCCTTGTCGGCCGCTTTTGCGCCTGGTGGCAGACGCGCCTGCCGTCGCCGGTGTGCGTGTGAAAGAGGACGCCGAGGCCCAGGGGGACCTTCCTGGTGACGGCGGGCTGGCTTGGGAGGGTGGGGAGCCTGCGGTTGCCAGCCTCCCGGCGGGGCCTGGACATCTCCCGGAATTGCGGCGGGTCTCTGGACCGCAGAATGCAGTCTGGTGGACTTAACTGCTTCGGAGTGGGGGGGGGGGCAGGGGGAAATGAAAGGACTTAAAAAAAAAAAAAGGTCCATGGTGTAAAAAAGTTCAAATTCCCAATGCGTTTCACCAACAGGTTTTCTCAGTTCAATTTTTTTTTTTAATCCCTACTTATTTAGCCAACAGGGATTGTTAGAATTCCCTGGATGAAGCCTGTTGGTGAAACACATTGGGAATTCTTAGTGACAGATTTTATCTTCCTGGGCTCCCAGATCACTGCAGATGGGGACTGCAGCAAAGAAATTAAAAGACGCTTGCTCCTGGGGAGGAAAGCTATGGCAAATCTAGACAGCATCCTAAGAAGCAGAGACATCACCCTGCCAACAAAAGTGCGTTTAGTCAAGGCTATGGTCTTCCCAGTTGCAATGTATGGCTGCGAAAGTTGGACCATAAGGAAGGCCGAGCGTCAAAGAATTGAGGCTTTTGAACTCTGGTGCTGGAGAAGACTCTTGCGAGTCCCTTGGACTGCAAGGCAAACAAACCGGTCAGTCCTAGAGGAGATCAGCCCTGACTGCTCCTTAGAAGGCCAGATCCTGAAAATGAAACTCAAATACTTTGGCCACCTCATGAGAAGGAAGGACTCCCTGGAGAAGAGCCTAATGCTGGGAGCGATCGAGGGCAAAAGAAGAAGGGGACGACAGAGAATGAGGTGGCTGGATGGAGTCCCTGAAGCAGTCAGTGCAAACTTAAATGGACTCCGGGGAATGGCAGAGGACAGGAAGGCCTGGAGGATCATTATCCGTGGGGTCGCGATGGGTCGGACACGACTTTGCACCTAACAACAACAATTGGGAATCCTAATGGAGTCATCAAATATCTTTTTATCCAGTTTTGCACCATCAGCTTTGGCCCTTTTTCAGCCACCTTTGGAGGGTGGACTGTGCAGGGTTGCCAACCTCCAGTGAGGCAGATTGACTGGAGGGGCACCATCCGCACAACAGCCTTGCGGGGTTGATCGAGATAGAGCGTTCATCTGTCTGGAGCAGCGGAAAAGAGCGAGATGGGCATGGTGGGACAAGAGGCAGAACTGAACTGAGAAACCCCAGAAAAAAAAAAATTATACCCAATCATGAACAATGGATTTTCACGCAATTGGTCAGTTTTGGCTTAATTTCTGTGAAAGAACCCTTGCATAATTTTATGGTTGGGGGTCACCACAACATGAGGAACTGTGTTAAAGGGTCGCGGCATTAGGAAGGTGGATAAACACTAATCTGAGTGAAGCCGTGAGCAGGGCCTCAAGAAAGCTCATCCCCACTGCAAGAGGATCGTCACCACCCAAAGAACGCAGTATCCGGAGTCCTGCTGTGATGCGTTTTGGTACCTTTATATTCATGAGTATCATGACTATATAATTATGTTCATGTGGTATTAAAAATAGGTTGCTGTAATTTGGCAGCCTGGTGTGTGTGCTCAAGAGTTTTCCATTTGTTCCTCCTCTAGTTTGTGGCACATATTAATCTGCCTTCGATGGGGTCCATTCTGAACAGGGCCTCTGGTGAAGAAAGGACTCCCCGCCCCCAGCCCTTGCAGTCTACGGTGCCAGAAACTGAACCAGGGCCCTTGCGGATGAAGCCACAATAGATTCCTAGAGGTGGAAAGGGTGATAAAGGCCATCTAGTCCAATCCCCTGCTTAGTGCAGGATCATCCTCAAGCGTCCAGGAGAAGTCCAGCCGCTGCTTGAAGACCACCAGTGCGGGGGAGCTCCCCACCTCCTTAAGCAGCCCATTCCACTGCAGAACTACTCAGACTGTGATTTTTTTCCCCTCTGATATTTAGCTAATACCACTCTAAAGCCATTACTGTGGGTCCTCTCCTCAGCTGCCAACAGGAACCTTTCTCTGCCCTCCTCCAAGTGACCACCTTTCAAATACTTAGAGAGAGCCATCCTCTCCTCCCTCAACCTCCTCTTCTCCAGGCTGAACATTCCCAAGTCCCTCAGCCTTTCCTCATTGAGCATTGTCCCCAGGCTGCGGATCCTGGCAGTCTTCAAGCAAAGGTTGGATACACACTTTTCTTGGATGCTTTAGGATGCTCTGGGCTGATCCTGCGTAGAGCAGGGGGTTGGACTAGATGGCCTATATGGCCCCTTCCAACTCTATGATTCTGTGATTCTATGATTCTATCATCCTCATAGCTCTCCTCTGAACCCTCTCGATTTTCTTCCATAAAATCAGAGTCCGGTGGCACCTTTAAGACCAACTAAGATTTATTCAAGGCGTGAGCTTTCAAGTGCAAGCACTCTTCCTCAGACTAAGAACTCCCTACATAACAGTGGGAATATATCGCAAAATTTAATTCTGTTACAGAACAAGAAGTCCAAAAACACAACTCCTTTTTGCCTTGTAGAATCCTGGAGTGGGAAGGGGCCACACAGCCCATCTAGGCCAATCCCTTGCTCAGTGCAGGATCAGCCTCAAGCATCCCTGAAAAACGTTTTTTTTTTAAATAGTCTTGGAAGTCAGGGAAGACTCCAGTTCCCATGAGGCTGGGAGAAATTGTGCCTGATTGAACCAGTCCAGCTCCAGACATGCCAGCAGCCACTGTCAGGTAGCTAGTCCTACTGTCCTAAGGCACAAAGCGATATCCAAGTAGTAAGCCTCCACTCAAAACATCAATCCCCCCCCCTTATAACAATGTGCTTTGGGGGGAAATTGGGCTGGCAGACAGAGGGCTGCGGCTGTGCCCCAGCTGCATGTTTTCCACCCATTTGCCGCTGGATTTCTTCTGCCGTCTGTCCTGGTCAGGCTCTTTGGATGCAGGCCTGTGGCGTGTCCGTCTTTTGGCTCCTGGGTCTGCTCCCTTTAAAGAGAATAGCCGCCGCATTTGCCAGGGGTTAAGCACCCCTGCTCTTGGATGAACACTGCCAGCCTTCCAGCCCCTGCAGCAATTTATTCCCGAAATGGATTTCCTATCGCCTGAGCCATTTCGACACCTGGCCCCTGAAACTCTTCGCTGGCCATTTGCTGCCTTTTGTCACTGTGACTTTGTAATCAATTTCCATTTACCTGACTTAATAGGAGATGATAGCACTTGGTCTTGAAAGGCCGGCTGCCCCAATCATTCGTAACCATTTGTTTTGTCGGAGCAACATCATAGAACTGGGAGGGAGCTGAAATGACTCAGCAAGCCGCCGTGACACCCAGCAAGAGCCAGTGCGGCGTGGCGGTTAAAGGGCAGCAGCCTGACCTGGCGAACTGGATTTGAGCCCCCGCCCCTCCACGTGCCTTGGACTCGTGACAGTTCTTTTAGAGCTGTTCTAATGGCAGTTCTCTCAGGGCTCTCTCCGCCCCAGCTACCTCGCAGGAAACCAGGATGACAAAGAATGCGGTGGTTAGATATGCACAAAATGGGCCCTGGGCAGAGCATTATATGACTCAAAGAAATGGTGCGAGTTCGAAACACGGAGAGACAGCTGAGCCATAGGATCGCCAAGAGTCAGACATGGCTGAATGGCTAATATCAGCATCATATCAGTGGCTAAAGAGTCAGACTAGGATCTCAGGGGCCCAGGTTCGAATCCCTGTTCTGCCCTGGAAACTTGCTGGATGACTCACAGCCACACTCTCGGGATAACCTGCCTCGCAGGGTTGTGGTAAGGATAAAACGGAGGAGAGGGGAGTGACTGAAGCTGCTTCGGATCCCCACTGGGAAAGCAGGTGGGATAGAAAGAAAGAGAGTAAAAATAGATCCTCTATCCAATGGATAGACGTCACCTATTTGGAAGGAACAGAAATCCTATGTTCTCGGTCCTGAATGAGAGTGTTTATTTTTAATGCAAATGAAATATTGTATTTATATACTGCCATTTCCAGGTGGGCTAAAACAACCTAGTTTAAAATCATGCTGAAACATTTTGACCTCAAGAAAGGCATAAAACCCACCTCCTTTAAAAAAATTGTCCTTATGAGAGGGGAGGAGGAGGAGGAGGAGGAGGAGGAGGAGGAGGAGGAGGAGGAGGAGGAGGAGGAGGAAAAGGAGAAGGAGAAGGAGGAGGAGGAGGAGGAGGAGGAGGAGGAGGAGGAGGAGGAGAAGGAGAAGGAGAAGGAGAAGGAGAAGGAGAAGGAGAAGGAGAAGGAGAAGGAGAAGGAGAAGGAGAAGGAGAAGAAGAAGAGACATCCTGGTTGAGAAACTCTGATTTATTTATACCAGGGGTCCCCATTAGCTTTCCTGGCACCCTCTAGGTCCTCCTGCTTGGCTCTGCAAATTAAAAAGCACCCTGCTAGACAAAGCTTCTGCCTAAAATGCCGAAGAGAGCTGTACGTAACCTCTGGCCCTAGCATCTTGAGTTGGCTCCTCCTCTAGCAGCGGCCATTTTGTGATTGGACCCCGTTGCCCTTTGTCAGAATTCTGACACTGCCTAGGGGCTCAAAACGTTTGGGGAGGCCCAAGATGCCCATTTGCAGCACAGTTGCTGATTACATACTGCGTGGGTTGGGTAGATCGCATCCTAAGGACAAGGATCGCATGCCTGCTCACCCTAGGGCCTGCTCCGTCCCTGTGCCTTTCAGAGAGGTCTGACCCATGTCAAACAGCTCCTTTTCTGTCTACAGTTTGCTATGGCCTGCCCACCCACCTGCCCCGAAGGCACAACTGCAGATGTGAATTTTAAAAGCTGGCAATAAAAGTGTGTGCCCAAAGCAGACATTGCCTCTTCATCTTCGAAAGCTTCATTTTTCATTGCATTTCTTATCATGCCCCTTCTTTGCAATGCTCTTTGTTAGTTCTAGGTGGGAATGAGGCCACTGGGCCCTACTCCTCCTCAGGAAATGGCCCCAGGTTGGGAGGTTGTTCCCCTGCACACAACGGACTGTTCCTTTTGGGCTTCTCCACACTCTTATTTGGGGCACGTGAGAATTCCTGTTTGTTCCTGTTCCAATCGGGTTTTGCTCCTTCGATTGGCTGATTCGATATTACATGGGTTTATATCTGATGGGGAATATCTCCCTGCTGAATTAAACTGCAGGCTTTTCTGTCCAAGAGCCTCTTGTGGCACAGAGTGGTAAGGCAGCCGTCTGAAAGCTCTGCCCATGACGCTGGGAGTTCGATCCCAGCAGCCGGCTCAAGGTTGACTCAGCCTTCCATCCTTCCGAGGTCGGTAAAATGAGTACCCAGCTTGCTTGCTGGGGGGTAAACGGTAATGACTGGGGAAGGCACTGGCAAACCACCCCGTATTGAGTCTGCCATGAAAACGCTGGAGGGCGTCACCCCAAGGGTCAGACATGACTCGGTGCTTGCACAAAGGATACCTTTACCTTTTTTTCTGTCCAACATAAAGCCATGCAATATTGAATTGACCACTAGAGGGAGCAAAACACAAACAGAATGTGGATGGGGGAACCCAAAAGCCACAGGAACTTACAAGAGAGAGAAATTAGAATGCAGGAAGCTCCCTCTACTGTGCAGAAGTGTATCTAGGCAGGTACCTCCACAGCATACGGATCTGTGCTGTATGACTGACATATGTGAGCCTCCCTCCTCCCCTATACTTTTTATTTAACTTTTATTCCCCCCCCCCCCGGATATATCCCACCATTGCAGTGTCCAAAACCACCAGTGGGATAGGGTGGCTGTGGGAAGCCACATCACTTGCTATAACTTTTATTGTGTTTTACTGTGCTTTATTTTTTTTAATGCTTAATGATTGTTGTAAATTGCCCCAAGCCCGCTTGCAAGTAGGGGCAGTGTAGAAATGACACCAAATTGCAAGGGGTAGCAAACGACCCAGAAGATATGAGAACAAGATGCAATTCAGTCAAGAGAAGTGCAGAGTTCTACAGCTGAGTTACAAAAATGAGGAGCATGCCTACTGGATGGCAGATACACTGCTGGGGAGCAGTGGGTGTGAACAAGATTTTGCGGTACTTGTCGACTGGTAGCTCAATACGAGCAGACAGTGTGATGTGGTAGTAAAGAAGGTGAATGCAATCTTGGGCTGTATCAACAGAGGCATCACATCCAAATCGCTGTATATTGCATGGGTCAGACAGCACCTGGAGTCCTGTGTACAATTCTGCAGGCCTCACTACAAACAAGATGTGGACAAAATTGAGAGGGTGCAGAGGAGAACGATGAGGATGATCCAGAGCCTGGGGACCAAGCCCTGGGAGGAAAGGCTGAGGGACTTGGGAATGTTCAGCCTGGAAAAGAGGAGGTTGAGAGGGGACAGGATTGATGTCTGTAATTATTTGAAAGGTTGTCACTTAGAGGAGGGCAGGGAAAGATTCCTGTTGGCAGCTGAGGATAGGACCCTCAATAATGGCTTTAAACTATGTGTAGATATCTACTGGCTAGATATTAGGAAAAAGGTTTTCACAGAGTGGAATGGGCTGCCTCAGGACGTGGGGAGCTTCTCCTCCCTGGCAATCTTCAAGCAGCAGCTGCAGAGAGACTTCTCCTGGATGCTTCACACTGATCCTGCACTGAACAGGGGGTGGGACTAGATGGCTTGTATGGCCCCTTCCAACTTTATGCTTCTATAAGTTTGGCAGCCATTTTGTGAATGTCTTTGCCTCCTGCGGCAGCCATTTTGTGACAGACGGCCGTGCCTACCTCGCTGTGTCAGAATTCCGGAGATGCCTGGAAGGCTCGAAAAAGGTTGGGGAGCGGTAAACTAGCAGGCATGCCTTTGAAGATACTACTTCACTACACAGTGACAGATACTGGCTTGTCAAGATCCTCTTAGAATGAACGTTACTTCCAAGGATCACCTGGCCTTTGCTAGGGGGCGTGCGTCAGTCATTTTGCCCACGCGGTACCCAAAAAGTCTGAAACGAGGAACACGAGTGGTTGGTTCCATTCAAACTTCTGCGCATCAACCTTCTCCCGGGCATCGTTGCCCACAGATGCAGCAGCTGCACCTGGAAGAGAACTGTGGTCTCTTAAGTATCATTAGTTCCGAAAAACAGCAGGCTCCAGCTGCTCGCAACAACTGCCAGCCGAGTGGCCGACGCGGGAGGGACTGGTGGGCACTTGTGCTTCAAAGAGGACTGGGGTGTTAGTCATCGGGACGTACAGGAAGCCTGCCGCCCATCATGGCAGCTGATTGAGAGGCAGCATGACGTAGAATATAAAAATCTCCCAGCTAAATCCTACCCCGCTTGTGAACTTTCTAGGCAGGCCTTAGTCAAGCCAATCTCTCACTCTGCAGCAGCTGCAAATCTTGGAATACGTATATTTTTTTTGCATGGCCTTTCTTTCCAAAAGAGCTGTCCATGAAGCTAGTGAAGTTTTTTAAAAAGTGAAAATTAGCAGGGTCGAGTTGGAACTTGGATGGGGGTAGGGTTGCCTCAGGTTAGAACGTGGCTACCAAGGAAGTCCCGGGTTCTTAGCCGGAGACTGGCAATGAGAAACCACCTACTATGAAAGTAGCAAGAGGTGGTAGCAAGAGCAAGTAGCAAGAAAATGCTATCTCCAAGAGGCAGTAGCAAGAAAACCCTATCCACAGGAGGGAGTAGCAACAGCAAGATGCAAGAAAACCCTATCTATGTAGGGTTGGCTCAGGTGAGGACTTGATTTGGCCTGGATGGCCCCTTCCAGCTCTAGGATTCTATGAGTCTAGTTCAGCTGTGGAATGGGCTGCCTGAGGAGGTGGGGAGCTCCCCCTCACTGGCGGTCTTCAAGCAGCGGCTGGACAGATCCTTCTCCTGGATGCTTTGGACTGATCCTGCACTGAGCAGTGGGTGGGCCTAGATGGCCTGCATGGCCCCTTCCCACACTAGGATTCTCTGAGTCCAGTTCAACAGAGGAATGGGCTGCCTAGGGAGGTGGGGAGCTCCCCCTCTGTGGCGCTCTTCAGGCAGCGGCTGGACAGAGACTTCAATATCCATTGACAGGAGGATACATAAAATCCTCTTTTCTGATCCAAAAGGGTTTTCCGTGTTTTGCTCACAGTTCTGATTAATTACCAGCAGAGTTCTTTTGTCATCCTAATTGCACCAATGGGGGGAGATAATTCTCCATGCAATCAATAAAGCGATCTTCAGGCTGTGATATATACCTTCCCGGTGGCTTTGTGTTCCCTGTGGAATGCAGAGCTATCTGGTTTACCAACATCTCTGTGGGGGGTGCCTCACAACAGAACAGATCGGTAACGCCAGGTAAGCTGTATTTTGTGGTCGATGTTTTATGAAACCCGCATCGTTTCATGCAAGGCATGAATGAATAGCAGAAAAGAGCAGTGGTGGGAGAGGAGCTTTTGTGAGTCTTCTTAGAATTGTCAACCTCCTGGTTGTGCCTGAAGATCTTTCAAAATTATAGGTGATCTCCGAATTGCACAGATCATTTTGCCTTTGCATGGTGGGCTTTATGAGAGCAAGGTTGAATGCTTCCTTCTTGTTCTTTGGCAAGGCACTGCACACACAAAAATGAAACGAACTTCTTTTCTGACAAACATTTTATTTTATGAGGGATGCTGCACAAACATGTTACTACCATGGGCGTGGCAGGGAGACAAGGCCATCTGGCATCACTTCTGGGGTTACTCCTAGCCTGAACGATATTTCAGGGGCAACTCCATGGTCCGAAGCTTGTGAAACGTTGCTCTAATCCCAAGATCTTTCAAACATGTGACTTCTAGGGACATGGCATCGCTTTTGGGGTTGCGGAAGGATATTTCAGGTTACCCCACTGTCAAAAAGTTGGAAATGGCTGGTGTAAACAATGGAAATACAAATTTGGGGGTGGGTGGACAACAGGAAAAATATACGAGACATATCATGACGTATCAGTTCAGTAGTTCTGAGCCACAGGGGAGGGCGGTAGAAGGAAGGAAGGAAGGAAGGAAGGAAGGAAGGAAGGAAGGAAGGAAGGAAGGAAGGAAGGAAGGAAGGAAGGAAGAAAGAAAGAAAGAAAGAAAGAAAGAAAGAAAGAAAGAAAGAAAGAAAGAAAGAAAGAAAGAAAGAAAGAAAGAAAGAAAGAAAGAAAGAAAGAAAGAAAGAAAGAAAGAAAGAAAGAAAGAAAGAAAATCTTATTTTCTATCCTCTATTCTTTTTTTAATCCTTTTTCGTTAATAAAACAAAAAAAGACCAGCATGATTTTTATCGAAGGTATGAAGGTATCTGATGAAGGGAACTTTGACTCTCAAAAACAGAACCCCCCAAAATCCCGCTAAGATCTCTAAGGTGGTACCAGATGTGAACTTAAGTGCGCTAGCGGCAATCTGTCCTCGGAAACAGTGTCCTCAGCCGGGCCCAGCTGGCTGGATGGCTCCCATCAGGACCATGGACAGTTGCAGGGAAAAGCATTATTGCCTGGGTCCCCTCTCCTGCCCACAAAACATCTGCTCCTGCCGTCCCGGAGGCATTTTCCTGCCACAAATCCCGTTGCCTAGCCACACACGGCTTATGACAAACCGCCAACGATCGGTTCTACAGCTCACACTGTGCTTTCAATGGGTCCCCAAGAACACGACCCAAATTACAGAGGAAGTTTCTGAGAAACTTAACATTTTGCTTTGCTTTGCAGAGCACATCACTGATTTCCAGCTCGGTTCTTTTCTGCAGTCCGACATGCGTGCAGGGAAAGGGAAATATCGGGCTGTGAGCCTCGGCTGACAAGCACCGAAGAACCTCCCACGCAAACCAGAGATCCATCATGTGGATGCATCGTCAGGCCGGCAGTGAGGCCAAAGGGGAGTAGCTTCACAGGAGCAACCGTGCCACAAAGGTGACATCTCCGATGCTGTCAAAAATTCAGCCTCAGGGTTAGCTGCCTGCAAAGGTGGTGGAGCTCTTGAAATTTCACAACTACGCTTGCTAAGATCCTGGTTAGAAACTAGCCCTCTTCTACACGGGGGAAGCAAGCATCCAGCAAGGAGTGGAGTGGATCAATTCGGAGCAAAAGGACACAAGGTGTGGGAAATCCAGCCATGACCTGGATGGCTGAGGCTAGCCTAACTTGTTAGATCTCATGAAGCTAAGCAGGGTTGGCCCTGGTTAGGACTTGGGTGAGAGACAGCAGGCAAAATTCAGGGTCTCTACATGGGGGCAGGCGATGGCAAATCGCCTCTGTGGGTCTCCCCCCAGAGGCTAGCAAGTTCTTGGAAGAGCTCAGAAGCTAAGCAAGAATGGTCCAAGTTGATACTTGGATGGAAGACCACCAAGGAAGGACAGGGATGCTGTGCAGAGAAAGGAACTGGCTTAATTCCCTTGGCTTATCTCTTGCTGAGAAAACCCCACGTAACCATTGTTCCTTCTCAGAACAAATCCCCTGGTTATGGTAGAGAGACGGTGCCACTTGCAGAGGAATATTTCAGTACATCAGGGGGCTTCCCAGGTAAACAAGGAAATAGTACCCAAAAATAGAAGAAGAGGACGAGGAGGAGCAATATTTATCACTAAATTGTTTCTTCCTGAAACTAATTGCCATATATATCTTGTTATTTCTGAGGATTCCTAAAGTGGCCCTGATATGACTTTGATAGCCCAAACGGGCGCTCCTGGCGGGCGCTCCAGGGGCTGGCCTGATCCAGGCGCGCCCGGATTGGCCCGTGCTGGCAGAAGCACAGACTGGACATCCGGAGGTGTCCTGGTCAACGCTCCACCCAGAGTGCCTTTTCAGAAATATTAAGGCAAAAAAATGGCTGTTGTTGTTTTATTGTTGTTGTTTTTGTTGTTGTTGTTGTTGTTGTCATTTCCCAGGATGCAGTGGCTAGGAGTGGTGGCTTCTAATCTGGCAAGCCAGGCTTGATTCCCTGCTCCTCCACATGCAGCCAGCAGGGTGACTTTAGACTAGTCACAGTCCTGTTTGGGTTGTTCTCACAGAGCAGTTCTCTCAGAGCTCTCTCAGCCCCACCTGTCTCACAGGATGTCTGTTGCGGGGACAGGAAGTGAAGGTGTTTGTAAGCCACTTTGTGACTCCTTCGGGTAGTGAAAAACAGTATAAAAAACAACTCTTCCTCTTCGGAGATGCTGGTTGAGGATTACTACACACGCAATGAAATAAAATATGAGATGGAGTTGAAATCCAGCAGGAACCTTTTCTATGGTAACTGTAACCCTGGAAATGGCTAGCATTGACCCAAATTCTTTATTGTTGTTATCTTTAAACAATATGTACAGTTCTTTCTGTGAAAGTGGAGAGTTTGTTGTTGTTCTTCTATTACTACTACTACTACTACTACTACTACTACTACTACTACTCTTCCTTCTCCTTCTCCTCCTTCTACTTCTCTTCTCCTCCTTCTCTCCTCCTTTCTTCCTCCTCCTTTTCTTCTTCTTCTTCTTCTTCTTCTTCTTCTTCTTCTTCTTCTTCTTCTTCTTCTTCTTCTTCTTCTTCTTCTTCTTCTTCTTCTTCTTCTTCTTCTACTACTACTCTTCCTTCTCCTCCTTCTACTTCTCTTCTCCTCCTCCTCCTCTCCTCCTTTTCCTCCTCCTTTTCTTCTTCTCCTCCATCCCTTCTGGGTTTTTCTCAGAAGCGACCACCACCATTTTTCTTAAATTTCTTTCGCTTTGCCACTTGGTGCAGTAGCGGGCAACCTTCACCTTCTCCGTCTCTGGGGCAGACCTTGGCCACTATGCCCTGTTTGTTGCCCTACCTGCCCCACCCCCAGGCAACTGGTTGGTCACTGTGTGAAATAGGATGCTGAACTCAACGGTCTGATCCAGCAAAGCTCTTCTGATGTTCTTACAGTTGCTGGTAGGAATACAATCTCTACCTGCCCACACCTCCTTGACCACACACCTCACGCTTAGGGAGGAGAACGGCGGCTCTCCACTTTGTCCTTACTTGACGTCAAAGCCAGTCCTTCAGCAGCCCTTGAAAATGACATCTGCCCACCGCTTTCCGCGTGAAATACGGGTTTTCTGGCTGAAGGTGGAATAAGGAGTTGGAATTTCAACCCACTCCATAGAAAAGACTTTTCTTTGAAGACTGGTGACCCGTGACAATTGTTGGGTTCACTCCAGGCACCTGTAAAGACATCACAATTCCTGGCTGGTGACACATGACTCAGCTATTGATGACAAGAGCTATCAGGGCTTTTTTGACCTTCATGGAAGAATGGCCTGAATTGGCACTTGAAGATTCTCAGGCAGGACAATGGCAAATGCAGTGCAATTGGGCTGGAAGAATTGCAGTTCTTTCTTTGGATTCAGAAGGCGGCAGCCCGGACCCACACATGAATTTCCTCATATTGAGGAGTGAACATTTATTTATCTCCCTCCTTTCTCTCCAGCAGGGACACAAAGGGGCTTCCGTCATTCTCTTCTCCTCTTCTTGGTCCTAGAAGCATAGAATCATAGAGTTGGAAGGGACCTCCTGGGTCATCTAGTCCAACCCCCTGCACTTTGCAGGACATTCACAACCCAACTGCTCATCCACTGTAAACAACCCATCCTGACAACAACCTTGTAGGGTAGCCTGAGAGAGTGTGCATGACCCAAGATCACCCAGCAAGCTTTCGTTACAGAGTGGGGGATTCGAACCCAGGCTTTCCAAATCCAAGCTGGAAACTATAACCACAGTATCATGCTCGCTCTTCTAAATCACAAAGGCTACAAAGTGAAGTCCAAGGGCAAACTTGAAGTTCCTCCATAGACAGAATATACAAAAGTTTGTTTGTTTTTTTCAATATGTCTTTTTAGAATTATGTTCTGAACTGGGGAAAGATCAATGAAATTTCTTAGGAAGAGAGAGTCAGTACATTGAAGGAGGCGCCTTGGGAGGGCCAGGTTGGCAGGAAGGGACCTCATCAGGTGTACCTAACCACTATACCACGTTGCCTCTCCTCTGCCATCTTTGCACACAGGCTGTGCCTTTTGGACCATATCCAGCAGTCCCCTTGGCATTTCTGTCTTCTCTGACGTTTATCTTGCTTTAATGGCCATGTTTGTATTTTTGGTGGAGCATTCATCTGCATGTAGAAGGAAAGAGCTATATTAATGCATTGTTTGTGGCTACAGCATAGGAAGAAATAATTGCTCAATTAGATCCTCTGGCATTTAATTGCTATTGGTCGAAAAGCAAAAAAAAAACAACATTTTCTACTATTCATTCAATTTAATACACAGTAGCCCCAATTTCTGGTTCCTTATCGAGACTGTGTTTTTGGTGTACTCCCCTTTTGCCTCCACCCTGGAGGTTGGCACCCCTAAGGAGGGCATGAATATCTAAACATAGGGAGGAATGCCCCTTGGGGTATCTGACATCGAAATATTAGTTTTGGAATTGGAGCCTTTGTGTCCCTCTGGTCCGGAATGTGCTCAAGGCAGCTAGAAATGAATTAAGAACACAAGATACCGATTTAAAACCACACCTAAAGAGCAGAAGATTAAAAACAAGTCAATAAAACCAGGATGGAAGACCATCTGCTATCGATGTGAGAGCCAGCACTCTACTGATAAAATCAGCAATACAAACTAGTTAGAGGCACACACGGAGGCCCCAAAGGAATCCCGGAAAAAAGCTTCAGCGGATTAAAAAAAAAAACATTTTAGCCTACACATGCTTTGTTATAGCATGGGGCAGTGTGAAGTGACAGGCTGGGATGGATAGATTCCGGAAGGACAAAAAGAAAGACTGCTTTACACAGCGAACGATTGAAATGTGGAATTCTCTGCCAAAGGATATAGCGATGGCCACAGGCGTAGGCAGGGTATTAGACAGATTTGTGGAGGAGAGGTCTATCGGTGGCTACCGGCCTAAGTGACTAAAACGAACCTCCATGTTCAGAGGCAGTCAACCTCTGGATGCCAGTACCATGAGACAATATTAGGGAAAGGCTTCGGCCTCTGCATCCGGTTTTGGCCCTCCAGAGGAATTGATTGGCCATTGTGTGAGATAAAATGCTGGACTAGATGAAACTGCTGGTGTGATACAGCAGGACTCTCCTTTTGTTCTTTGAGGGCCTTGGCCTCTATGTTCTGTTGCTGGCCTTCCAGCAGAACTGGTTGGAAATCGTGTCGAACAGGAGGGTGGACTAGATGGACCATCAGTCTGATACAGCAGGGCTCTTCTTTTGCAAACTTACTGCTATGCAGAATTACTCCAATCTAGGTCTACTGAAAAGCCTCTTGTGGCGCAGAGTGGCAAGGCAACAGACATGCAGTCTGAAGCTTTGCCCATGAGGCTGGGAGTTCGATCCCAGCAGCCGGCTCAAGGTTGACTCAGCCTTCCATCCTTCTGAGGTCTGTAAAATGAGTACCCAGCTTGCTGGGGGGTAAACGGTAATGACTGGGGAAGGCACTGGCAAACCACCCCGTATTGAGCCTGCCATGAAAACGCTAGAAGGCGTCACCCCAAGGGTCAGACAGGGGATACCTTTACCTTTACCTTTAGGTCTACTGATTATTTCTTTAGTTATTCTTTTGCCACCTGTTTCTGTGTAATTGTATTACTGTGCATGCAATTCTATGGAGAGTTACTTCCGTTTGGAAACGAGCACGAATTGGCTCATGAACAAGTCTTTGTGATGAATTTTGACTGGTCCGTGGTTTGTGACTCAATATTCACAGACTGAAGAGCCAACATGACATTCCACAAATGGTAATACAGTTCCGAACCATTTAAGCCACTGTTTTCTGCTCCCTGCTGCTGAGCTGTTTTTTTTCCCAAAGGAGCAGAAAGCAGGGGTCTAGAGACATTTAATCCCACTTTCAGTTTCTGTTTCCTGCAAAAAAAAAGTGGTGGGGAGCAGAAAGCAGGGGTTTAGAGACACTTAATCCCACTTTTTACTCCCCGCAAAAATTGTTGGGGAGCAGAAAGCAGGATTCATGAACTGATACGTACCAGTTCAGTTTGAAAACCAACCTCTTGGTTCCTACCAGTTGGTGGTTCAGTTCGTGATTCAGCCTCAAACCAAATCACAAAAATGAACTACGTGCCCATCCCTAGGTATATTTTCAGTCAATCTGCAGAGGATCGCACTGTATGTCTTCTACCCATTGATTCAATTCAGAAAGCTCTTCCTCCATCCCTCCTCTCAGCAGGTAGCCACCAGTCATCAAAAGCCACAGAGGTTCACTGCTGAAGCATCTTCAGTTTGCAAACTTTTTTTTTTAAAGGCCTTGCGGGTTTGTCCTTGGTGTACCTCCGCCAGGAAGGCTTTGCAGCCAGAATAAACTTAGATTCCCTTGGCAATCAGTATGCTGTTTGTCGGGAGACAAAGTGCTTGTGCATGCCACTGCCACGGGGAACACAAATGTGCTCCCAGGGGAAAGGGCCTGTCTGTGCTGCAAAAATGAAATGTTCTCTGGTTAGTATTCCTAGCTGCTCCCTTCCCCGGTTGAATATTTTATTTTGGGGGAAAAAATTAATCTCTGTGCCAGAATGAACTCGGTCAATAATTAAGAGCCACGCGAAGGCACTCAGAAGTAGCAACAAGCATAGCAAAGGTTACCAGATGGAGGCGCCTGCCCTGCATAGGACCCCAGCATACACAGGATATGGAGAAGCAGGAGAGGGTACATATATTTGCTGCTCTTAAAAATCCCCGCTTTCCTTTTACGCCACTGCATATTTGTACAGCTTACCAAGGGGAAATTACATTGTGATTCAAACATCCTGGCAAACGCATTCTAGATTCTTCTTTGGTTTCGATGAATCCACAAATGACTTGCGTCACACGACAAGAGCTGTGGGTATTTGGGTTGCATAAGCTTAACTTTGCACTCCAAATCGCCGACATTCTCAGCTTCTTAAAAAAAAAAAAAACAAGCAAATCAGAACTAGGCGAACATCTGACAAGCTGCGTCCTGACAATACCCCCACCCCTTTTTGCTCCAGAAAAGCAGTAGTTTCCCAAGTGAAATTTCCACATGTGCAGGTTGTTATCTTGCTGTCTGAAGACTACAAAACCCATCATGCAGTGAGATTTTGAGTGATGCACACATGCAGGAAAATCATCCAGGGAGGAACTGTAACTGAAGAGAAGACTCCCCTATCTAGAAAAAGATGAGTTTGACATGGGACTTTTCTTTTACATGCCCTTTTGAGGGCTTGTATTTCCCAGTCTTGGCCCAAGGACCCTGGGTCCAAATTAGTTTGCAGGCACAATTCATGAGGCAGAGAGGCAGAGAGCTTGAGTGACAGCACTATGGTTGGCCAGCAACAGCTGTGAGAGAGGTGATTTTAGAGTTGTATTGCTGAGAGAAGAGTTTAGAAGCCTGCACCAAAAGAAGATCTATCTGTACTTAGCTGGGGGAAAAATCTGCTTTGAGTAGAATTTATTGAGAAAATATTCTTGACTAATAATCTGGATTCAGCATAGGCTAAATGCAGTTCTGCATGGTCAGGAGAACTAGGATTGATATTTAGCAGAGTGATTTGGGTAGTGGTGTGATACTTCCAATTCAGGTCAAAAGAAAGGGGAGAAATCTAGGAAGAGAAGACTCCCAGCCCAGTTAAAAAGAGGAAATTGGTTCAGGACTTCCTCGGACTGGTTTAGAAAGAAACTTGTTTCAGACACTGTAGAAGTTAGAGAGAAATTGGAGTTCCTAAGGAAGGGAGTCGGGAACCAGCCTCCAAAAAATACCAAGGGAATTCAAAGAAACTTGCAAAGACAGACGTGTTTTGTTTAATACAGAATCAAACACCTCTCAGTGTAAAGAAAACTCAGAAACGAAGAAAACATATAACTCTTTAAAGCTGTAAATTAAGATCTACAAAATGTACAACTGATTTTCACTACAAATCTTTATTTCATTCCCATTCCACCTACCCTTTCCTTCCGGGTCAAATAAAATCTTTTGTTTTGTTGGATTTTAACTTGGTCTCAGTGCCATTCTGAATAGGTTTAAGTAAAAAGGGCTCCTACACAATCCTCTATTGGCCCAGGGCTTAGAGAAAAGCCTAGACTTCAGTCTGTAACAGGGCGGGAGTCAGCTTTATTCATTACAATACAGAAACCAAACTACTTGGGCAGCTCAGTCAGTGAAGAAACAAATATTTTATTTTTGGTGGGAGAAGTTTACCTCAGCGAGGGGAAGAATGAATGGGACCCTTCACAGCTACCTACAGTGTATAGGCTAATGGGAGATTTGAAGCTAATGGAATCAGATGAAATCCAAGCAGGCAGACAGATTTTACTCAGAAAAACTGCTGTTGAGTCCCAGAAAAAGCAGAGTTAAAAATTGAATCTTTCCCACAGGTGTCGGAAACATAAGCTGCCTCACGACTCAGAAAGTGTTAGACATGGAGGACAAGTCATCTGAAGATAGAGATATATCTGTCTTATATACAATGGCTCGTATCCATTTTCTACCTTTGGGGATTCAGTGAACTGGAAATCAAACTAAGCTGAACCATTTTAACCCCCTCAAACCTCCCTCCTTTGCCAGTATAGGTTTCTTCATGCAACCGTCCATCACACCTCTGTTCAGAACTGGTGTTGAATTGATTTGCGATTTGAATGTTATTATTGTATTTATTTACGTAAGGTCCTTTCAAGCTGCCTTTTCACCCCATCAGGATCTGCAAGACAGCAAACATTTAAAAAAAAAACATTCAGTAATCAAAAAATAGTTAAAATTATAACACAATTCAATTAAAACCTTGTAATGATAGTTAGTGTAATACGTGGAAGATGGCAGTTATAGTGATAATAAGGTGATGATTGTGCCCAATGTTTTATCCAGACTGGGCTCAAATCGGCTCTGAGACTTGTTAACAAGACACCAAAGGACAAATTGCAAAGCAACCTGTCACCTTTGGCATGGCCGAATTTCTTCCCGACAGATCCGGGAGTGTCAAGCAAGCATCAGGAGCAACGCTTCAAGTAAATGGGCTTGTTCCCGTGCATACATTTAAATTAAACTCTTTGTACACACAGCATGCAAGCCTCAAGATCAGTTTTCATATTTGCATAAATTCATTTGGCTTCATTCAAGCGTATTGCTCCTGGCTTCTCATCCCCGTGCAGTGGAAGTCGGAAGAGATTGCAAGCCAGCCTTCCACTTTCGTTCCTTTCAGTTCGGAGAGTCAGGCAAAGGTAGATGGGAGCAGCCATTGAGAAAAGCTGGATCTACCGGCAGCTTTGGAAAGCTATTGCCTGTCATGCTGAATCTGAGTGGAAATTTAGGGTTGCCGCACGGGACCAAGCAACTGCCAAGCAGATTTACCTGTAGTGAGGGCGCTCACTGGCCATGTAGTGATGTCGCTGTCAATGTGCATTTCCTAATGGACTTCCTAATGGACTTGCTAATGAACTCCACCAAGACACAGTAAAAGCATTTCCTAGTTCTAGTCCACCCCCTGGGAGACTCTCAGATAAGACAGGAATGTGATATGTTATAGACATCTGGAGAAGTAAACAAAATTGCTCACACACTCCCCAGTTTGACATAGAGACATTCCCATCTTGCTATGTCCTCCCTCTGAGGATGCCAGCCACAGTAACTGGTGAAATATCAGCGACTAAACCTACCAGACCACAGCAAGTTAGCTGAGTCCAGTTAGTTGAGTCCAGTTAGTTGACAGTTAATTAACTCCTTCGACAATTCAATGCTGACATCGCTTCCAGGCACAAAGGGAGATAAAAACATTTTAAAACTCAGTGTAGGTTTTGCTCAATCCCAACCTCCAAAGGAAAAAAAAATTCATTTCTTCACAGCAGGCAACCCCGAATCTGCATTCCACGTATTTGCATTTGGGTTCATGCTGTTCTTTTTGAAAGCGTGATTCATTTTCTTCATTTTGTTACGAAGCTTATTTTGTCCCTCCGTGTTATTCTCCCGTTTGTTTTGACGGGAGGCGCATTTGCAGTCCCCACTTTGGGCTTGCTACCCAGACTGAATGAAATGCTCAAGTCACTGGCTCCAAATTGGTTGCCGGTGGCCTTGTGGCTGTGCGTCTCCCCTGCTTTTCCATGACATGAGGTTGAGACGGCTGAGTCTGCGAAGCTTGGAGGAGAAAATAGCTGTGTTCAACTAAGTTAAAGGTAGATTCAAGTGGGTAGCCGTGTTGGTCTGAAGCAGCACAACAAAACAAAATCAGAGTCCAGCGCCGCCTTTGAGACCAACAACGATCTATTCAAGGCGTGAGCTTTCGAGTGCGTGCACTCGAAAGCTCACGCCTTGAATAAATCGTTGTTGATCTTAAAGGTGGCGCTGGACTCTGATTTTTTAAGTTAAAGGTAGACATGTCAAAGAGGGAGCCCACTTGTTTACTGCGGCTTTAGAGTCTAGGGAAGCAACGGGTTCAAAATTACAGGAGAAATATTTTCCACTTCAATATTAGAAAGCCTTTTCTGACTGTGAGGGCTGTTCGTAGATGGGAGATGCTGCCTCGGAGGCTGGCGGAATCTCCTTTGCTAGGAGTTTTTAGGAAAAGATTGGATGAGCATTTGCCGGTAGTGTGATTTTTAAGTCCGCGAGAAGGTGGGGGGCTGGACTGGATGGCCCTTTGTGGTCTCTTCCAGCTCAGTGAAAGGCACAAGCCTGAATTGGGGTAGCCAACCTCCAGGTGTGAGCTGGAGATCTTCCAGAATTGCGACTAATCTCCAAGATGCAGAGAACTGTTTTAGGATGCTTAGGGCTGATCCTGCGTTGAGCAGGGGGTTGGACTAGATAGCCTGTATGGCCCCTTCCAATTCTAGGATTCTATGATTGGCAGTCTTCAAGCAAAAGTTGGAGACACACTTTTCTTGGATGCTTTAGGATGCTTAGGGCTGATCCTGCGTTGAGCAGGGGGTTGGACTAGATGGCCTGTATGGCCCCTTCCAACTCTATGATTCTATGATTGGCAGTCTTCAAGCAAAGGTTGGAGACACACTTTTCTTGAATGCTTTAGGATGCTTAGGGCTGATCCTGCGTAGAGCAGGGGGTTGGACTAGATGGCCTGTATGGCCCCTTCCAACTCTATGATTCTATGATTGGCAGTCTTCAAGCAAAGGTTGGAGACACACGTTTCTTGAATGCTTTAGGATGCTTAGGGCTGATCCTGCGTAGAGCAGGGGGTTGGACTAGATGGCCTGTATGGCCCCTTCCAACTCTATGTTTCTAAGATTCTATGATTCTATGAACTGTTCCCCTGGAGAAAAATGGCTACTTTGCAGGGTCGGCTCTAATCAATTCTCACTCTTAAGATTAAGCTAAAGGAACTGGGGTTCTTTTGAACTAGGCCTTTGTTTCTGGATGCTGTCAAATGCTGATCTTCACACAACACTGGCTCCATGAATGGCAGCCATTCCACCCCCCCATTTGAAAATAAAGATTGTGATCCTTTTGTGGCATATTGCCGATGTCGTTAGACAGGTTCCAAATGTTCATTTAATGACTGCCTTTTCTTGGAAAAAACATGACACGTTCTTGTAAAAACAAAAAGAAAAAAATGCTTTTTCTTCGATACAGCCAATGCTATTTATCTATTCCAAGGCTTCTCTGTCTCATTATGTTCCTCCCAAGTGTTTGGCACGCATTGTCTGAGGTTCATTAGCTTCCACTGAACATTTGCCACCCATTTGCTCAAATGCAAGATCTTTTTTTTTCTTAGTCTTGTAAATTACTTAGCTGAGTTTTGGAAGCTATTAAGCAACATGTCTCCAAAAGACTGACATTTCACACTCCAGAATAACCTTTGGATGCACTTCTAGTCGGGTTAAATATGGAAATTATCATTTGCCTTGGATGTACAGAATCTTGACGCGGTATCTCTGATTCTATTTCCCAGTTAAGGGGGCAATGTTGTTCAAACAAATGACAAAGGTGATCTGACTCCAATGGGAACGAGTGAAAGAATTTTTCCTTACAAAAACAGAAGCACATCTTACATGACATATTCATTCCCCTTTTTGTGAACATATTAACAGCTCAAATAGATTAACTTGCTGCGGCCACAAGCCCAGGTAAGAAAGAAGAGAGATCCGATAATAAAGGGAAGCAGACAGCAAATAACAGCCAAAGAGGCTCAAAATCTAACCCATGAAAGGGTGGAGCCAACTGTCAAGAATACCCAATTGAAAGAACTCGCTTAAACTTTTCTCTGATTACATCCTCTTGCATGCAGAGTTACATGTCCAACTGTTCTGTCCCAAAATTGTTCTCCAAGTAGACTTCGTGTCTTCAACGAACCAGGCCTTTCCCCCCTCCTCCCTATTCCCCCCACCTCTTTATTCATCTATTACCATTGCTGAGAACTATATTTTATCTATAATCTTAATAGGGTTTTCTTTTTACTATTTTTATCATTTTATCGTTTGTTGTAAGGAATTGTTGGAACTTGATTCTGTTGCCCACCACCCCAAGTCAGTGAGTCCGTATAGTAGTCAAACTATAATTAAATAAATATAAATAGATAGGATAGGGCTTGCTCAGGGATGGCTCCTAAAATCCCTTTTCTCTTCAAATTCACCCTATATTCATAGAATCATAGAATCATAGAGTTGGAAGGGGCCATGCAGGCCATCTAGTCCCACCCCCTGCTCAACGCAGGATCAGCCCTAAGCATCCTAAAGCATCCAAGAAAAGTGTGTATCCAACCTTTGCTTGAAGACTGCCAGTGAGGGGGAGCTCACCACCTCCTTAGGCAGCCTATTCCACTATTCAGGTCCTTTAGGTCAGGGATAGTCAACCTGTGGTCCTCCAGATGTTCATGGACTACAATTCCCATGAGCCCCTGCCAGCGTTTGCTGGCAGGGGCTCATGGGAATTGTAGTCCATGAACATCTGGAGGACCACAGGTTGACTACCCCTGCTTTAGGTACATGCAAGCCTAAAAAAAATCAATGCGATAGCCTTCAAACTTCACAGAATCCTAAATACAAAGAAGCACCACAGGACAGCAATAAGCAAGAAAAACAAGGAACACCTGTATAAAGAGTCTACAAAGTGAATGAACAGCAGCAGCAAAACTCTCAAAGCTTACTCTCTGCTCTGGGGTCCATCTAAAATGACCTCCAGATTTTGTTTTGTTTTCAAAGGCTCTTTCCTCCGTGGTTAGGACTGCATTTACAAGCCAAAAGCCTCATTCGAACTTAATTCCTTGAACTGTTTAAAGTCTTCACAGCTTCTGGATGCATCTGTTAAGCAAGGTAAAACCTCCGTCTTGAGTAGTAGTTAAAACCAACAGCTTCTAACCTGGTGAGCCAGATTTGATTCCCCGCTCCTCCACATGTAGCCAGCTTGGGCTAGTCACAGTCCTGTTAGAAGCTGTTCTCACATAGCAGTTCTCTCAGAACTCTCTCAGCTCCACCTACCTCGCAGGGTGTCTGTTGTAGGGGGAGGAAGGTGGTTGTAAGCTGCTTTGCGATTCCTTCAGATAGTAAAAAGTAGGATATAAAAAACAACTCTTCTTCTTCTTCTTCAGACTTAGCCTTCAAGAGAAGTCTATAAAGTCTACAGAGAATCCCAGACAGTAAATGGAAAAGTTTTATTCAGAGGCAATGTTAAGATCAGCTGTTTTTTGTTTTTTGTTTTTTAAATGTAGGCAGTTAGTCTTTCCTTGAAATAATTATTCTGTGCTCTTTGAATAACCAAACAAGTTCACTTACTTAGATTCATAGTAGCAATTAGAAGAACAATGTTTTTTAGAGCTGACAGGCTCTTTTCCTTTCAGTTTTGCGTGGTGAAATTGTAATAACCCAAGAAATATGGGCTCAATCTCACAGATACTGACTGAAGTAAATTTGGATGAGAACAACACTTCTTTTGTTCCCGTAACTTGCTGAGATACTCCATCGCAGGCACACAAGCACAGAGAAGGAGAGGCACTCGCGGAGTGAGAGATCCAATTAACTGTCAAAACTGACAGAAAACTGAATCATAATAGTTCAAGATGGCACCGCTCCCTCCTCCAAGGTGAAGAGTGCTTGTATGCAAGGATGTAAAACCTCGACAAAAATTGTTTTCACCTTTTCAAGCTGCATTTATAGTCTATTTTTGCTGACATTTCTTTCCTTCTCTGTACTAATGTTCAAAAAATTTTAAATAATCATTTGTAAAAAAAGGAAATTTTAGCAACACAGCCTGACATTTCTAGATGGGTGGTTGTGTTTGTGTGTAACAGTAGAAAACAGCAGGAGTCCAAAAGGACTTTAAATATGAACACCCTTCTGCTAGTCTTTAAGGTGCTATTGGACTCTCGCACTGTTCTCCTTATATTTCTCGTAATTTTCAAAAAGAAAAGTGAGATTGCTATTATGGGGTTAAGTTCTGCTTCTCCTGCCGGTGCAGATGATCACGGTTTCAATTAAAGTCAGAGGTGATCACTCTGACACAGCACAATTCCATGTGCCCAAACTCCTTTTGTTTCGTTCCAGGCGGCCCAGCCGGCAGCATTAAAAAAGGTTTTCGGTGAAAGTTACCAGTAATTCTTATTCTATCCTGTACCAAGTCATTGCAAAACTTCCAAAGTCCACAAGTGCAACCCGTGAGGGCAAATACGAAGCCCTTGGCCATGAACCAGTTCTTCATTACTGGAGCTGTATATTTTTCTCTCTCATTAAAAGGACACCTCCGCCTAATTAAACGTCTCAGACTTTCCACCCATTTCAGAACGGTTGGTTTTCAGGATCGGACGGGGTGCACCTTGCACCTGAGTGAGGTCCTTCTTATTCACCTGGTGGCAGCAGGTACAGGTTTGCTTCCTCCTTTCATTTCAGTTCTCCAGACCAAAGAGATTTGGGGGCTGAAAGTTGATTTGGGAAGCTGTAAACAACACTTTCCTAAGGCTGCAGATGCATCACTGAAGCAGGACAAAGAAAATAGCAGGAGCCAGGAATGGAAAGAGAGATGAAAAGGCATCGCTTTTAGGCACTGGGGAGGGAAGAAAGAGAAACTTTTTTGTTTTTGTTTTTAAATGAGGCGGTGGCTGACAAATCCAGCATCCTTTACCACTGAGGGTGGGACAGGGAAGGCTTTATTACAAGAAGCATTTTGCAGCAAACTGTCTTTTAAAATGAATGTTTCACAGGCATCTTAGAAGAGTTGGAAGGGGTCCTGTAGGCCATCTAGTCCCACCCCCTGTTCAGTGCAGGATCAGCCTCAAGCATCCAGGAGAAGGATCTGTCCAGCCACAGCTTGAAGACCGCCAGTGAGGGGGAGCTCCCCACCTCCTTAGGCAGCCCCTTTCACTGCTGAACTACTCTTGACTGTGAAATTGTTCCCCCTGATATCGAGCCAAAATCATTTTCCATGTAGCTTAAACCCATTTCTACAGATCCTCTCCTCTGCTGCCAACAGGAACTTTTCCCTACCCTCTTCCAAGTGGCAACCTTTCAGATACTTCAGGAGAACCATCGTGTCCCCTTTCCCCTTCTTCTCCAGGCTGAACATTCCCAGGTCCCTCAGTTTGGTGTAGTGGACAGAGTGTGGACATCTAACCCGGTGAGCTGGGTTTGATTCTGCACTCCCCCACATGCAGACAGCCCACAGTGCTGATAAAGCTGTTCCGACAGAGCACAAATATCAGGGCTCTCTCAACCTCACCTCCATCACAGGGTGTCTGGTGTGGGGAGAGGAAGGGAAGGCGACTGTAAGCCGCTTTGAGACTCCTTCAGGTAGAGAAAAGCAGCATCTAAGAACCAACTCTTCTTCATTAATCTCAGGGCTCTCTCAGCCTCACCCCCCTCACAAGGTGTCTGTTGTGGGGAGAGGAAAGGGAAGGCAACTGTAAGCTGCTTTGAGACTCCTTCGTGTAGAGAAAACAGCACATAAGAACCAACTCTTCTTCTATGCTATGTTCCCCAACCTGGATGACTCAGGCTAGCATGATCTCAAAAGCTAAGCAGGGTCAGCTCTGGTTTGGACTTGGATGGGAGACCACCAAGATACTCCAGGGTCTCTACACAGAGGCAGGCAACGGCAAACCACTTCTGAATGTCTCTTGCCTTGGAAAACCATGGTGGTGGATTAAGAAACAGAGAGTAGCTGAGGCTGTAGTTGGTGCCACCAGCACGTGGGCTTACTCACTAGGCCATCCATCTAGCTGATTAGTAAATGTGGTGAGTTTCCACCTCCCCCCTCCCCAACACACGGTGGTGGGCTTGATTCAGGTGGGCAGCTGTGATGGCCTGAAGCAACAGAACAAAGCCTGAGTCCAGCGACACCTTTAAGACCAACACAGTCCGATTGTGGGGTCTAAGTTCTCCACTGCGGTCGGGCATAGTTCTTCAGAGGCAGAGAAGCAGAACCTCTCCACCTGCCCATGTGTTGCAGGGACCAGTCCCTCTGCCTAGGATCGCCTGGTGCCTTTCAATGCCTCCGGCCAGCATCTCCCCAAGGGAAACCTGCTGGACATTGATGTCATGGAGCCTGCAGAACCAGATGGAAGACTCTGGAGCAGCTTCGGCCCGGGGGAAGCAGGCAGCGAGCGGAACAATCGTGTGGGGAAGGAATTACCAGTGAGAGATGCCCCGTGGCGGAAGGGGAGACTGGCTCCCACCGCAGTGGAAGTCGGTGAATGGAGAAGTCGGGGTTCAGTACAGGGGGGAGGCTGCAGGTGGCAGAGCGCCCGATGTGGCAGACACGAGCCCGTTGAGCTGAGGTGGAGCCGTGCCGAGAGCCCTGGGCTCGGGCGGTGATGCAAAGTGGGAGTGGTGTTTGGCCCCTCCTGCCCTAGAGATTGGCAACACTATGGATCTATCTCCAGAAATGCCTTGTGCCCTGGCCACAATCATCCTGGGCCACAATCATCCACAGAGCCTCTGATCTTTTGCCACTGCCTTTCATAAGACAGTCCGTGATCACTCTCCAAATTATAGGTTGCCGCTGCAGTCCCTTAATACAGTAACATAAACATCCAGCCCTTCTCCTGCCCCTTTCTGCCCCATAAAGAAATTATAGTGCTCCAGTTTCATTTAGAACTATGCATCACTCGTCTAGTGATTCAAATAGTTGCTCCCGGGAACCAGCTGGTGTCAAGGCCAAGAAAGCTACAATTTCTTGGGAGAAAGGCGACCTTCCAGTTTCCCTGCTCACCCTCCCAAGGCAAAGATTCAGAATAGACTTGCCATCTCCAGCCTGGAAAATTCCTGGAGCTTGGAGGCAGTACCTGCGGAGGGGAAGATTTGGGGAGGGACTTCACCTCTTTGCCATACAATATAGGGGATCTATACACGTTAGCTAGATGATATACAGATCTCTTGACAACACAGTTGATCTCCAGATGACTAAGATCAGTTCCCCTGAAGAAAAGGGCAGATTCTAGGGCATTGTACCCTACTGTGCTTCATCCCCTCCTCAAACCACAGCCTCTACCCGCAAGAGCTCCATGGGATTTCCTAAACCAGAGCAGGAAACCCTAAAACAGGCTTTCTCAACAGGGGTTTCATGGATGGCCCTGGAAGGGTTTCCCAATTGGGTGGGAGTTAACTAATGGTTTATATCTTTTGTAAAACAAATAAAAATTAATTGTTGATATGACCATAGATAGTTATGTTGACACGCTGCCCCCCAAATGACCAATGATGGGATTTGAAGGGGTGCAAAGGGGACAGGCCCTGGTCATTAAAATCCTTGCGGACTGAGCTTTGTCGCATGTGGTAGCAACTGGAGTCCAAATGAGAAAGAACCTTGTATTATTCAGATTTTAAAATTCCCTACACGTTTTGCAATTAAGCTTCCCCACGGGAATCAAATGCAAGACCCCATTATAAGAGGAGGGTTCCTTTAATTAGAAACTATATTAGAGGAGCCGTTGAATTACCAATATGCAAAAGGTATTTAAAAATCAAGGCTGCAATTAAGGACTAAAAAGGAGTAACTAAAGAGAGTAACTCGCTAAAAGAGTCCAAGCTTATTCTGTGCTTGAGGCTGTGATATGAAGAGAACATTTTCTGAATGCAAAAGAGATACAATAAGTCCACGGCCAGATTTCTTTGTACAGCAGCAGAAGAAGAGTTTTTGTACGCCGCCTTTCCCTGCCAGAAGGAGTCTCAAAGCGGATTACAATCACCCTTCCCTTCCTCTCCCCACAACAGACACCCTGTGAGGGAGGGGAGGCAGAGAGAGCCCTGATACTACTGCTTGGTCAGCACAGCACTATCAGGACTGGGACAAGATCAAGGACTCCAAGATGGCTGCATGTAGGGAAGCGGGGAATCTAACCCAGCTCACCAGTTTAGAAGTCAGCGCCCTTAACCACCACAGGCTTTTGGCTGAGGACAGGCTAAGGCAGGGGTAGTCAAATGGCAGCCCCCCAGATGTCCATGCGCTACAATTCCCATGAGCCCCTTGCCAGCATTTGCTGGTATTTGCATTTGCTGGCAGGGGCTCATGGGAATTGTAGTCCATGGACCTCTGGACGGCCGCAGTTTGACTACCCCTGTACTTAACTATGCAACATCTACCAGGGAAAGGCTTCTGAGGGGGGATTGTATGAGGGATGACAGTTTCTTTGTTGACGTTTTTAGAAATGTTATAATTGTATTTTTCCCCTGTAATTTTAACCTGTATTTAAACCGTTGTGAGCTGCTGTGAGCTGGCTGGCCCAATTATAACAAATAAATAGCCCCTCCAGTGCCCCCTGCAGGATATTCTTCTTATGCTTTTAAATCATGCAGACGACAGATCTTGCATTTTCCAACACGATGTTTCCAATTTCATCCCTCTTAACAGTATCCTTGAGCTCAGCTAATATTTGGCATTATTTTCCTGCCAATACCCTGTTGACAATATTTTTTATGTTCTGAGAGTGTTTGACCTTTAAGGATTCCTTTTTTAAACTCGGAACAACAGATGCTACCCTCGAACTTAGCCAGAAAGTCAAGATGTTCTTTTTTTAACCTGGAGAGAGAGATGTAACTAGAGGGGTGATTAATAAAACCTGCAGTCCGGGCAGCCTGAAAGCAGATCTATGTGGGTGACTTCTGGGTAACATCAGCAAGTTGGGTTGGGGAGGTTTGGGGCTTATTGCCTGCCTTTATGTGGCAGCCCTGAACTTCCATGGTGTCCCATTCAAGTACTAACTAAAAAGGTAAAGGTATCCCCTGTGCAAGCACCGGGTCATGTCTGACCCTTGGGGTGACGCCCTCCAGCGTTTTCATGGCAGACTCAATACGGGGTGGTTTGCCAGTGCCTTCCCCAGTCATTACGGTTTACCCCCCAAATGACCAATGATGGGATTTGAAGGGGTGCAAAGGGGACAGGCCCTGGTCATTAAAATCCTTGCGGAGTGAGGTTTGTCGCATGTGGTAGCAACTGGAGTCCAAATGAGAAAGAACCTTGTATTATTCAGATTTTAAAATTCCCTACACGTTTTGCAATTAAGCTTCCCCACGGGAATCAAATGCAAGACCCCATAATAAGAGGAGGGTTCCTTTAATTAGAAACTATATTAGAGGAGCCGTTGAATTACCAATATGCAAAAGGTATTTAAAAATCAAGGCTGCAATTAAGGACTAAAAAGGAGTAACTAAAGAGAGTAACTCACTAAAAGAGTCCAAGCTTATTCTGTGCTTGAGGCTGTGATATGAAGAGAACATTTTCTGAATGCAAAAGAGATACAATAAGTCCAGGGCCAGATTTCTTTGTACAGCAGCAGAAGAAGAGTTGTTTTTTGTACGCCGCCTTTCCCTGCCAGAAGGAGTCTCAAAGCGGATTACAATCACCCTTCCCTTCCTCTCCCTACAACAGACACCCTGTGAGGGAGGGGAGGCTGAGAGAGCCCTGATACTACTGCTTGGTCAGCACAGCACTATCAGGACTGGGACAAGATCAAGGACTCCAAGATGGCTGCATGTAGGGAAGTGGGGAATCTAACCCAGCTCACCAGTTTAGAAGTCAGCGCCCTTAACCACCACAGGCTTTTGGCTGAGGACAGGCTAAGGCAGGGGTAGTCAAATGGCAGCCCCCCAGATGTCCATGCGCTACAATTCCCATGAGCCCCTTGCCAGCATTTGCTGGTATTTGCATTTGCTGGCAGGGGCTCATGGGAATTGTAGTCCATGGACCTCTGGACGGCGGCAGTTTGACTACCCCTGTACTTAACTATGCAACATCTACCAGGGAAAGGCTTCTGAGGGGGGATTGTATGAGGGATGACAGTTTCTTTGTTGACGTTTTTAGAAATGTTATAATTGTATTTTTCCCCCTGTAATTTTAACCTTTATTTAAACCGTTGTGAGCTGCTGTGAGCTGGCTGGCCCAATTCTAACAAATAAATAGCCCCTCCAGTGCCCCCTGCAGGATATTCTTCTTATGCTTTTAAATCATGCAGACGACAGATCTTGCATTTTCCAACACGATGTTTCCAATTTCATCCCTCTTAACAGTATCCTTGAGCTCAGCTAATATTTGGCATTATTTTCCTGCCAATACCCTGTTGACAATATTTTTTATGTTCTGAGAGTGTTTGACCTTTAAGGATTCCTTTTTTAAACTCGGAACAACAGATGCTACCCTCGAACTTAGCCAGAAAGTCAAGATGTTCTTTTTTAACCTGGAGAGAGAGATGTAACTAGAGGGGTGATTAATAAAACCTGCAGTCCGGGCAGCCTGGAAGCAGATCTATGTGGGTGACTTTTGGGTAACATCAGCAAGTTGGGTTGGGGAGGTTTGGGGCTTATTGCCTGCCTTTATGTGGCAGCCCTGAACTTCCATGGTGTCCCATTCAAGTACTAACTAAAAAGGTAAAGGTATCCCCTGTGCAAGCACCGGGTCATGTCTGACCCTTGGGGTGACGCCCTCCAGCGTTTTCATGGCAGACTCAATACGGGGTGGTTTGCCAGTGCCTTCCCCAGTCATTACGGTTTACCCCCCAAATGACCAATGATGGGATTTGAAGGGGTGCAAAGGGGACAGCCCCTGGTCATTAAAATCCTTGCGGAGTGAGGTTTGTCGCATGTGGTAGCAACTGGAGTCCAAATGAGAAAGAACCTTGTATTATTCAGATTTTAAAATTCCCTACACGTTTTGCAATTAAGCTTCCCCACGGGAATCAAATGCAAGACCCCATAATAAGAGGAGGGTTCCTTTAATTAGAAACAATATTAGAGGAGCCGTTGAATTACCAATATGCAAAAGGTATTTAAAAATCAAGGCTGCAATTAAGGACTAAAAAGGAGTAACTAAAGAGAGTAACTCACTAAAGGAGTCCAAGCTTATTCTGTGCTTGAGGCTGTGATATGCAGAGAACATTTTCTGAATGCAAAAGAGATACAATAAGTCCAGAGCCAGATTTCTTTGTACAGCAGCAGAAGAAGAGTTGTTTTTTGTACGCCGCCTTTCCCTGCCAGAAGGAGTCTCAAAGCGGATTACAATCACCCTTCCCTTCCTCTCCCCACAACAGACACCCTGTGAGGGAGGTGAGGCTGAGAGAGCCCTGATACTACTGCTTGGTCAGCACAGCACTATCAGGACTGGGACAAGATCAAGGACTCCAAGATGGCTGCATGTAGGGAAGCGGGGAATCTAACCCAGCTCACCAGTTTAGAAGTCAGCGCCCTTAACCACCACAGGCTTTTGGCTGAGGACAGGCTAAGGCAGGGGTAGTCAAATGGCAGCCCCCCAGATGTCCATGCGCTACAATTCCCATGAGCCCCTTGCCAGCATTTGCTGGTATTTGCATTTGCTGGCAGGGGCTCATGGGAATTGTAGTCCATGGACCTCTGGACGGCGGCAGTTTGACTACCCCTGTACTTAACTATGCAACATCTACCAGGGAAAGGCTTCTGAGGGGGGATTGTATGAGGGATGACAGTTTCTTTGTTGACGTTTTTAGAAATGTTATAATTGTATTTTTCCCCCTGTAATTTTAACCTGTATTTAAACCGTTGTGAGCTGCTGTGAGCTGGCTGGCCCAATTATAACAAATAAATAGCCCCTCCAGTGTCCCCTGCAGGATATTCTTCTTATGCTTTTAAATCATGCAGACGACAGATCTTGCATTTTCCAATACGATGTTCCCAATTTCATCCCTCTTAACAGTATCCTTGAGCTCAGCTAATATTTGGCATTATTTTCCTGCCAATACCCTGTTGACAATATTTTTTATGTTCTGAGAGTGTTTGACCTTTAAGGATTCCTATTTTAAACTCGGAAGAACAGATGCTACCCTCGAACTTAGCCAGAAAGTCAAGATGTTCTTTTTTTAACCTGGAGAGAGAGATGTAACTAGAGGGGTGATTAATAAAACCTGCAGTCCAGGTAGCCTGGAAGCAGATCTATGTGGGTGACTTCTGGGTAACATCAGCAAGTTGGGTTGGGGAGGTTTGGGGCTTATTGCCTGCCTTTATGTGGCAGCCCTGAACTTCCATGGTGTCCCATTCAAGTACTAACTAAAAAGGTAAAGGTATCCCCTGTGCAAGCACCGGGTCATGTCTGACCCTTGGGGTGACGCCCTCCAGCGTTTTCATGGCAGACTCAATACGGGGTGGTTTGCCAGTGCCTTCCCCAGTCATTGCCATTTACCCCCCAGCAAGCTGGGTCCTCATTTCACCAACCTCGGAAGGATGAAAGGCTGAGTCAACCTTGAGCCGGCTGCTGGGATCGAACTCCCAGCCTCATGGGCAGAGCTTTCAGACTGCATATCTGCTGCCTTACCACTCTGCGCCACAAGAGGCTCTTAAGTACTAACTAGAGCAGCCTTTTTCAGCTTTTTTACTATTGAGAAACCTCTGAAATATTCCTCAGCCTTTGAGAAACGTCAGAAGTGGCACGGTCATGCAGAATTTGGTTGGGAAGCAGAGCTGTGGACACGCCCACCTGGGGCCCCTCCTCTTCCCACCATTTTAGGAGGGGTGGGCGGATCCACGTGACTGTATATGGTCCTATCAATGTTTAATAAATGCTAAAAACATATTTAAAAATCAAATAGCTCCCACCCATTCAGGAAACCCTTCCAGGGCCCACAAGAAACCCCAGGGTTTTACTGAAGCCTGGTTAAGAAAGTCTGAACCAGGGGCAACCCTGCTGAGCTTCTGAGATCCGATGGGACCAGGGTAGCCTGAACCATCCAGGTCAAGGCCATACCATTTTAGAAGAAGGTTAATGTGTAGGAAGAGGTAAGTGAAGCTTTTCAGGGCATTTAAGGGTAAATAATATCTCCTGGTAAACAATATCCCTTTGAGCCTCAGTCAATATTACTCCCGGTTTTGGGAGGCCTTGTGTACCCCCCAATCTGAATTGCATCAGTTATTTAGGCAGAGTATTGTATCAAGTTTTAGTCTCCCTCCATTTCCATTTCCTGGTTTAGTCATTCCGAGTCATTGCCTCATCTGTTCCACATCATATTTCCTAGGAGGAGCAGTATGTCTCATAGCTTAAGTGCCAGTCAGTGCTTTACACCCACTCAGGGCAGCTGACTCGCCCCTGAGTGCCTCCTCCTCCAACCAGCTTGCCTGTCTGTCCAGCAGCCGGCCAATCGCCTTCCGTCCCCCATCCCTGACCACCCCCTCCTCCTTCCACTTCCCTCTGAGGCTCGGAGGCTGCAGATCCCTGCTGCCTGAGAGCTGCCCCTGCTGGTGAATTCTCTTCCTGGGGGCTTCCAGCCTGCAGCCTTTCCAGGTCCTGGGGGGAGGGAGAGGCCATCCACAGAGTTCTTCCACCCCACGCACCGCAAGCTAGCGCCTGCTGTATTCCAGCAAGCAACAGGCTTTGTCCCTAGTACTGTAATATTTGCAATGAATACATTTTACACCCAAAACTGGAGGTATCTGAAAAGTCTGGATAGGATCTAGGCATGCAACATCCCATCTTTTCTAATCCGCCCTCAGACGCCCTACAAAATGGAATGACAGCATACATTAATCTATTTATTCCATGTCACCAGTAAGTAGGTTTTCATTTGAGGTCATTTGCATGTGTCGATTCAATTTAACTAAACTCTCTGATTGCTCCAGTGCTGAAGTACCGAAACAGCTTCCACTGCAAATTAGGGCTGTGTCATGGAGCCCTCCCTTTTGATTTTGCAAGCATACGTTTGCTAAATTGTTTCTTCAAAACGCTTTCATTGTGACATCCCAAATTCTCTCCAGTGTCCTTCCTTCCTCCCGTGAGAGTCTGGTCGCCATTTTGGTTGCCCAGGCAACAGGCAATCGGAAATGGCGGCTGAATTCTCCTGACAGAAAGGAATGTCACGGGGGGGATATGGGAAGGGAGGAAAAGATGACCTAAGAAAGACCATCTCCTTCGACTTTAAGGTAATGCAGGCAGGAGGGATCTCTTGGAATTACGGCACATCTCCGTGTGAACTTAAGGTTTTGAAGTCAATCACGTTCTTTTTTGAAATATAGGGGAAATTATTTAGAAGGAAACAAAGGAATATACTAAATATTATATGTGACAGATCTGCTAGTTAGAGAAAAATAAACATAAAATAAACATTTGACAATACATGCCAATTCCAGAAGGGCAGTATAGAAATGCAAGAAATAACAATACCTTTGGGTTTTTCGCAGACGACATATTGCATTTTTTCACAGAGTTTCTATTTCCCCCATAGTTAGCATATGAAGTCAAAAGATTTGATTATTTCTTTCCATCTCTACTCTAATCTGACATTGGACTCCATTTTCTTCAGAATTCTGATATTAATTTGTTGTGCATCAAATATATAAGATTTGTCATTGTCCCATATTCCATCAGTTTATTTCATCTACCCATAATGTAATAATTCGTTTTTCCATCTTGATGCATAAAGAATCTGAGCAGTTGTTACCATATATTTAACAAGCTCGTTATAAATTTGATTATGATTCGCTTCCATATTTAATAACATACACAAATTTAATTTACAATATCTGTTGCATTTCATCGTGAATTGTAAGCCAATATTTCCTTTACTTCTGGCAGGTCCACCACGTATGATAAAATGATGCATGTATATTCTGACATTTCCAACATTTGCCATCATTATTTTAAGTGATTCTTGCTATATCTTGGAAGGGCAATATACCATCTAAAAAACATTTTATACCAGCTTTCTGTTAGCATCTTACAATCAGTAAATTTCTACTCATTAACCCACAATCCCTCCCATTGTTTCATGCTTATATTCTCTTTAGTTTTGTGCCCATTTTATCATACAATAACGTGCTATGTTACAGAGTTCTACCGCAATAACAGTTTATAGATTTTACCTAGAAAAATGTTTTATCTAACCTGTTATCAGTTTTTCATAAGCAGTTTTTTTTCTCTCCCATCTGACCACCTTCTTTCGTATGTCATTATTTCAATTTTGAGATTATGTGATAAAAAATTAGCCAAGGTATATTCTTCCCTTCTTTCTTGACAAACTGCCATTCTTTTTATTTTCCCCTTGTATGCCTGTCATGTTATCACAAGTTTGTCTATTTTCTTTCTTGCACTTAAATCATAATGGACATGGCAAAAGTGATGGACAATCTCTCTCAACACTTAAACCACATCCTTAGCAAGCAGTTTCTTATAATATGTTGACCATCTTGTTTCTGGATCATTCTTAGAGATTTCCTTCCCCATAAATAATTACGAATTCCTTCTTTAGTGTACACTACTTCCTTTAGGGTTGATGATCCAGTCTGTTATCAAAATCAGGTCCGATGAACTTGGTGCCTCAATGCTCCCAAATAATTCAGGCCACCGAGAGCAGGAAACAAAGATTCTTTGTCAGCTGAAGAAGAGGCTCCATGCAGAAAACCAATACTCCAAAATAGAAGAGAACACCTACACTCCCTTGAACAAAGCGTTTATGCATAAGAGCAGCCATTTTGTATATTTTTTAGTCACCCCAACATTCCCTCCCCCTTTGAAAGAACTGTTTCACTGTAGCTCTGTTTCACTGTACATGATTTAGCCCCAAAGGAGCTTACAGTATCATAATGTGTTGTGATGTTCTTGATTGTGAAACCCTTTATAGCCTAGGGCAGCCGTTGTCAACTTTTTTTACCTGCTGAAACATTCTTCAGACTTTGAGAAACCTCAGAATTGGCACGATCATGCAAAATATGGTTGGGAAGCATAGCTGTGGACACATTCACATGTGGCCCCTCCCCTTCCCACCCCCTCCAGGACCATCATTGGCCACTGGGAGGGGGGTCCGGTTGACATGACTCTATATGGTCAATATCACCAGATAAATGTTCAACATTTATTATATTAAAAAAAATTTTTAACTCCCACCCATTCGGGAGACCCTTCCAGGGCCATCGAGAAACCCCAGGTTTCACAAATAGTTCACTTTCCAAATCCTCCATTTTTCTCCAGGAGAACTGATCTCTGTAATCTGGAGATGAGCTGTAATCTTAGGGGATCCCCGGGTCCCACCTGGAGGCTGGGATCCTAACAGATGCAACATACTCGCCCCTTTGAGAGAGCCTGTAGCAAGATGAATTTCTATGCCAACGATAGCTTCAGTCCTGAGCACAAACATAATGGGTGGCATAGTCAAGATATATATTTTTAACAAGCTAGTTAATAGTGACGAATGTCAATTGATTTTTGAATTAAATATTGATCTTCCAGGCTAACAAATCCCCCTGTTTCCTGTACTCACACTTGTTTCCATTATTAAACGTGTTTCTCAATCTGACCTCACCAACAGCATTCGTACACTTTGCAGAGTTTCGTGACTATGTGGAATGGGATACAATAATGGAGCACACTGCGAATGGCTGGTAGCATTCCAGAAATACATTTTTAATGGTGCCACCTGGACCCCCTGTCGATGAAACTGAACCAAAAACAAAAAGCTTGGGCACAAGGAAGTGACATGTGACAACTACTATATTGCCTCATAGTTACCACCTCTGGCTAAATGAAATTGCGGTAATCTGTACAACAGGGGCAGCAGAACTGTGGGCCCTCTGAGAGCTTTTTGCTTTCTGAAGGGCCTGCAAAACAGAGCTCTTCCACCAGTTTTGTGGTTGGGGCCAGTGCTAGCGTCAACTTGGAGCCACCTCTAAGGCCAGAGCAATTACACCTGGCTCTGAACATCATACCCCAGTCTGCCTCTGAGTCTTGTTGTATCGAGCAGGGGTTCACCATCTGGAAATCTGATTTTTAATGGGGCTATCTGTTTTATTGTACTATGTTTTATTGTGTGATGATTACTGGACGTACGTAACCCGCTGCAAGCCAGCTGGGAGCGGTGGCTAAAAATCAAAATAAATAAATAAACAAACAAACAAAAAACTCAGTCCTATGGTAACAAACTTACATTGTGACAATTACAACAAAACTTCAGGAGAAAAGAGCACCGGAAAGACTAACAAACTGTGTTTGTCTTTAAGGTGGTACTGGACTCTTGCTCCTTTCGACTGCTACAGAAAGACTAACATGACCGCCTCATCTTGAAATATCAGGTTGTATTGCAGTATTTTGGTTCTGCATTCCAGGGTTCTATGAGGGATTGTCTTGTCTTGCTCGGTCTGGGAGCACTGGGGTCTATGCTGAAGGACATCTAGGAGATAACCGTCATGGGTTTAGCTAGGCATTCTCTTCCATTACTGCTCGCTTAAATCAACGTCGATATGGCTGAGGTGAAAGTTAAGATTTAAAAACCTGTGCTCAAAAACAGGAGTGTCCACACTCATGAGAGTTGCGAACATCCAGGGGTAGCTGGAGAGTTCTTCAGATGACAACTTATCTCCAGGCAACAGAAATCAGTTCAACTGGATAAAATCAGAACTTTTGAAGGTGGATTCCATGGCATTTCACCGTGCTGGGGTCCCTTACCAATCCCATCCTCTTCAGGCTCCATCTCCAAATCTTGGTAGAGCCCATCTGGAGCTGGCAACCTTAATGTTCACCTTTAGCCTGAATGAATGAACAAGTTCTGTAACTAAGCTTGCCAACTAGGGATGCCATTCCCCAGGTGGGCCTGGGGGATTCTCTGGAAATACAAGTCATCTCCAGTTTCCCTGAGGAAAAAGGCTGCTTTGGAGAGTGGAGTTGAGAGTGTTGTACCTCACTGCAGTCCCTCCCAGCCACAAATTCCACCCACTCCCGGCAACGCTAGCTGACAAATCTACCCCCGCCAGGGGTCTATAGGGTGCTGCTGATCCTAATCATCCACAATAACAAAACACTTAATATACCAACGCCTTCTTTCGCTACCGTGTTTGGATGAACCTGTTCTGGCCCCTCTGTGTTCCTCAGTCTTTACTTCTACTTTTTACAATCAATCTGGCGCACAAAGCAAAATCTCTTCTATGTCAAGGCCAGCATCTAGTCTTCCTCTCCAGTGGCTTTCTTTTCTCTTCTCACCTCTTTCAGTTCAGGGACAAGGTAGAGTGCCAGCTGTAAATGAAGTTAATTTGTCATTAATGAAGGCTGTGCTTATAAAAAAAATAAACTCCCACAGCGGCAGGAACATCATCTCAGCTTGTATGAATCAGCGATCTGGATCCTTGTAACTTGTTCTGTTCTAAATAATGGATGGCACTCGTTTGTCCCTGGCAGGCAAAATCGAGGTTGTCCCATCACAATCAGAGGGAAAGTGCTCATGTTATACAACTCAGCATTGCCTTGAGCAATTGCTGATGGGCAACCATGAAGTAGAAAAAGCAGGAACTTTTTTTGAGCTAAGAAAACTATTCCAGGAAGCAAAGATCTGAGGGCAAACTAAACAATATATAGGACTGTCAGCCTCCAGGTGGTACGCAGAGATCTCCAGCCCTTCAACTGATCTCCGGATGACCAGGATCTCCAACATTTAAACTGATCTCCAAACATCCACGATTTCCAGGTCTTCAATTGATCTCCAGATGACCAAGATTACCAAGTAACTGTGAATAAGAATTTCTATTAAAGGCAGTGAGCTGATTCAGAAGAGTGTTTGAAAGTGGGAAAGCTATGAAAGAAAAATGTAACTGGGACAATCCTATTTGGTGGGACGATCAGTTCATTGTTCTGGTTGGATTATATCCCTGTCAGACACATATCCACAGAATCATTCTTTGTCCTTGATGCCCCTTCTGCTTCATTGGGCCTTGAAATGCTGGTCTAGATGGACCACTGACCTGACCCAGCAGGGCTCTTGATGTTCTTATTAGGAGAAGGCCTTGGCCTCTCTGCCCTGCTGTTAGCCCTCCAGAGGAACTGGCTAGCCACAGAGCAAGACAGGATGCTGGCCTAGATGAACCCCTGATCTGACCCAGCAGATCTCTTCAGATGTTCTTATGTCAAATACCCCTTCAAATGAGACCTCTCCTATCTGTCCACAGGAACACAAGACACCTTCACTTCTTGGCTCCCCCTCCATCCTCCCCCATGGCTCCACTCAGTCCTGTTGATTTGTTGTGAACCTCAGTTCACAACAGCGGTGGCTGTCGAAGGCAGGGAACAAAGATGAGTCAGCCACTTCAATAACTACGCGTGCATCAAAGAGCCATAAGCAAATTATACAAACAGGACACATAATAGCAAAAGAAGAGCTCTGGGTGATATAAAACATTACTAAATAAATACCATTTGGATCATCACACTTTAGAGACCAATTTCATGGCGGGTCTATCTCCATACTTAACGTTTTGCAAGCTTCCATCTATACCTTGAATACATGAAGCTCCCTTATGCAGAATTAGACTTTCTGGTCCATCGAGGTCTGTCTGCTTGGACATTTCTGTGCACAGTGGTCCCACCTTTGCCATTGGCTCACAAACAGCTGTCTCTGTATGGATTCTGGTCCTCTTGTTGGGAAAAATGATATATCTTGCAGAGTTAACGGTAGTAAAATTAGCAGAGTTATTGTATAAGTAATGATAGCAGACAAGGACAGATTTACTGTATATAAAAAGGCAAACTTTACTAGCCAAACAGGATAGGGGAACCGGAAGCTAAAACAAGAAAAATGCATAGCTTCCAATAGCCCATTCAGGAGCTCTAAACTGTAGCTGTTACATGGTGAAGATTCCAGTTGGATCTGCCTCTCTGTAAAGAGCTCTCAAACAAAGGGAGGAAATAGAATTCTCTTCTCTTCCTGCCAAACTTGTGGACACGACAAGCCAGAGTCATATTAAGGCCCACGCAGCTAGGAAATCTCCCTATGAAAACAGACCATTTGAGCCACCTGCCTGTCCCCACTAGCAACAAGTGAACAGTTTAACCCTTTGACTGACGGTCTGTGGCCGGCTCTTGCTAAAAGACAAAGTCCAACACCTCTATGCTTGCTGTCACAGGGGTTTCAGCACCGGGCCTACCAGGTAGGAGCCAGAGCAGATGTTGTGCTTTCAAGCTGGAATGTACAGAGGACTGGGTGGGCAGCAGGAAGACAGAAGGCCTGGCTATGCTTCTGCCTGCCAATTGGCTGCACCGTACCCCATCCACAATGAACAATGGACAACATATATACAGAGGAGGCTTGAGCCACAGATAGATCATTGTTCTACTGAGCTGGAACAGGTTAGATAACAGAAGTACATCCTACGAGGCGCAGGTGTGTTGGATCTGTTTCCTGATACCCGCTGCGTTTCAAAGCCGAAAACCTGTTTGAAAGGAAACGGGCAGGACAAAAGGAGCCTGGAATGATTGCTTACTATGCAGCCTTCAGAGCTTTGAGAGGAGATGGTGTTCTCAGGGGGTGACAGGTCCCTCTTCCAGCCAAGGTTTCCTGCAATTGAGCCGCGGGTGGAGAAATATCCCCTTGCAACTCAGACAGGTCAATGACCGCCAGCCAAATCCGATGACGGAAGCGCTTTTGAGGTTTGTGCATTCAGATTTTTGACCTTGAAATTGGAACCGTTTCCATCTGTGCCTTTCAGGTGCCGATCAGACGGAGGGATCAAAGTCGATTGATTTCCTCTGTTTTAAAAAGTCATGTTCCTCTAGCAACCAGTGCTGATGTCAATTGGGGGATACGGCTAAAGAAAAAAGAAACCCCGACAAGTTATGTTTGCAAACCATTTAAAAACATGAGCGTAATGGTGACAAAAATTAGTGAGGCCCTTTATATTTCTTTTGAGGGGACAAGCCTTTGTTTTGAGCTTTCTTGCCTAACAAGAGAATACAGACATTAACTGGGTCCTTCAGAATATGTATTAAAATTATGCTGCATTTCTGAATTTTCAGGCATCCTGGAGTCCGAACACTTCTCTTTGCAGAAGCTTAATCTCTGCCTACAACTTGGGGAGGGGCAGTGGCTGAGTGAAAGAGCCTCTGCTTTGCCTGCTGTAGGTCCCAGGTTCAATTCCCGGCATTTCCAGTCAAAAGGATCAGGCAGCAAGTGACATGTAAGACAGCCTGAAACCTTGGAGGTTTGCTGTCAGCCTAAGTGGACAATACGGAGCTTGGTGGACCAAGGGACTTGTTGGGACTTCTGGACTAGACTCGGTCCTAGGTCTCTCCAGAAACTAGACCTGCTGAGTAACAGAGCATTTTGGAAGTATGCAGTTATTAGTTCCCTTTGCACAGCACTTTGAGGCTTAAAAGAGAGATAATCCTGGAAAGATTACTTCCTGGAAAGATCATTTCCTGAAATATATCAAATTCGTCTGTGTCAGTCTCTTTACTGCAGCAGAGTACAAAAGCTCACAAGATAATTACAGAAGCAGCTCATTGCAAGACTCTTGTGACTAGGCTGAAGGCAGACTACATCTCTCACACCAGCAGATGGCGAGAACAGAGAGCCACAACGGCTGTTGCTTCTTTCCTGAGAACACAAACACTGATCTTCTCTTGCCGAAGAAAGAGAAAGTGGGTGGGAACCCATCTGAAACAAAGGAATCCCCACCACATGCACTCAGGGTTTTCCCATTGCAACCCCACCTGTGACCCCTTGATGCACAAGTGAGCACACAGGTACAGCTCAGAAGCTTAAACCTCTTAACAACAGCCCTTCAAGGCTGACTTTGCCAAATTACTTGCTGATTGGCATTCCAACAGGTCTCATTCTGCAGAAGGCAACTTCTTGTATTCAGTTGCAGCAGCTTCTCTCCAGCCATAGGGAGAAATATCAAAAGCAGGCTTAACAGATTTATGTTGGCCAACTTATTTGTGTAAGGTCCCCAACTCCAGGTTGGGAAATCATTAGAGATTTGAGGGTGGAGTCCAGGTAGGGCAGTGACTGGGGGAAAGGATGGACCTTAGTGGTACCTAGGGCCATGGGGTCCACCTTCTGGAGCTGCCCAATGAGCTCTGCCAAGAAAAGATGTGGGCAATGCTATCATGCATATGCAAAGTCTCATGTGGCCTTTAAACCACAATTGGGCAAGCGAAATCTTAATCGGCCATTGCCTACCAAAGACAAGCTCATCTTCTACATCTTTCTTCTAAGAAGTCCCAAGTTAGCACACTGTCATGTCCTTGGTACAAGAGGACTCCTCAGGAGATGAGGAATTTGGCTCCATGCAGGCACATTCACCAAGTATGGACCCCAAAGTAACCAGCAAGCAGCCTGAAGCAGTCTCTGGAGAGAGGTTCTGCAGAAGGTTCATCTCCTGACAACAAACCTCCCACACCTGAGCCATTAGCACTAACAGAAGTACAAGTAATCAGCTCACCTGAAACACTCATGCTATTAGAACAAAGGAGACAGCAACAGAGACTAGAATGTAAAGAGAAAGGATGTAATGCCCAGCTGCAGGCCTGCTAGGAGATCTTTCCCAGCCACATTCCTGGCTGGGAATTAAGAACACGGAGAAAGGCTCTCCTGATTATCCTAGCAGTCAAAGAAGCTCACCCCAGGGGGGGGGGGAGGAAGAGGAAGAAGAAGAAGTTGGTTCTTACTTGTCGCTTTTCTCTACCTGAAGGAATCTCAAAACAGCTTACATTCGCCTTCCCTTTCCTCTCACCACAACAGACACCCTGTGAGGGAGGTGAGGCTGAGAGAGCCTTGATATTACTGCTCAATCAGGACAGTTTTCTCAGTGCTGTGGTGAGCCCAAGGTCACCCAGCTGGCTGCATGTGGGGGAGCGCAGAATCTAACCTGGCTTGCCGGATTACAAATCTGCACTCCAAATCTGCACTCCTAACCGCTACACCAAGCTGAGAGAGGGCCTTGTTAGTAGCAGCCCCACAATTGTGGAACAGCCTCCTGAGGGAGGGTCACCTGGCCCTTTCACTTTGGGGATGGCATTTGACTCATTTAGCTTGAAATAAATGGCAGTCCTGATTGGAGATTTTAAACTGTGGGCTTTTATGAGTTTTTATAGTTGTTTCATTAAGCTGCCTTGAATTATGCAAGGAAGGTGTTGTTGTTGCTGTCAGCCATTCAGTTGTGTCCAACTCTTGGAGATCCCATAGCACAGCTGTTGCCATGATCCCCAACCCCGCACAGCCTCCCTCAGTTGTGCGGTGTTATGGCCGGCGTCCATTTTGATTGTGTCTAACCACCATGTTCTTTGTCGGCCTGGTTTCCTTTTTCCAGCAGCCAATTCTAGCCTGATTGCTCTCTCCGTTGAGTTGGATCACATAATATGGCCAAAGTGAGTGAGCCAGACTTTGATGATTTTGCTTGCCAATGATATCTCAGACTTGGTGGCTAACAAATATCTTTAATGAAATAACAGAATAAATAAAAGGCTTTCCTTCTCCCTGGATGGCATTTAGGTGAAATTCTTTCTCGGTGGAACTTCTTCCCATTTTCCAGAACCTTTGCCAGAAAAACAACTGGTAAGGTAATGTCCAAAAACTCTTTCATGTCCTCATCTTTAACACTTAGCTGCTCTTATAATATTTGAGCAGCGACATCTGGGCGGAGCCGGTCCTGCCTCTGTTTCTGGTTCATGGCCAATCAGGACACACACAGCAAAGCTGCGCACATCCTGATTGGCCCATGGACCAGGAACAGAGGCCGGCCCAGCCCCTACAGAACCTGGCGGGACACAGTCTGGCAATTGGCACCAGTCTGCCTCTGACTACCACCAGGACAGGAGGTTGGTGGGGCGGTGGGGCGGTGGGGCGGTGGGGCGGTGAGGTCCCTGGCCTGACACTGCCCACCGAGCCTTGGAGGGGCCGCAGCAGGTCTTTTCAGGGCAGGAGGGAGGGCTGCCTGGGGGGGAGGGAAAGGGGATACTATCACCTGTTGTATTTACAGATGCAATGGGCTTTAAATCTAGTCATTACATAATGCCTATTCTCCAACCCACGCAAATGTCATTCTACGTTTCCTGCTTCCACACCTGGGTGCCTATTTCATCCTATTGTTCGGATTCCCTGGAATCTGTCCCAGCCACCTTTGGAGTCCCTGTTCTCCTCAACAATGGTTGACATTTGGGGTTGAGTAGATAGAATCAGTCCCTGCAGCGTTCTCTGACAGCATCAGAGAGTCCAAAGCTGTGAGCGCTTCCTAAAGATAAAACAATTCCCACTTGCTTAACACCCTGCTTCAGAATTCACAGGCTTTGCTCACAAACTCCTCTGAACACGGGAAGAAACGAGGGCCTTGCAAGACCTAAAACAGTTCTGTCGGGCCTGGAAAACACAGTTGTTCCACCAGGCCTATGGCTGGAGCCTGTAGACAGATCAACAAAACTGGCTCCCTATGCAGAAAGAAACAATAGAAGAACAACATCAACTCCAGATAGCCATATACTACACCACTGCTTGCCCTCTCCCCCCTCCATTGGACAGAAGATGGCTGCTTATGAGATTTATAATTTGATTAATATATGTTTTAATTAATGATCTGTTTTAATGGTTACTCCTGGAATGTCAGGATTCCAGCAATTGACCTCCTAGGATTTGGGGGTTGTTTGGGGTTATTTGGACACCCTTTTCCTTGTGTGGTTGACTAGGCCTCTCCAAGGGATGGGTTCTGAAGAGGGTGTCCGCAAGAGGCCGACACATTGCCAGGCTTTTGCCTAATCGGTTTGTTGACAGTGTGGCTAGCATCTTGTTGGAACTGGGAATCAAGCTCTGCAGCCTTGGGATTTTCTCCAGAATTTCCGGTTAGGATGGCCTATGACCAGGCTAAAGGTAATGGTAATGGTAAAGGTAAAGGTATCCCCTGTGCAAGCACCGGGTCATGTCTGACCCTTGGGGTGACGCTCTCCAGTGTTTTCATGGCAGACTCAATACGGGGTGGTTTGCCAGTGCCTTCCCCAGTCATTACCGTTTACCCCCCAGCAAGCAAGCTGGGTACTCATTTTACTGACCTCGGAAGGATGGAAGGCTGAGTCAACCTTGAGCCGGCTGCTGGGATTGAACTCCCAACCTCATGGGCAGAGCTTTCAGACTGCATGTCTGCTGCCTTTCTGCGCCACAAGAAGCTCTTATGACCAGGCTAAAGAGATTATCAAATAGTGAGTAGTGGATATAGAATGCCAACATGATCTAGCAAATACCTCTGCCTTCACTGTTAGTGAAAATAATAGGTATGTCACAGCTCCCTTGGCTTATTTAGCAAATCTTGAGGTACCTAGCCACCGAAGGGCCTTTAGCTCGCTGCAGTGCCCTCCCCTCAGTTGTACTTGAAAGGAGATACAAGAAAATTCCTTATGGTGAAAGGACGTGCCCCTGTGACTCTGGTCAAATAGAGACAATGGAACATATCCTTCTTCACTGTCAGTTTTATAATGATATACTTTCCATTTTTATTGCACCATGGCTACATAGAGTCCCAGGGCGTTCAGGACAACTTTATACCTCCCTCCTCCTCCTCACAGACACAAACTGTTCTATCACGTATCGTGTTGCCAAGTCTTGTGCTGCAGCCATGAAAAGTCGGCGGAAGTTGACTAAAACTTAACTGACCCAGAGAGCTGTGTATAGAACAATTCCCTGTATTTGCAACCAGTTTTAAATTATATTTTAGCAGATCTACGGTCTAAGCTGTTTTATATATTGTTATTTTATGAGTAAATCCATGTTTTCTGGCTATTTTATTTTTTGTAAATGCGAAATTGCTAATTTTGACTTTGCTGGTCTATGACCTTAATAAAGATATGTCTGTCTGTCTGTCTGTCTGTCTGTCTGTCTGTCTGTCTGTCTGTCTGTCTGTCTGTCTGTCTGTCTGTCTGTCTGTCTGTCAAGCCCTGGTACCCACAACCCTATTGCTGACAGTGTAACCTGCCACTCCTTTGAATCCTCACAAAATCAGCCTCTCTGTCAGGGGGTTGGACTAGATGACCCAGGAGGTCCCTTCCAACTCTATGATTCTAGGATTCTACCCCTTGTTGGGAGGGGACCGGTTTTGGCTTCCACTAATCAGAAACTCTGCTACCAGTTTTGTTGAACTGCTTCCCACTTACGCAGTGGAGGAACGAAACACAAAAAGAAGGAACAGAGGGAGTTGCCTTGCCCCACTGCATAAGAGTCCACCTTTAGCACAGGTTGAGAGAGCAAAGTTATTACCTTAAACCCAGAAAGGAAAGTTTACGGAGACATTGGAACCCAATTAGGCTTTAAAAATAAAGTTTACTTTCTTGTCTTCACACAAACATATATACTGCTCACTTATCTGGTCTCTCACCAGATCAGGGTCATATTGCATAAGAAAAAGTCAAATGCGTAGCCGTGTTGGTCTGAAGGAGCACAACAAAACAAGAGTCCTTTGGCACCTCTAAGACCAACAAAGATTTAGTCAAGAAGACGGCTTGCACTCGAAAGCTCACACCTTGAAGAAATCTTTGTTGGTCTTAAAGGTGCCCCTGGACTCTGATTTTATTTTGTTGTATTGCTTAAGAGCATTTCAATCCTTACATCCTGCTACAACAAAGCGATTGCATTGCAGAGTAAACTGCAATGGAAACGAAGCGATGTGACTCTGAATCAGTCCCTCTCTCCTCTCAGTCAGTGAAAAGGAAAAGTAACACTTCCAACACACAGGTTCAGCTCCTCTTGGCCTGAAGAGGAAGAGGGGGGTCCCACTTAGAACAAAGCCCTCCTGGGAATCTCAGGGGCCAAACCAGTTTAAACTGGTTTCCATGTAGAGTCTGCAGTTCCTCAGCTGCAGCCAGGCGGCTCCCCTGGGCATATGACCAGGATCTTGCAGTACAAAAAAAGCCAGCCCTTCGGAGTAGGCCTTGGACCAAACAACTCGCTGACTGCATGTCAACACATCCCAACCTCTAACCAATTAAAGGGCTTATTCGTAAGGAACTAGGCACAAGACAACAGTACTGAACATTTGTGCTGACACAGAGACTTGAACAGCAATTATGTAACTGGGTTTATGGAAATCACTTCGAGTTAAGGGTAATCTTTTAATGCACAGGTCCAATCCAATAAACGGCTATAGGGGTTCACCTTATGAATCACTAAATGGATTAAGAATGAGGTTAAGCGGCAAATCAATAATTTCCCAGGCAGCGAATGGGCTTAACCTGTCATTCTACTGCTGAGTTTACAAGCATCAATTTATGGGTTGAAAGAAACTTAGCCGTGTCAGTAATTAAGAAGCCGCAAGGATACTGAAGGAAGGGGCATGGGTTTAGAACTGCCCTGTTAATCATTTTGCTAAGCAGGCTCTTTTGTCATTAAGGAAGAAGAAAAAGAAGAAGAAAGAAGAAGGAGAGTTGGTTCTTATATGCCGCTTTTCCCTACCCGAAGGAGGCTCAAAGTGGCTTACAATTGTCTTCCCTTTCCTCTCCCCACAACAGACACCCTGTGGGGTGGGTGAGGCTGAGAGAGCCCTGATATTCTTGCTCGGTCAGAACAGCTTTATCAGTGCCATGGGGAGCCCAAGGTCACCCAGCTGGCTGCCTGTGGGGGAGTGGGGAATCGAATCTGGCATGCCAGATTAGAAGTCTGCACTCCTAACCACTACACCAAACTGGGCCTCAGTGCATAATACAACCTACACTAGTCAAGTTTCGGTCAAAAGTTGAGGGCAAAAGGAACCTGTCCAGCAAACGGGGATATAAATCTTCAAAGCAGGTGAGTGAACTTAAACCAGGGGTAGTCAACATGTGGTCCTCCAGATGTTCATGGATTACAATTCTCATGAGCCCCTGCCAGCATTTGCTGGCAGGGGCTCCTCATGGGAATTGTAGTCCATAAACATCTGGAGGACCCTGGCTTAAACTGTCAGCTTCTTCAAAACCAGAAATCAACGTTGCTCCGGTTACAGGCTGAGCTTTCATGAATCCTTCCTCAGTGACAATTAACTAAGTAACAAAACAGCAGTGATATACAAAGAGGTTATAACTCAGCAGTCTACCTTACAAAAGTTCAACACACAAACAAGGGTCACAACACACTGAGCCCCTCAGGAATGTACTTGGAGAAACCCTCTAGACCTTTCTCAAGCTCTTGACAGTGGAGTAACTCTTGAAATAGTCATAGAAATGTAGAGCTGGAAGGGGCCTCCAGGGCCATCTAGTCCAGCCCCCTGCAGAATGCAGGAAATGGCCACAAAAGCCAAGCACCTACATAATCCCCTCTGCCCACCCACTCACAATCTGCCTAAATTCAGTCTTCAGGCTTTGAGTAACCCTAGGAGTGGTGTCAGCTGGCCACACTTCCCGGCCACAGCCCTGTTTACATGTGCAGGGCATCGCTAGTGAAATAAAATACTTGTTACATAAGATAGTTTCATTTTTCTGTGTGCAGTACTCTGCCTGAGCGGAACAAGTGATGCCTGTTCTAGCTGAAGCTTAACTTTTCTCAGGGTCCTTCCAGATGCCTCCCTCCCCTAACAAAACACAGTTAGAGGAAGTTCCCACAGAATTTCATCAGTCTGTTTGCTCTATAGTGTTGGAGCTCCTGTGGAAGGGCCAGAGAGGTGCAGAGGGCACTATGGTTCATCTTGACCCATCTTGCCTTATACCTACTGACAGAGCCAAAGATGAAAAGGGAAAGAAAGGGTCAAAATATTCCTGTCCTCAGCCTCCAAGTCTCCACCTGCATTTCAAAACAAGTCCTCTTAACCCCCCCAGGGTGTTCAGGAAAAGGCAGAAAAGGTCCTGGTGGGTTGCTGGAATTGACAAACGGTTTTAAAAGGGTAGGTGGTTTACAGAACAGTTCTCCAGCTTCTGTGATTCATGGAATGAGCCATCAACAATGGCCAAGCATTTCATATAAGCCACCCGGGCAGGGCGTGAGTCATATAAATGTGAACTTTAAAGACACAATTAGCAGTCTTGCTTATTTGGGGGCAGGGGGAGGAAGAAATTGCTTTCTGAAAAACAAACCAATCCAAACTCTGTCACTTGACAAAAAGTGTGTCGATCAGTGGATGCAGCTTGGTGGGAGAACCAGCTTGGCACAGTGGTTAAAAGTTGGTGGCTTCGAATCTGGAGAGCTGGGTTTGATTCCCCACTGAGCATGCAACCAGCTCGGTGACCTTCGGTTAGTCACAGTCCTCTTAGAGCTGTTCTTACAGAGCAGTTCCGTCAGAGCTCTCTCAGCCCCGCCTACGTCACAGGGTGTCTGTTGTGGGGCAAGGAAGGGAAAGGCGATTGTAAGCCGCTTTGGAACTCCTTTGGGTAGTAAAAAGCGGAATATAAAAGCCAACTCTCCCTCTCCTTCTTCATTGCTGAATCTGTGGGCCATTTTATTCCCAGTCCCTTGGCGAATAATCTCCAGGACAGAGCTTGCTTATTTTTCCCCACTGGTGTGGCACACGAGCCAACATGTTCAGAAGGTGGCTGTGAAGCTCTCAAAGGAAGAGTTCATGTTGGGCCGCTTTCCCACCACTTGTCCAACATCCTATAATGACCTTCCCTGCAAGAGCCTCAGCCAAAACACACATGGACAAATGGCAAAGGGAAACAGTGCTTTTCCAGAGAGAGCCGTGACTCATGAAGTGGCCTTGAGCAGCCGTCCGCTCAAGACAGAATGTGTAAACCGGACTTATTCAAAAGGGCAGTCTTAGAAAATTAATGTTGTCCTCAACTTCACTGGCGTTTAAGTCAGGCTGCAGTTATTGCATTAGCTTTCCACTGCATTAGTCTGCGTCCCAACTTTATTATGTGGTTTATTGTAGTTAATATATTATTTCGCTGCCCGGTTCTCCGCTCCTCTAAGGCCTGCTTTATGGTCAACAGTAGGCTGCGTTTTAAGTTCACTGTTTTCTAGCTTTGTTTGCAGTTTCCTGATTAAGTTAATCTTTGAGTCCTTGAAGGGCTGTCACATAGAACAGGGGTAGTCAACCTGTGGCCCTCCAGATGTTCATGGACTACAATTCCCATGAGCCCCTGCCAGCAAACGCTGGCAGGGGCTCATGGGAATTGTAGTCCGTGAACATCTGGAGGGCCACGGATTGACTACCCCTGACATAGAAGATGGAGCAGAGTTGTTTGCTGCTGGCCCACAGGGTCGGACCAGAACCAATGGGATGAAATTGCTTCGAAAGAATAGACCAGGGGTAGTCAAACTGCGGCCCTCCAGATGTCCATGGACTACAATTCCCATGAGCCCCTGCAAATGGATGCTGGCAGGGGCTCATGGGAATTGTAGTCCATGGACATCTGGAGGGCCGCAGTTTGACTACCCCTGGAATAGACCGAGCAACCTTAACCCCACCATCTTCAGGCTCCATTTCCAGGGGATTCTTGACCCAGACCTTGCAGACCCACTGCTGACCATCGTGAGCGGTGTGGGTGGGTATCAGGCAAAAAATCCCATCACAAGCCCAGGTCAGGAGTTGCTCCATATCCCCCCCTCTATTCCCAGGAGCAAAACCTTCTCCGTTTGTGGGAGATTGTTTTGTTCTGCTGTTGGAGGGAGGCCGTTTCGTTTACCTCTTTTCTTTTCTCTCCCTGCCCATCTGGTTGTTTTTTTCCTTCGTTCTAGGATTTTAAAATAAATTGAAGGAGGTTGTTTTTTTTAATTTCCTTTTAAAATGGAATCAATCTCATTTTCTAAAGGCCAGGACCCACACTGGTGATATTGGTTTAAAAAAAAAAACAGGCCTTAAAACTAATCAATGGATAATTATACTCTCTTTCCTCATCAACTCCCAGAAAAATGACAGAAAACTCGTTACTCTTCCATTTCTCAGATTGCCAACAACTTGAAGAAAAAATATCTTATTCCTTGAATTAAGGCCACTCTTGGTAACTGCCTAGGGGTGGGAGGGACTTACCAAGTCCTAGGCCTTGTTGCTGGTGTTGTACAGGAAGTGACATCATCATGCCAACAATGTCCAGGCAACACTCTGGTATTTGGACAAAAACTCTATGGCTTTTATCATAGAGTTTTTGTCCAAATATTAGAACATCACCAAGACATTGCTTGTGTGATGAAGTCACTTCTCTGTGCAACACCAGCAATAATGCCCAGATCTTCTCTTTTCTCCTAGCAAGTACTCCCCATTATTGGGTTGCCAGTTCTGGATTGGGAAATACCTGGAGACTTTGGGGGTTGATCCAGGAGGGGGTGAAATTTGGGGCCGGGAGGGATCTCATTGAAGTCTAATGCTAGGGAGTCCATCCTCCGAAGCAGCCATTTTCTCCGGGGGAACTGATCTCTGTCATCCGAAGATGAGCTGCAATTCCAGGGGATCCCCAGGCCCCACCTGGAGACTGGCATCCCTACCCTCTGGCCAGCTCATTAGTGGCCAGGGGAAGCGCCTGGAGGCAGGGATGGGGTTCATGGGAATTGTAGTCCGTGGACATCTGAAGAGCCACAGTTTGCCCCTCCCCCCCCCCCCCCCCCCCGCTCTAAGGGGTTACAAAAGTCAGCTGCAACATGATAGTACTTTACAGATGCACAAGCCAGTATGGTGTAGTGATTACACTGTTGTGCCAGGACCTTTGAGATTCGGGTTTGAATCCTCACTCTTGCTGGGTAACCGTGGGCCATCCAAACTTACTTGGCCAAACCTTCCTCACAGGGTCGTTGTGAGGATAAAAATGGAGGCGAGTGAAATGATGTCAGCCATTTGGGGTCCCCACTGAGGAGAAAGGCCTCAACAAATAAGCCTCTGTTCAAAAGCCAGGCAACAAATATAGCAGATCTATATTTAGTTGCCAGCAATGGGGGGGGGGGGGGGAGCTCCTGTGCCTTTAAGAGAGGCTGACTATGTAGAAATGGGCAGCTGAAGCTTTTCCTGGCCACAGGTAACTCAAACCACCTGGTAAAAAACATCCTATTAAACTTCTGTTAAAAGAGCAGGACGCTTTTCCTCCAAATAACCAGCAAGCTAACCCAAAACTTGTTTTTTTGTGACCACGTATGCCTTGCAGACACTGTATGCCTTGCAGAAAAATTGCAGAGGGATTGGAACAGTGAAAAAAAGCAATCTCTTGAGAACAACAAAAGGAAAAACAAAGTCAAATAAGAGCACCACCACCCTCAACCTGGCTGAGTGCTGATTTCTATCAGCTGCTGCTAGCCTTGTTCAGCAAAGCTCATTTTGCTGAGTCATCTCATCTCCCCCCCCCCAGCTGTTTGGTGGGTTGATGAAGAGGGGCATTCCCATTGGATGGTCCAGCTGCTAAGGTCACCCTTACCTGCTTCTAAGCTGTATTTATATCACCTGGTCCACAGGCTTCTCCATCGCAGTAGCTGAAGAGCCGTCTGATTATTGCAAAGAGGTTTGGAGTTTGTTTGTTTTTTTTTGCTGCAGAGATGACATCCCAGGTGAGACAAAACTTCCATCCTGACTGTGAGGCTGCTGTGAACCAGCTGGTCAACTTGGAGCTCGCTGCTAGCTATGTATACCTTTCTATGGTGAGTTCCCATTTGCTATTCTCTTTCTTTGGACATCATGTTCTTTATCCTCGCTTCTATTTACTAACTTCAGCTTTCGGGTGACCCTCTGTTTTAAAGCATCGTTGGTATGTTTAGGTATTCGTAAATATATGCAAAAAAAAGCATCAAAAGCCATGAAATATTAGGCAGAGTTACCCACCTGTTCACTGTGTTTAGGCCTTCCACCACTTTAACTCCTAACATCTTGGAAGTTTTGATGAGAGTGCTGTTAGGTGGGATCCAGAGATCTCCCAGACTTACAACAAATAGACCAAGTCAACAGAGGTTTATTCCCCTAAAGAAAATAGCTGCTTTAGACAAGAGCTATTTCTATACCCTACTTTTCACTACCTGAAGGAGTATCAGAGTAGCTTACTAACATCTTTCCCTACAACAGGTGTCCTGTGAAGTAGGTGGGCCTGTGAAGGCTCTATGAGAACTGTCCCATGAGAACTGTGACTAGCCCAAGGTCACCCAGCTGGCTGCATGTATAGCAGTGAGGAATCATAGCTGATTCTCTGGATTAGAAGTTGCTGCTGTTTATCCTCTATGCCACACTGCATCGCTAGATAGTCTGACATTATATCCCAGACCTTCATGGAGTTCCCAGCCAGGAATAAGCAACCTTACCAATGAAAAGTTGTATGGTTAACTTATTTTCCCCCCTAACAAGTTAGCATGGCGTAACTAATAGGGCTGCTATGAAAGTTCTCTGTGGAGTGTAGTATTTCCCCCATTGCCACTAGATATGCAGCGTAAAAAGAGGTGGCTTCTAATCTGGCAAACTGGGTATGGTTCCCCGCTCCTCCACATGCAGCCAGCTGGGTGACCTTGGGCTAGTCACAGCCCTGATAGTGCTGTTCTCACAGAGCCGTGATATCAGGGTTCCTTCAGGCCCACCTACCTCACAGTGTGCCTGTTGTGGTGAGGAGAAGAAGGGAAGACTTTAGGATGCTTAGGGCTGATCCTGCGTTGAGCAGGGGGTTGGACTAGATGGCCTGTGTGGCCCCTTCCAACTCTTATGATTCTATGAAGGCAATTGTAAGCCACTTTGAGACTCCTTGTAGTGAAAAGTGGGGTATAAAAACTCTTCTAGTCTATTTGACTCATGATTCCTCTGAACAAGTAGCCGAATTGTTAGTTTTGTAAGAATTTAAGCATGTTAGAGTTTCCTATATCCCTTTTAAATCATTAAAGCTACAGAGGTACAGGAGGCCCAAAACCTGCTATGCAGTTAAAAAAAGAAAACAACTACTTGAAGTTCATTCCTATAAGCTGTTCTACACTAGAGTAGTCTCGGTCATGTTTGACCACTGCTGATCAGCTGAATCAATACACTCCACAAAAGAAGTAGCGTGTCACCCTTGGAGTAAGGCAAGCGAATAGGTTCTCTTCTGCCTTTCTGGATGCCTCTTAAGTTGAAGAGGGAGTTCTTTCTAAAATGCATCTCTAAATCTTTTAGTAGCTGCAAGGGAAGTTGTGCTTGCTGACAACCCCCTTGGCGGCTGTAGCAACGGTAACCAGATGGTAACATAATGTTCTGCGTCCAACTTCTGGATTTTGGAAACAGGCTCTCGCTAGAAGTAGATTCTTCTGTTTTTGTGTGCTAAATAAGACTCCATGGATGGGAATGAGACTGTGATTCTAGTAGGAGGGTCCGGTTGTCAGCCTCCAGGTGGTAGCTGGAGAGCTCCTGGAATTATAATTGGTCACCAGGCAACAGATCAGTTCTTCTGGAGAAAATGGCTACTTGGAAGGTGGTGTCAATGGCATTAAAACGTATTGAGTATCCTTACACTCCCCAAGTATTTCCCAAACCTGGCAAGTCACACTCTCTCACACTCCATTTAAGCCATCTTGAGATTCATTTTGTTCATCTTCTGTTTTTTCTTATATTGTTGTTAGGTGCAAAACTCGTGTCCGATCCATCGCAACCCCATGGACAATGATCCTCCAGGCCTTCCTGTCATCTACCATTCCCCGGAGTCCATTTAAGTTCGCACCGACTGCTTCAGTGACTCCATCCAGCCACCTCATTCTTTGTCGTCCCCTTCTTCTTTTGCCCTCAATCGCTCCCAGCATTAGGCTCTTCTCCAGGGAGTCTTTTCTTCTCATGAGATGGTCCCTATATAGGACCACTTAACCTTTTTCTGAAATTAACCCATTCATAATAATTTAAACGATCCTACATGACTATGTCAAATAAGTCGTGCTTCTCTTTTTGTTCGTAAAATTTCTTTCTCTTGGCTCCACTGGAGTCAGATCATCTTTGTCACTTATCAGGAAAGCATTTTTTCCCCTTTACCAGGGAACATAGAGGATCGAAGATAAAGCTTCTAACTCATTACATTTAACACAATGGGAACTGAGTGTGTGTGTGTGTGTGTATGGGGGGGGGGGAACAGCCTGGGTCCAAAAAGCTTATGTGAAACCCACTGTACAATTCCGGGACTGCTGTGAGTCAACATACTTTCCACAACTCTCCGCCTTTCCAGGCCAGTCACTTTGACCGTGATGACATCGCCTTGAACCACGTGGGCCAGTTTTTCAGGGAGCAGTCTGAGGAAGAGAGGGAGCATGCCGAGAAGTTCCTAAAATACCAGAACAAGCGGGGAGGTCGCATTGTGCTGAAGGACATCAAGGTGAGCAAAATAGAGTTTTTTTCTGCACAAAAAGAGACATTCAGTCTTGGCAGTATTTGTGGGTTTGCAAATGCATCTCAGCAGCAGGAGCTTGTAGTCTCTACATCTCCTTCCACAGAAGCCCGACCAGGACATGTGGGACAGCAGCTTAGAAGCCATGGAGAGAGCCTTGCAGTTGGAGAAGCAGGTGAACCAGGCTCTACTGGACCTGCACAAGCTGGCCACAGAGAAGAAAGACCCCCATGTGAGTCACAACTTGTGGAATCCAGAAGTCTTGGGGGTCAGTGGAAGACCCAGAAACTGGAATGCACCATGGCAGACCATTTCTCCTTTCTGAAAAGGGCTAGCTGTAAAATCCCCTTTCAAGGTTGAAGCTTATTTTTCCCCTAGAGGCACCTAATTATAATGGTACCAGGAAACACGGACCTTCCTTATGAGGTTTGTTGTGAGGGTTAAGTGTTGAGAAGTAGTGAAGTGGGTGCAGCCAGCTGGGTGACCGTGGGCTCTTCCCAGCCCTGATAGTGCTGTTCTCACAGAGCAGTAATATCAGGGTTCTCTCAGCCTCGCCTACCTCATAGGGTGCTTGTTGTGGGGACAGGAAGGGAAGGCAATTGTAGGACTTTTTGGGTAGAGAAGAGCAAAATCCTATTCTTCTTTTCAAATCCTGCTTTTCACTACCTGAAGGGAGTCCTAAAGTGAGTGACAAACACCTTTCCCTTCTCCCCACAACAGACACCCTGTGAGGGATGTGGGGCAGGGAGAATTCTAAGAACTGCTCTGCAGAGAGCAGCTGTGGGAGATCTGTGACCAGCCCAAGGTTACCTCGCAGGCTGCATGTGGAGGAGAGGAGAATCAACACTGGTGCCTCAGATTAGAGGCCACTCCTCTCTAACCATGACACCATACTGGACGATTGGACACATAGTGGTCAGGGGTATTATAGCTGCAGTTGTTAGGATGCCAACCTCCAGTTGGAACCTTGGGATCCCCCAGAATTTGCAGCTCATCTTCAAGAAGAAGAAGAGTTGGTTTTTATATCTTCAGACTACAGAGCTCATTTTCCCCTGAAATAAATTGGATTTTTGGAGGGTGGACTCTCTGGCATTGTACTCCATTGGAGTCCCTTTCCTCCTCAAGCTCAACCTCTGGATCTAGCCACCAAATCCTTCCCATCCCCCATTGGTGGCCAAGGGAGACGTGGCAGCCCTAGGTTTCCTATATTGAATGGGAGTGGAATGGATGACCCTGGTGGTCCGTTTCAGCACTGGGGTTAAAGAGATGCCTGGAGCACAATGCTTCTTTGAAGAAGTGGCCTTTGCCACTGTGTATGCCCGCAGTGCTTGTCAGGACAGAATCTGTCCAGTTTAGCTTAACCGGAGCCAAGGTGGTATCTTGGCTAAAGTGCAGTGGCCTCTAATCTGGAGAGCCAGGTTTGATTCCCCATTCCCCCCCCCCAAGTGCAGCCAGCTGGGTGACATTGGGCTTGTCACAGTTCTGTTAGAGCTTTCCTCGCAGAGCAGTTCTCACAGAGCTCTCTCAGCCCCCACCTACTTCACAAGAATGTCTGTTGTGGGTCAAGGAATGATAGGTGATTGCAAGAACCAGCTTGGTGGAGTGGTTAGGGACAGCCCCTTCCAAGCAGGATATGGCAATCCAGCTGTTCTCAAACTTACCTCCTTCCTTTGCATTCTCAGCTGTGTGACTTCCTGGAGTCGGAATACCTGGAGGAGCAAGTGAAGACCATCAAGAGGCTGGGCGACCACATAACCAACCTGAAGCGCCTGGGGATGCCTCAGAACAGCCTGGGGGAGTACCTGTTTGACAGGCTCACCTTGGACGAGAGCAGCAAACCCCACGGGGTGAAACTTCCCTGAAAGTGCCTCTAGAGATGAAATAATAAAGTTGGCATTAAAAGGAACTTGTGTTTCTGGTGCTTTGAAGACAGCTAACAGGTGTTGTGCTTTGTGGGTTTTTAGGGGAGCAACAGGGAGAAATAAATCACCGTATTCCAGTGCTGGGTGAGTCCTCTCTGGCAGAGGATGAAAAAGGTTTCCTCGAACCTCCGTGTTCAGATCTGTTATGTTTTAGGGGTCTTAAAAGCAAGTGATCATAGAATAATAGAGTTGGAAGGTACCTCGTGGGTCGGGTCATCTAGTCCAACCCCCTACACAATGCAGGACACAGGAGCAGTGCAATCAGTTGGCCCTGGTTACTGCTAAGGATGCTCAGGGTTGCTCTGCAGGGACGGCAATGGCAAACCACCCCTGTTGGTCTTTTGCCTTAAAAACTTCACGGGGTTAAGAGCTCTCTTTTCCCCCATCTACCTCCCAGGGTGTCTGTTTTGGGGAGAGGAAGGGAAAGGTGTTTGTCAGCTGTTTTAGGACCCCTTTGGGTAGGGGGAAGCAGGGTATAAAAAGCCTTCTTCTGCATCCACTTGCAAAGATGTCCACAATTTAATTAGACATTGAAAGTCAGAATCCTAAAGCTGTGGTCAGACTCCAGGAGTTCCCACCTTGGAGCTGGCAATGGGACACCTCTCTGGCCTGTTATGGTGTTTGGGTGAGTTAAAAAGAGCCAGAAGAGCCAGCATTGTGCGGTAGTGGAGAGTGGTGCCTTCTAATCTGGGGAGGTAGGTTTGATTCCCCGCAGCTGGGTGACTTTGGGCTAGTCACAGTCGTGTTCACCTGTTCTCACAGAGCAGTCCTGTCAGAGCGCTCTCAGCCCCACCTCCCTCACAGGGGAGAGGAAGGGAAGGTGATTGTAAGCTGCTTTGTGACTCCTTTGGGCAATGAAAAGGGGGTATACAAACCAACTCTTCTTTTTCTTCTTATGGGAAATGGCACGCTGTGGGTTTTTCTTTCCAACGCTTCCGTAAGCGGGAAATCAGGATTGTTGATCTGCAGTGTGCTGCAGGGAAGGGAACTAACAAAAAGGACATTAAGAAATGCAGAAAACAAATTTGCTTGCATGAATGGTCCAGGACTGAGGGGCATAATGCTGGGAATAGATTATTGTTAGCAGGATCCCATTTATGCCATTTCTGAACTGCTTAAGATGCTGCGTGAATAGTTATGCTCTGCTTCCAGATGTCTGAGATCTTCATGCATTAGTTACCGAATATCCCGTTTTGTTGACTGTACAGCCTTGCTCTGTGAGTCCCTGGGTGGAAGGCCGGTGATAAAGAATGTAAATTAATAAATGCATGATTAAATCAGCAGGCTAGGCTTTGTGCTTTTATCCCAAACAGTTTCTCTCTTTGCCCTCGTGGCATTGAGTCATCGGCTCAGCTGCAAACAAGACTGCTGGATCATTGGTTGGGGATGCCAGCTTCCAGCTAAGGGCTGGAGATCTGTTATTCTATGGCATGAGGTCTCTCCCTCTCTCTCCTCATGCTCCACCCTCCCCCCTTCCAATACTTTCCCAGCTCTGAACAGCTGCCAGCACAGATAAATCTCTGTTCAAATCAGATTAGCCCCTGATTCTTTCTCCCTCTGCAAATGCACTTTCTGAGAGCCAGTGTGGTGCCGGGGTTAAAGAGCATCTGACTCTAACCTTGGAGACCCAGGTGTGATTCCCCAGTCCTCCTCTGCATGCATGCAGCCAGCTGGAAGACCTTGGTCCAGTCACAGTTCTCTAAGAGCTCTCCTTGCAGAGAAGTTCTCTCAGATCTCTCTCAGCACCACCACCCCTCCCCATCTTGCAGGGTATCTGTTGTGGGGAGAGGAATGGAGTGATGTTTTTAAATTGCTCTGGGACCCCTTTGGGTAGTTAAAATCAGGGTGCAAAAAACAAGCTCTTTTTCCCAAGAACCAACTTGTCTTCTGTGGCTGTAGCTAAGCTCAAGTTTCACCAAGAAGGCATGAGGTGCAACTTGCCTGTTTTGTTTTACCCACAGCTTCCCGGCCACCTGGTTGAACAGGTGAAGGCCACCAAGCAGCTTGGCATTCACATCACCTGTCTGAAGACCCTGTGAGCCACCCCAGATGGCATGGGACAGTTTGATGGGGCCATCCTGAGCAATCAAACCCCCACTCATGGCACAGACCTTCCTCCTGGGCTGGAGGCTGGGGGGAGGTTCCCAGGAAAAGCAGCGTCTGACGTTCTAATCCTGGGATGGCCTCAGGTGCTCGGAGGCTGCATTTGCATTCCCCTGTCCTCTTGTCTGCAAATCGACACACCGTTCACATCCTCCCCTGCCATCGTGAGGGACGATTTGAAAAGCACTAATTATCACTTCGACACTTCCCGAGCCTGCCTAAGAATGGATCGGCCAGCGATTGCATTCCTGGCCATGAAGGGTTTGAAAGGATGAATCTGTAGAAATGGATCCCACCCCCCCCCCCCCCGCTAAGGTGGCCAGATTTTAACAATGGTAAAGTGGGACACCATTGACCGGGGGGGGGGGGGGGTTGATTAAAAATTTGGTCTATATGGAGCAACAAAAAGTTTCATAGAATGCATAGAACACAAAAATAGTATTGTAATATATATATATATATATATATATATATATATATATATATATATATATATATATATATATTTTACTTGCACCAGAAGTACAATTTGCCAGGTGTTCCTCCAAAATTGGGACAATCTGGTCGCCTTCATTTGGGCTCGTTCTTAATCCCGCACCTCTTGCTGAAGGTCAGTTTTCTGTGCGTGCCGGGGAAGAAAGGCAGAAAACAAGAAACGCTGCTTTGATGAACCACCTAACTTGTACCCAGTTAAGGGCCTACTGCTCAGCTCTGTGCGAATTCTACCCTTTTACTGAGCTGCAGCCCAAACTTGGTTGAAGCTCTGTAAGATTTATAAAAGAACACTAAAAGAGATTTCTCGTTTATAGTTCAAGGAGATTGGGCGAGCCTTAACGTTTGTTCGTGACACGCAGAATACAATGGAGGGTTCACCACTTTTACCAAAACAAGCCCTCACTTGTTTCCTCAGCCCAAAACTTGAAAGATAAATGCAACTGGAAATTGGTCGGCTAAAAACTAACAGAAAACACAGGTGGTAAAAATAAAATCTAACGTTTCTCCAGCCTGCCTGATGGCATGAAGTTTAAGGCACATCAGCCCAAGCCTGAACTTTCCCTGGGAGCTAAAACGACTCATCTGAGGCTGTCACGCTTTTGGTCTAATTGCGAAAAGACAAGACTCACTGGGGAAGACATTAATGCCAGTTAAACCAGGAGGCAGCAGGGAAGGAGGAAAGCCCTGCAAGGCATTGCTTGATTCGCTCGACCAAGACCTGAGCAAGGCTGCTAGTACCAGGACGTTTGGGAGGTCATTAATTGGCAGGTTTTCCAGAAATTGGAAGTAACTTGGCAACGTGTCGCATACAAATCAGGATTCGGCATAGAAGGACCAGCCTCCAGGTGGCCCATGGAATTACAAGTCATCCCCCCACTACAAAGATGGGGGATACGCTTCTAGGTAACACTCTGTGTGAATGAGACCTTGGGGTACTTGTGGATTGTAAACTAAACATGAGCAGGCAGTGTGATGCAGCCGTAAAAAAGGCGAATGCCATTTTGGGCTGTATCAACAGAGGCATCACATCAAAATCACAAGATGTCATAGTCCCATTGTATACGGCACTGGTCAGACCACACCTGGAGTACTGTGTGCAGTTCTGGAGGCCTCACTTCAAGATGGACGTAGATAAAATTGAAAGGGTACAGAGGAGAGCGACGAAGATGATCTGGGGCCAAGGGACCAAGCCCTATGAAGATAGGTTGAGGGACTTGGGAATGTTCAGCCTGGAGAAAAGGAGGTTGAGAGGGGACATGATAGCCCTCTTTAAGTATTTGAAAGGTTGTCACTTGGAGGAGGGCAGGATGCTGTTTCCGTTGGCTGCAGAGGAGAGGACACGCAGTAATGGGTTTAAACTACAAGTACAACGATATAGGCTAGATATCAGGAAAAAAATGTTCACAGTCAGAGTAGTTCAGCAGTGGAATAGGCTGCCTAAGGAGGTGGTGAGCTCCCCCTCACTGGCAGTCTTCAAGCAAAGGTTGGATACACACTTTTCTTGGATGCTTTAGGATGCTTTGGGCTGATCCTGCGTTGAGCAGGGGGTTGGACTAGATGGCCTGTATGGCCCCTTCCAACTCTAGGATTCTATGAAAGATCAGTTCCCTCAGAGAAAATAGTTGTTTTGGAGGATGGACTCTATGTCGTTCTCTCTTACTGCGGTCCCTGTCTTACCCAGGCCCCATCCCCAAATCTCCAGGAGTTTCCCAATGTGAATTTGGCAGCTCTACAGACCTTCCCCACCCCCCACCAAAGCCTGGAGGGACATGGTAGCCCTATCAGGGAAGCTGCACTGACATCCCAATCTAGAAGATATATTCTTAGGTGGAGGCTGGTCTTCCAGTATTACAAGAGATCGGTTCCCCTGGGGAAGATGGTTGCTTTGGAGGGGGGACTTGGTACCCCACTGAGGTTCCCTCCCCACCAAACCATATACTCCCCAGGCGTCGTCCCCTAAATCTCCAGAAACTTCTCAGCCTGGAGTTGGTAACCGTAACCAGTGTTGCCTATGTTTCAAATTATATCACAGATTTTTGTGCCAATCATGTGTAATCTTGCAGAATAACGATTTCTCCAGGGTTCGCCAGCTGGGCAGGAGGAGACGACAGAATTTCTTTTATCCCTGACAGTCCAAATAGCTGATCAAACAGTACATGTATTGTTCTTTTAATGACGAACAAGTGCTCGAAGGTAGCCTTTTAACCTCGCCTGAGAAAAGAATGAGATGTATTTTGGGAAGACCTGTTCCCTCCTCTTGTAATCAATTGGAGGGCTAATCATTCTATCAAGGGGACAATCGCACCTTAAAGTTCAAAAGACTTACCTCCGTTTTAATAGGCACTTTGTCTATAGGAAATTGTCTCACGTAACTTGCAGAATCAGGCTTCTATGGTGATTTGGACAGAGAAGACTGTATTTGTGTGCGTGGCAAGATAGCTAGTTTTTAGAGCCGTCAAGCAGGGGATGGGCGGGGGTATGGTTGCCAGATCCCGGTCAGGAGACTTCAGGAGATGTCGGGAGGTAGACTGGGGAGGGTAGAGACCTCAATGGGGTATAGTGTTATACCCCAGAGCCAGTTTGGTGTAGTGGTTAGGAGTGTGGACTTCTAATCTGGCATGCCGGGTTCGATTCTGCGCTCCCCCACATGCAACCAGCTGGGTGACCTTGGGCTCGCCACAGCACTGATAAAACTGTTCTGACTGAGCAGTGATATCGGGGCTCTCTCAGCCTCACAGGGTGTCTGTTATGGGGAGAGGAAAGGGAAGCCGAATATAAGCCGCTTTGAGCCTCCTTTGGGTAGGGGAAAGTGGCATATAAGAACCAACTCTTCTTCTTCTTCTTCTTATAGAGTCTTCTAGACATGGTCAATCTTCTTGATTGGACTCCAAGGCATTTGTTTTCTCCAGGAGGACAGATCTGTGCAGTCTGGAGATCAATTATAAGCTGAAGCTACATTGTGTCCTCAATTCCAAATTCCTCAGAACTACTACTCAATGCTACTTCCTCAACGGTTTTACTAGTAGAAGAAGAAAAAGAGGTTTACTACCCAAAGGAGTCTTAAAGCGTCATACAATCACCTGTCCTAAGAGCCAGACGCAAACACATCTGGTCGGGCCAAGCCAGGGCTGCCTTATTTAAAGGGCCGTGCCTCATAGCCAGCCTCTTCCTTCAGCGGTCTGGTACCTGACTCCCCACCTGCCCTTTGCTGCAGTGCACTTGGGGGGACTGCACAGGACTGCTGGAGGGCAGCTCCCCCCATGCTGGGCCCTGCTCCTGCTTGGAAATATAGTAAATCTATGGCCTTTCTTACTTCATAGACCATGTCCAAGTTTTCTTTTTCAGCCTCCTCAATGCCCCCCCCTGCCTTGCAATGACCCCCTCCGTCTTTGACATGCAGTTCCAGTTCTTGCCACGCTCTCCTCTATGCAGCAACCTTCACTGTCTTGCCCTCTGCTTCTTTCTGCTACAATGTGTTTTTTTTCTTTTCTTTTTTTGCATTCTGGTTTCCTCCTGATTTTGTTCCTTCTCCACAGGTTTGGCTGTCTCCCACAGCTTATTAACACGGCACCTTTGACCAAAGAGCCGGGCCATGTCGAAACGTGAGCCATGAGAAATCTCCTTGTGGGACTTCTACATGTGCACAGCATCTCTTTTACCTTGGTCTGCTTCTGGTGAGGGAAAGCTTAGACGTTCAGAATGTGTAAATGAAGACAGAGAACAGACCAGAGATCGCTGTCTTCTCAGGGGGGATATCTGCACACAAGATCTGGGGACATGTCAGAAGGCTTCTTGCACCCTGCTTTTTACAGCGTGAAGGAGTCCCAAAGCTGCTCATCTTCCCTTCCTCTCATAGAATTATAGAATAACAGAGTTGGAAGGGACCTCTTGGGTCATCTAGTCCAACACCCCCCCCCCCCCCGCAGTATGCAGGACACTCACAACCCTATCGCTCTCCCCGCAACAGACACCTTGTGAGGTAGGAGAACAGCTCTAACAGGACTGCGATCATGATGGTAGAGGCTTGCGGGCTGAGGTTGGAGTGGAGTGGTGCAGGTGGGTCCCATCTGGGTTCTGGCCAGCACTTATCAGCAACAGTTTGTGTTTTTTGTCACAAATAGACAGACCAAAGAAGGGTCCTGTGAGTCTGGAAAGTGCAGGAAGATCTAAATAAGGAATATTTAGACCCTATAACTGTAAATAGTGAGCAAGCAACTGGCTGGAGAGATGTTTCTGTTGTGGGGAGAGGAAGGGAAGGCAATCGGGAGCCACTTTGAGACCCCTCCGGGTAGTGAAAAAGTGGGTGATAGCCAACTCTTCTTCCTTTCTGGTTGATGCTCTAGACTGCATCCGTGGTCTTTACCACACACACAAGTGGAGATTCTTAGTGTATCACTATCCGGAAGCCATTATTTTTAGTCCCACTTCTCAGCTCCTTGGGGATGGGAAATTAACCCTGCTGCCAATCTCCAGGTGAGACCTTGAGATCTCCGGCCATTCCTTTTGATTGCCAGATGTCAGGGATCAGTTCCCTTGGAGAAACTGACTAATGTGGAGGGTGAATTGTATGGGATTGTAACTTGCTGGGGTTGATGAAAATTGCCTGTGATTAGACACACAAATACATCTGTGACACATTTCTTTGCTGGTCAAACATTCACCATCTTGAATATCCCGAGTTGGCTAGAAAAATGGCAGAGAACTGTTCAATAAATAAATGAAGGCATCTATGTAATTTTGTACAACGTTCTGGAAAGGGTGGTATAAAATTCCGAATGAATGAATGAATGAATGAATGAATGAATGAATGAATGAATGAATGAATGGAGATCCCTGCTTTGAATGGCTATTTCTTAAGCCTTTCAGCTTTCTGAACACTTGTCCAATTTTACCAAAGACGTGTTTGACAGCAGAAGGATTCTGGCTTGATTGATGTCGCCAGCTTATCGATCTCCAAAATATATATTCCTCCCAGCTCTTCATAAATCACTGACTACACAGGAGATGAATCCCATAAAATGAAAAGCTGGGATTATGTGGGAGAAAATGAGACACTGTCAATTTTGATTGCGACTTAGCGGTTTCCAGGAAGAGAGGCAGCCTTAGAGAACTGGCTCTGGGGTGGCCAACATGGTCACTGTCATAACCAAGAAGAAGAAGAGTTGAGTTTTATACCCTGCTTTTCACTGCCTGAAGAAGTCTCGGCGGGGCCTTCCCTTCCTCTCCCCACAACAGACACCCTGTGGGGTAGGTGGGGTTGAGAGAGCTCTGACAGAACTGCTCTGTGAGAACAGCGCTGTGTCGAGCCCAAGGTCACCCAGCTGGCTGCATATGGAGGTGTGAGGAATCAAACCCAGCTGGTCAGATTAGAAGCCATCACTCTTAACCACCACACCGAGCTCACCAGAAGTCTACCTGAACATGGCTTTTGCTTTAGGTGTGTGATTCATTTTTTGTTGTTGAGAACTCTTCATTTCACTAGGGTTGCCAATCTCAAGGTGATGACTGGAGATCTCTGTGGGTTACAACTGATCTTCAGATCACAGATATCAGCTAACCGGCAGGAAAAGGCTGCTTTGGAAGATGGAGTCTATGGAATCATACCCGGCCAAAATCCTTGTCCTTTCCACGTCCCATCCCTAAATCTCCAGGAGTTCATCCCGAACCTGGAGCTGGTAATCCTAAATTCTACCCACTTAGGGGGTGGGTGTTCAGAAGGTGTTGGTTTCTTTCATGCCACTTTCATGCCATTTTAGCACCACTAAAATGGGTGACCTTGGGCTCATCACAGTGCGGTTCTCACAGAGCAGTTCTCTCAGAGCTCTCTCAGCCTCACCTACCTCACAGGGTGTCTGTTGTGTGGAGAGGAAAGGAAGGCCCCTCTGAGACTGCTTCAGGCAGTGAAAAGCAGGGTATAAAGGTGTGCTGCACCTTTAATGCAATTCACATTTTTTGAAAGCACTACAAGTTGCAGTAAAACAAAAAATAGAATCCAATAGCACCTTTAAGACCAAAAAAGATTTATTCAAGATGTGAGCTTTCAAGTACAGGCACTCTTCCTCAGACTAAATGAACAACCATCATAACTCTGTATACAGCAAAAGCAAATCATGGCAAATTAGTAAACTGTGTCACAATCTCCAAATCAAGCCATCTATGATGCCCTGTGATCATTCTTTGCCAAAACAGCCAATCAGTCCTTTTGAGTTCAACTGCAGTTCACAAAAACATTGGAGAAATAAAACCGCCCTCATTAGTCATTCATGGCAGACACTTTCCCAGTTGTTGCTGAGAAGATGTTGCAGGAAGTTCAGCAGGAGCTGGGGGGGGGGGGGATGCTAAGAACATTAAAAACTGATTTTCCTATCTATGAGTTTTACAGAACTCAAAGTTGTTGAAAACAAAGCCCAACTGCAAAGCCGGTAGCATAGGTGCGATGATCGGAGGCACATGTTACAACCGCAAAAATCTCGACTTCAAATGTTAGCTACAAATATCCTTAGGTAGGCCACCATCTGTATTAGGGATGGGCAATTCGGCTTCGGAAATGGGTGACACCATTTCCCATAGACTTTAAAGGTGGGAAAAAATAATATCAGTAGGCTAATTGCCAATTTCCTGGTTAAATTCCTGCTGAAATTATTTTTTCCACCTTTAAAGTCTATGGGGAATAGTGTTACCCTCTTTGGGAGCCCCTAGGATGGGATCCCCTGGTGCAATCCTCTTGAAATTTGCAGGGGAGCTCAGGGAGGGTCTTCCTTGAGTCCCTTTCAAGTTTCAGGAAGATTTCACCAGGGGGTCCCGTCCTAGGGGCTCCCAAAGACCATTCCCCATAGAAGTCTATGGAGAATCATGTTCAAACCAAAGAATATGACACTCCATTATATCCAATGGAGCAGATAGGGGTACCCTCTTTGGGAGCCCCTAGGATTGGACCCCTTGGTCCAATCTTCTTGAAACCTGCAGGGGAGTCAGTTATGACCCTCCCCGAGCTCCCAAAGAAGTTTCACAAGTGCAACTTAAACCCCCTCCTCCCCCAGCCCCCGGGAAAGGTGGGGGAAGGATTTCCAATGCAAGTCAATGGCTCCATTGACTTGCATTGGCTCCGAACCCTTGCCTAATTTGATGGTTGGGGGTCACCACAACATGAGGAACTGTATTAAAGGGTTGAGGCATTAGTAAGGTTGAGAACTACTGATTTATACGGTCAACTCTTCCTTTCTATTTCTTCTTTTTGCAGAATTATTACAAAGGACAGGACATTGAGAAGTGGGTCTGAGTAAAGGCATTTTATTTTATCCTGGCAGGGGTTTCTAACTGGCGACTTCTTAGTATGGAAGCGATTAGACAAATTAAAGGAGAAGAATGGTTTAACGGCTTCTGACTGTTAAAACTCTTACGTTCACAAGCAGTTTGCCCCGGAGTGAATAGATATTCCCCATTTTGATTTCTTTTTTTATACGTTTGTTTCTGGTTCTGCTAATGGTTTCAATTTTCCACTTTGCTCCGCTGCTTTTATCAGTTCTTTGGTATCGGGCATGTCACTTATACAGCTTTTATACAGCATTTGTAAGCGCTATTAGCGCATCACTTATAGGTACAGCCTGGACAGAATATGAAATACACATATATTTATACAGGAACATTGAACAACATATCTTTTATTGAAAGGATTCAGTGAGGAAGGATTATGCTCAAATATAGGGTCTTAATCTGTGGGAAATGGAAAGATAAAACCTGGGTGATGATGTTATCCGTTCAGTCGTGTCCAACCCTCGGCGATTCTATAGGAAAGTTTTCTCCATGTGCCCCTGTCTCTGACCGCTTCTTTCAGTTGGTTCATGGTCTTCCCTGTATCGGCTTTGATCGTGTAGAGCCAGCGGATCCTTTGGTGACCACGTTTCCTTTTGCTGCTGACCATGCCGAGCATTAATGATTTTTCTAGCGAGTTTGATCGCAGGATGTGTCCAAAGTAAGTGAGCTTCAGCCGTAATATCTTCCCTTCTAATGACATAGTTGGTTTGCTCCTCTCTAAAACTGTCTTGTTGGTAACTTTGGCTGTCCATGGATGGTGGGTGCTAAATCCATGGGTTCAGAGACACTGGGAGTTCATTTCAGCTCTTTATTGACCTGCGCTCTAAGGTACAGAGAACCAAAATTGAATTGGGAAACCCCTCGAAAACACCAGCATATATACAGGGCGGAACAAAAGCAAATTCCCATCAGTGTGCACTGCTGGTCCATTTCAGTTCAAGCTCATTGGATCCAGCAGTCAGGATCAAGCTGTGCATTGGCCAATAGCAAGAGCAGGATTATGATCCTGCCTCATATCTCAACCTCAGGTCCTCGTCAGGTCTACATACAACACAGTGGGTCACGCAATAGCAAAGCTACCAGATTATCAAATTTACTATTTATTATCTAATTTACTATACCGGATTATCAAACATAAGTTTAAATAAGTGGTAAGGCAGCCATCTGAAAGCTCTGCCCATGAGGCTGGGAGTTCAATCCCAGCAGCCGGCTCAAGGTTGACTCAGCCTTCCATCCTTCCGAGGTCGGTGAAATGAGTACCCGGCTTGCTGGGGGGTAAACGGTAATGACTGGGGAAGGCACTGGCAAACCACCCCGTATTGAGTCTGCCATGAAAACGCTGGAGGGCGTCACCCCAAGGGTCAGACATGACTCAGTGCTTGCACAGGGGATACCTTTACCTTTACCTTTACCTTTAAGTTTAAATAATAAATAATTTTCCTTCATTGAAGCATATTATTGGCAACCGTTAGGGGAAAATAGGTTGCTTTCGATCAGGAGTTGCCAAACTTTTTGGGCCCATGGAATTCCGTTGGGCACAACCGCAAAAGGGATGCTGCGAAAGGCGGAGCCAACCACAAAATGGCTGCCACGGGAGGTGGAGCTTGTTCTGCATGTGGATGTTTGTTGTTGCAATAGACTTCATGCCTCAGTTGCCATTTGCTAGAATGCCTCAAGCTGGAGGAGGAGAAGAGCAACAGGGATGCCCTCAGAATTGGGATCTGAGGTAAATTCGAGTGCTGCCATTTTCCACACGAGAGCAGTTGTGCGGGTCTCTCGTCTCTGGCTCTTGTGGTGCAGTCATGACCACGTTGCATTCCTTTGAGTACACTGAGGTAAATTTTTCTTCCCCGTTCAGGACAAACGTATTTTATGTGTCCTGAACGAACTCTTTTTCCTCTCCACACAATATGTGGGTATCTCAAGGTTGGCTTTCTATAACGGCAGCCAAAGAGAATTGTCAAGCACACCGTTGAGGTGTAAAGCGGGCCTCGGTTGTGTGAGATTTTCAAAAACCTCTGTTCCTCAGTTCTTTTGTTTGACTTTTTCAATATTTTAAAAATACGTTTTTGTAGCCCGGTGGACCACCCACGGATTTTTTTTTGTTTTGTTTTCAGAAGAGGGGGGAAAAGAGTTAAAGAATAAATTCATGTGAGGTATACACATGTCAGAGCTACACTCGTGGAATAAATCCTATTTTATGAATGCCATAGCGTTCTTTGGCTTCACAATGGGGGCTGCATTCTCTTTGCAGACTGGCTCTTTGGATTTGAGTGAGGAGGAAGTGGCAGAGCGCCATTTTCTTTGCGGGAAAAAGACCAGCCTTCTCTCTTGTTCAGTGTCCCAAAGTCAGGTCAAATGTGTTTGTGAATGCAATCAAAGAAGGCTCATTCCCATTTTGGTATTTGTTCCTTATCCGTGGCATATTCCCTAATTCAACCAAAAACATTGAGGAGTGTTTGAAAGCTCTCTGAACCCCCAAAACATGGTTTGGATCACCACACGTCATACATCACCCATTTCAGGAGACTCTCCCCTTCAAAGGGACAACATAGGCTGTTTCCTGGTTCAAAGCCCAGTTCTTTTGCCAGCTGCTCCAAAGCGGGATGCCAACAGGACAATCGAACAGGCAGATAGTGGGGCTAGGCTGCACCCCAAACATATCTTTGGACCACCCCAAATGACATATCTCTGAACTCCAGGCACTGTCCCCCATAAGAGGACATACAGTAGTGCCCGGTCCAACCACCAGACCCAAAGCCACATGCTTCTATTTGGAGGGCCACCAAGAGGCCTGTATGAAATTGACTGCTGGGAGGGTCAGGACTCCCAGCTTCCCTTCCCAGACCTGGGGCCTTGACTCTGTGTCTCCCACTGCCCAGTACCAGGTCAAAACAGGGACAGTTTACTGCCTGGTATACCCCTGGAGGAATAACTGCTTGCCAACTTCCAGTCTTCCCCCTCCTGGAGAGCGTTTTACAAAAGTGTGTCCAAGTTGGTGGGGGTCTATGTGGTACTTGTTGTTGTTGTTGTTGTTGTTGTTGTTCTTGTTGTTGTTGTTGTTGTCGTCGTCATCTCTTTGTGGGTGCAATGCATGTGTTCCCTGCTTGTTTTCCCAGATGCTTCCTTGTTTTGGTTCACTACTGCGAAGTTCTGCTCAATTGTCTCCTGGTTCTTGACTTCGACTCCTGACTTCAGCTTTGACTTCAGGTTGACTTGACTTCTTCCCCAGCTCCTGACTTGAATTTGTTCCTTGACTAAGGTGACCAGATTTTAACATTGGTAAAGCGGGACACCATTGACCGGGGGGGGGGGGGGGTTCTTGATTAAAAATTTGGTCTATATGGGGCAACAAGAGCCTCTTGTGGTACAGAGTGGTAAGGCAGCCGTCTGAAAGCTTGGCCCATGAGGTTGGGAGTTCAATCCCAGCAGCCGGCTCAAGGCTGACTCAGCCTTCCATCCTTCCAAGGTCGGTAAAATGAGTACCCAGCTTGCTGGGGGGTAAACAGTAATGACTGGGGAAGGCACTGGCAAACCACCCCGTATTGAGTCTGCCAAGAAAACGCTAGAGGGCATCACCCCAAGGGTCAGACATGACTCGGTGCTTGCACAGGGGAGACCTTTACCTTTTTTATGGGGCAACAAAAAGTTTCATAGGACGCATAGAACACAAAAATAGTATTGTTAATATATATTTTTAAACTTCAACATAAGTACATTTTGCCAGGCACCCCCAGATGTCCCTCCAAAACTGGGACAATGTGGTCACCTTATCCTTGACTCCACTCCTAGCTCTTGACTCTGGTCTGGCTTTTGACCCTTCCCCAAGCTTACATGGCCATGGTATGGCTTCAGCACTCCCTCTGGCAAATGACCCTGGCCCAGTTTTGACCTTGCTCCCCACCCTCCTTGGTGACCTGACTCCCTCAGCTTAGACCTTTTGGACTGGACTTTGATTCTGAACCTGCCTTCTGATTCAGCCTTGGTCCCCTGGCCAAGGGTAGAATTTAACCAATACCTGGTGCGCTATTTCCCTGCTTGTAGAAAGGGGAGGCCTTGGTCTACCCATTCCCTCTCCTGCTAGATCTATTAGCATCTGAATGAAGGTGGACTGAGGTTCATCGGGAAAGAAATTGAAATGACTCCCACTCCTCACTGCCACCTGTTCATTGCTCAGAGGTGGGGGGGGACTTTTAAAACTCAGACTTGGAGGGGTTGCTCAATTCAAGCTGCCAAAGAGAAAATGCATTTCTTCACCATAACAAAGACCGCATAATAGCTTTTGTTTGTTTAAAAAAAAAAAAGAGTTTTACTCTCCTTATCTATTAAAATGCCCCCAGGCATTCACAAAATCCAGCACATTGACAAAATGCAATTATATTTCATAAAATGTTAACTACAAAGAGCAGTAACCGTAGCGATGCATAAGTGTGAAACACACGGAGCAATAAAATATCGTATCCTAAAACAGTAACAAAACTACGGCATGAGCTAAACCACGATATAATTGGCACCTTCCCTCTTCTGTTTTTTCCGCCGGCACAGCAGTTCTAGACAACCCCAAGATAATAATTCATCATAAAAGCAAAACGTTACCAGGTTGGAGGGAATCTTCGTCTGGCACTGGAAGGATTTCAAAGATTGCATCTGGCCAAATGAGCTTTTAATGATTGCTGTAGAACTCTTGAATGAACTGGTTATTGGGGGTTCTAAACCCTACTGAGGTCATAAGCCATTGCTCCAAGATGTACCTCCATACGTTGGTCCTGCTACTTAAAAAGAGAAATCCTTACCCAACAGTAGGTAAAATGGTGCCTTTTTATGACCTCTCCCTTCCCCAGTGGTTCAATTCTTTAATGGTTGCCATGACAAAATGGGGTGCCCTGATGAACTGGAATGCCAGAAACACAAGTGTGGCCAATTTGCAAGAACTTTGAGTCATTCTGTGTGTTTTTTTTTTAAAGCAACTAAAAATGAAGCTTTAGTAGATGATAAAGATCAGCTATCCTGGAGAAGTTGGCTGCTTTGGAGGATTCGGGGGGGGGGGGGGGACGAATCAGAAATTTCCCCTTCAGTTCAGGACATTCCTGAACCAAATCCCTGAAATGAAACAAAGCCCCTGAAACAAAGTGGCTGAGGAAAATGGGGTGGGGGTGGGGGACAGCCATTGAAACATAACAGCTTGATGGGGATGGAGGGGTGGCTCCCTTCCCTTTGAAGTCCAGAAGGAGTCCCAGGCAACACAACTGGTGAAGTGGTGACATCACTTCCGGTATGAACCGGAAAGGACACTCTCATGTCAACGACATCCAGTTGACACTCTAGTATATGGGCAAAAACTCTTTGGCAGAAGCCATTTTTACCATTGATTGTTTCCCAAACGCCAGAACGTTGCCCACACGTCTCAATGTGATGTCATCACTTCTGGAGCATGCTGGAAGTGACATCCCCACATCACTGGTGAGTCCCCTCATCCCCGTCCCTCCCACCACCAGATGCCAGGAGGGACCTAGCCCCCGTAATCTAAACACTGAACAAAAAGTTTGAACCAGGGATTCCCAACCAGGGATTCCGGGAGAACTGCTAAACTGTGATGGTTTGAACATCAGAAGTGGATCTGGGAGACCCTGATTCAAATCCTATTTAGTCACAAAGGTTACTGTGTGACCTTGGGCCAGGCACATGAACACATAAAGCTGTCTTCTAGGGCAGGGTTTCAGGGGACCCCAAAGTTATGAGAGACCTCCCTTTCTGGGTTTATGTATCCTTTCCCATAAAGTCGGATGTCCACTGGCATCACTAGACATCACTGGAGCCCAGTTCTATTACTCTACAGCAGGTTTTCTCAACCAGGATTTCATGAAACCCTAGAGTTTCTGGACAGCCCTGGTAGGATTTCCCAAATGGGTGGGAATTAAATGATTTTGATATACTTTTTAACATTTTCTAAACATTTATCGGGTGCTATGATCATATATAGTCATGTCAACCCACCCACCCTCTCCCAAAATGGCCAATGGGAGGTCCTGGAGGGGGGTGGGAAGGGGAGGGGCCTCAGGTGAACATGCACACAGCTCTGCTTCCCAAGCATATCCTGGACGATGGTGCCACTTCTGCGGTTTCTCAAAGCTTGGAGGATGTTTCAGGAGTTTCTCAGTGGTAGAAAAGGCTGTTGCACAGGCCTAGGTCTTTCTCCACAATGGAAATGCTAAATAATTGATTAATTGATTGGCTGGCTTACGCATCTTACTTCTGCACCCACTTTTCCGAAGGGGCCTGTCTCCACTTCCGGAGTTTCTAGAAGCCTGGAAAATATTTCAGAGGTTCCTCCATGGTCAAAAGGTTGAAAAGGGTTGAAAAACTCTAAGTGCTTTCCCTCTACCCTACTCACACACACACAAACGTTGCCATTTATTTGAAAGCAGTATAAGATGAGCTCTGTAGTCACAAACCAACGATATATTAGAGCACTTAAGTTTTGAAAGCTGCCGCTGCTACTTCATTGGCATCCTCCCGTGTCATTTTAGCACTGCTCGCTTTAGGGAGTCAGCCATAAATCTACCATTTGTTCACCGAAGGTGGAATTCATTCAAGCTTCCCCGTTCCGCATTTGTTATGCCAAGGGAAGGGAAATGATTTTTTAGATAAGAGTGATTGATGCTGGTAAAGCTAGGGAACAATCTTCTTCTCGGGATTCTGAATTATTAACATTCTTCGGTTCCGCTAGGCTGCTGTTATCTTACACAATTGTGCAAGCATCCCATCGGTTCAGTAAGGATGTGCATTCCGGAGCTAATCAAAGCCTGGCTTCAAACCTCTGTTTACTCTAATATTGTTAATATTAATGAACTTGGGGTCACCATAAGGTGGTTGCAACGTGACAATGTTTGCATACATGCATACCCACTTGGTTCAGCTCCTGCATGTTTTAAGTCTGAATCATAGAATCATAGAGTTGGAAGGGACCTGCTGGGTCATCTAGTCCAACCCCCTGCACTATGCAGGACACTCACAACCCTATCGCTCCTCCACTGTAACCTGCCACCTCCTTGAACCTTCACAGAATCAGCCTCTCCGTCAGATGGCTCTCCAGCTTCTGTTTAAAAATCTCCAAAGATGGAGAACCCACCACCTCCTGAGGAAGCCTGTTCCACTGATTGGTTCCTTTGATTGGTTTCTTGACTAGAATGTCCATTAGCTTTTTAAACGTCTACCTTTAAGACAGCTATTCAGCCGCCGGGCAGAGCAGATATAATTTAGCAGAAGGATGGCAACCATTCCAAACACTTCCCAAAAGCTGGAACGGAGGTTTGAGCAGCTGGGAAAGAACATGTAGGACTCCTTCCAATTATCTCTTGCCCTGCTAAAGAAGAGGCATCTATGTTAGCAATCAATTAGACATGCAATTTGGGAAGGAGATGATAATTAAGTCCTGTGATTTAATTTGACCTTTAAAAAATCACATTGTTTTCGCTACACACTGCAGCTTCCCAAATTAAGCATGCTGGGTTTGCAGAATGTTATTTCTGAAAGTATTAATCATTAAGACCCCGATGGATTTTGCCACAGAATGCTCAAAACACTTTTTTTTTTGATAGCAAGACTTGCAGTGCACTCATTCTCTCACTAGGAGGCGCACTATATTCGCCCCTCGTTAGTTATCACTGGATACTGCGGTAACCTCCAATCTTGCAACAACTTCTGACTTACTAATACACACAAGAAGCAAATATTAATTAATTTATTTGTTAAATTTATATGCCGCTGCTCCTGGCCAGCCAACTCGCGGCGGCTCACAACAGTAATAATGCATAACAATAAAATATAAGATGAACAATAATATTTAAACCATCCCCACCAATTCAAGCTTAGAATAAACAGAGACTCTTGAGGAGCTGTGGACCCTGTGGGAGCTTTCAGCGTTCCGCAGGGCCTGTAAAACGGGGCTCTTCCACCAGGTCGTTGGATGAGGCTGGGCCACAAGAAAGATCTGCCCCTCTCCCTTACAGGAATGAATTAAGCAGCAGTAAAAGGTAAAGGTAAAGGTATCCCCTGTGCAAGCACCGAGTCATGTCTGACCCTTGGGGTGACGCCCTCTAGCGTTTTCATGGCAGACTCAGTACGGGGTGGTTTGCCAGTGCCTTCCCCAGTCATTACCGTTTGACCACCAGCAAGCTGGGTACTCATTTTACCGACCTCGGAAGGATGGAAGGCTGAGTCAACCTTGAGCCGGCTGCTGGGATTGAACTCCCAGCCTCATGGGCAGAGCTTTCAGACTGCATGACTGCTGCCTTACCACCCTGCACCACAAGAGGCTCTAAAGCAGCAGTAGCGAATACCAACAGCGCCCTCTGTCTCCCTCCCCTCTAGAACGGGTTATCTAGGGGTAGTGCAGATGAAGGGTTGTATTTCTTTTCTTTTTTTGCCACATCTTGTTTTATTATGCTTGGTATAAGTGTGTACTTTTTTGTATGGTTTTAAGGGGGTTTTATGTGTTGTGACTTGCCTCAAGCCTCTGGGGAGAGGCGAGTAATAAATCTAATAAATAAATACATTTCTAAACAACCCTCTACCTCAGGCGCAAGGTTGTATCAGGCTATTAGAAATAAGAGTGAAGGTGACCTTTTGTTCTAGCCAAAACATGATTTCTTAGCGTAACTGTATAGCACTCTGTAAGCCATTTCCCCAATGTCCCAATTAAGAAAAAACTGACATAGCCAGAGGCATTTTTTTCATCCAGAGCAGAAAGAGAGATCAGATCTTGGTCCCTAATATGGAATGAAACCCAATTTCCAAGAACTCTATGATCAATTAGAAGGTTGTCATCATTTCCTTTATGTCCACTCCATCAGCACTCACCCCCAAAGAAATGGAAACCATAGAGCAACCAAACTGGGGGGTCCCCAGATGAGGTAACTGTAGTCCATGGACATCTGGTTGATCTACAGTTTGGCCACCCTTACCATAGAGTATTGGGACAAACGCTAGAGCATTACCTTGTGACGCAATGATTTCACTTCCGGGTCATGATGGAAGTTATTGTATTGTGCAGGGATGATTGTTCCCCACCCCATTTGGCCCTCTAGTTTCCTCCCGCTGCCCAGATGAGCAAGGTCAAACTATCGCAAGCTCTTCAGATTGCAAGTCAGAGTCCCCCATATATCCTTTGAAAGAAGTACAGACCAGGAAAAGCTCTCTACCCAAGCCGGAACCCATAACAGTCAATGAGTTGGGTTGAACAACTTAGCATCAAGGAATGTTAACAATGGAACCTGAATCCCCTGTGACGTTTTGGTTTTGCTCAACCAACGTTTTAAAAAATTTAAAGTTTTCCTTTCTGGCAACAGTGGGTGGACTTCCTGGCAATTCCCAGAGTTAGTGTGGCAAGGGTAGCTCTAGGAATCATCGCCAGAAACTAGATGATTAAAACTTCCTGAAGGCTCCTGGAGTTCTGGCCCTGCTGGTGGACCTCCTGGTGGCCCCTGGGGTTTGGTCGCTGTGTGGCACAGAGAATTGGATTGAATGGGCCATTGGCCAGATCCAACATGTTGCCTCTTATGTTCTTAACCTGAGATTTACTTGACACATATACAGAGAACCACCATAGAGTTGGAAAAGGCCATCTAGGCCTGACCAATGCAGTATGCAGGGTGACTAGGATGCCTTGCAATTTGGAGGGTGGTGTCTTTGTTAGGTGCGAAGTCGTGTCCGACCCATCACGACCCCATGGACAATGATCCTCCAGGCCTTCCTGTCCTCTACCATTCCCCGGAGTCCATTTAAGTTTGCACCGACTGCTTCAGTGACTCCATCCAGCCACCTCATTCTCTGTCGCCCCCTTCTTCTTTTGCCCTCAATCGCTCCCAGCATTAGGCTCTTCTCCAGGGAGTCCTTCCTTCTCATGAGGTGGCCAAAGTATTTGAGTTTCATCTTCAGGATCTGGCCTTCTAGAGAGCAGTCAGGGCTGATCTCCTCTAGGACTGACCGGTTTATTCACTTTGGAGATTTGGATGGTATCCCTCTGTTAATACATCTTCAGACCATATTAGCTTTTTTTGCCACTGCATCACACTGACCGCTCATCTTTAGCATACAGTCCACCTGAACCCCAAGATCTTGTTCATGCACACTGCTATCCAAAAGGACAACCCCTAACCAGTAAGCATGCTTCAAGTGTACACTGTACAAGGAATGTATGTGGTTTGCTGTAACTTGTGAGCAGAGCTAGTGTGTGTGTAAGAGAGAGAGGGAGAGCTCTGCTGATGAGTTATGGTTCTTCCACTGTAGTTATGCGCAGGAGCTGTGCTGTGGAACATCGAGAGCAAAATTATTTCCTGGGGGTCTGGCTCTAGTTCTTTTCCATCCAGAGCATGCACCAAATCTATAGAGGGCATCTGGTGGAGTATAGGCTCCTGCCCAAAACTACAGAGGACTTTGAAATCACGTCTGGGCATGGAAATAAGGATTGTATGCACTTCTATGCTGAGCTCAAACCTCTTAGCAGGAGATTTGCTCCCAGTCTGCAGTGGTTATCTTCTTTCCTGCTAAGCTCTTTCAGCCCTTTCGCTGCCTATGGGAAAAAAAGTTATGTTCCATTGCAATGGACTGCTTAGTGTCTTATCTGACCTCCAGACGGTTTTCACTTGGCAAGAACAAACAGCCGATAACATGCCTGAACCCTCCAGAGACTGAAAATACAATTTTGTCCACTCCACAAAGCTCCGTTCCTGGCCAGAGCCCTCTGGAGAAAGCTTTATAGATCAATGGGAGGCAACCAGCACAGCCTTGGCAGATCTACAGGGGGTTGGCTCTCCACTATCAAGAGCTACCAGATCTAGTCAGGGAAATTCTTGGGCATCTGAGGGTGGCATTTGGGGAGGGGAAGGAAGGCAGTAGAATATGCTCAACCTCCAGGTGAAGCCTGGAGTTCTCCATCCGTTGGTCTCCAGATGAGATCACTCCCCCTGGAGAAAGAGGCTGCTCTGAAGCAGGGGTAGTCAACCTGTGGTCCTCCAGATGTTCATGGACTACAATTCCCATGAGCCCCTGCCAGCGTTTGCTGGCAGGGGCTCATAGGAATTGTAGTCCATGAACATCTGGAGAACCACAGGTTGACTACCCCTGCTCTAAAGGATGGAGTCAATGTAATTTGACTCCACTCAAGTCCCTCCCCCTCCTCAAGCCCTGCCCTCTCCAGGCTCCACCTCCAAAATCTCCAGGCATTTCCCATCCCAAAGGTGGCAACCCTGCAAAGAGCCAGCCCTCCACCATACCCATTTTAACTCCAGCAGAACTTGTGCTGTTTGTGTTGGAATAGGCGAACTCTGTACTGTGCATGATGCAAACACATATGTAGAATATCCTGCAGGGGGCATCAGAGGAGATGTGTATTTAGCATAGTTAGAATGGGAATTGTCAAAGGCTTTCATGGTTTGAGTCCACTGACTGATGGGGGTTTTCCGGGCCGTGTGGCCACGGGCTGTAAGATTTAGTACCTGGCATCGGCTTCTCTTCTAAGTAAAACTATTTTATTCCTTTAAGTCAGGGGTAGTCAAACTGCGGCCCTCCAGATGTCCATGGACTACAATTCCCAGGAGCCCCCTGCCAGCGTTTGCTGGCAGGGGGCTCCTGGGAATTGTAGTCCATGGACATCTGGAGGGCCGCAGTTTGACTACCCCTGCTTTAAGTAGTTTGTTGCCTTTCTTTGCATATTTAAATATGCCCTTCTTTGCATATTTAAACTCTGCCAGGAGTTTGGAAATCAGTTGTCATTCTGGCCCAACATAGGCATCAGCATCCTCAGCGATATACAGCTTCCTTTTGAGGCCATGCTATTAATCTGGACCCGGCAGAGCTCTCCAACTTTCTGCACACAGCATGTACCCTCTCTCCTCATGCTGGTGCTCTGGAGAAGGCAAGAAAAGAAACCAGCATGCCTAGAAGTTGCCCCCATGCGCAGAGAAGCAGAAATAATTTGATCAGCAAGAGCATGGATTATCAGGCGCCACTGTGATTATATGCAAGGAGGACGCCCACAATTCACAGAGGAAAACTATATTTTCTAACAGGGTTGTTGCTATTCCTGTGACAATCAAAAGAATGGCAGTAATTGTTCTCCTAAAGGAAATATTCGGGATTTATCATTCATAGAAACAGAACCAAAGAGATGGAAGGGACCTCCGGGGTCATCTAGTCCAACCCGCTGCACAATGCGGGAAATTCACAACGACCTGCCCACCCACAGTGACCCCAATTGCATGCCCAAGTGATCCCGCCACCAAAAACCTCCAGAATCCAGCCTAGTTGTGTGTGATTGTGGGGAGGGGGAGGATGTGGAGCTATGTTTAGTCATGTAATAGCTAGTTATATTATACATGCCCTGATAGAATTGCCAAGTCCCTCCTAGCCACTGGTTGTGGATGAGGTTGGGGGGTAGAATTGCTAGATCCAGCCTAGGAAACTCTTGGAAATTTAGCATTGGACCCTGGGGAGGATAGGGACCTCAGTGGGACAGAATGACAAACCATCTACTCTCCAAGGCATCCGTTTTCTCCGGGAGAACTGGTGTCTGTGATTCCGGTCGACACTACAAGGAGGGGCTGCCATGCATAATTCAAGGGACCAAGCCCTATGAAGATAGGTTGAGGGACTTGGGAATGTTCAGCCTGGAGAAAAGGAGGTTGAGAGGGGACATGATAGCCCTCTTTAAGTATTTGAAAGGTTGTCACTTGGAGGAGGGAAGGATGCTGTTTCCGTTGGCTGCAGAGGAGAGGACACGCAGTAATGGGTTTAAACTTCAAGTACAACGATATAGGCTAGATATCAGGAAAAATATTTTCACAGTCAGAGTAGTTCAGCAGTGGAATAGGCTGCCTAAGGAGGTGGTGAGCTCCCCCTCACTGGCAGTCTTCAAGCAAAGGTTGGATACACACTTTTCTTGGATGCTTTAGGATGCTGTGGGCTGATCCTGCGTTGAGCAGGGGGTTGGACTTGATGGCCTGTATGGCCCATTCCAATTCTATGATTCTATGATTCTATAATCAAAAATAAAACCATTGTTTTCGCACAGCGAAAACAGTCTCGTGTGCAGAAATAAAAACAACAACATCATTTAGGGCAGACTTTTTGCGAGATTTCTTGCCATGCATAATACCCCCAGGAGATCCCCAGGCCCCACCTGGAGCCTGACATCCCTATGCCCTGATCTGAAATGCCCAGGATTTAGAGATGCCCATTCCTAAACTGAGAGGAGTAATAAACACTCTAGAAATAGAGATAGAATTCAATGAGATCTCAGCCTGCTGGGAAAGTGGGCAAATGAGAACAGGATGCATTTCAATAAGGGGAAGTGCAGAGTTCTACATCTGGCTCACAAACATGAGAAGCGTGCATACTGGAGAGGAGATAAACTTACGGGTAGCTGTGTGTGTGAATGAGATCTTGGGGTACTTGTGGACTGTAAGCTAAATATGTGTGAATAAAAAGGCAAATAAAGACTTGGGCTGTATCAACAGGGGCATCACATCGAAATTGTTGTATACTGCATTGGTTAGAGCCAGGGGTAGTCAACCTGTGGTCCTCCAGATGTCCATGGACTACAATTCCCATGAGCCCCTGCCAGCAAAAGCTGGCAGGGGCTCATGAGAATTGTAGTCCATGGACATCTGGAGGACCACAGGTTGACTACTCCTGGGTTAGACCACACATTGGAAGAGTACTATTTGGTCTACAGTTACTTTAGAATGGTGTGATAAGTAGCATCATGGTTCCATGTTATGATTATAAGGCTGGCATTTAAATGCAACCTTTGTCTTTGTTTTCATATTAAGCATGAGACATCCTGGAATTAAGAAGCCTGAAGTAGGCATGTTTCATCAACTTGTAAATTGTGTAAACAACAGTCAACAGAGGGTTGAAAAAGTTATTCACATTGATGGCTATCCTAGAGGTATACATGTCATTTGATTTTACAGGTGTCCCTGAGGATCTGGATATGAAAGCCTGTTTTATAGCCGGTCCCCCTTATGACATAACTCTATGAAAACAACGGTGATAATTTGATTCTGCAGTTAGTAGCCTAACTGTCAGTGCTCTTCACTATCGGGGGGACGGCAACCCTAGCAAGACCTGAGCATCTGTTTTCTCAGCGTCGGAAATGGCTGCCCAGGGCAAGGGGAATCCTGGGTAGAACAGAATCCTCATGGGGGCTGAGCCCAGACCTTGCCATGGTATAGGTATAGTGGCTAGGGGTGCCAGTCTCCTCCAGGTGGGGCCTGGGGGTCCCCTGTAATTACAGCTCATCTCCAGGCTACAGAGATCAGTTGCCCTGGAGAAAATAGTTACCTTGGAGTGGGGGTAGTCAAACCGGCCCTCCAGATGTCCATGGACTACAATTCCCATGAGCCCCTGCCAGAACGCTGGGAGGAGCTCATGGGAATTGTAGCCCATGGACATCTGGAGGGCCGCAGTTTGGCTACCCCTGCCTTGGAGGGTCAGTTCAGTCGCATTGGATGCAGTCCTCTCCTGCCTGAATAGCTGAATCCCTTTGCTTGCAAAAGCTTTCCTCCTGCCATTTTCTGCTAGCCGGGCTCTGAGAAGAAATTCCAAGAGGGGGGAAATCGGAGGAGCCAATGGGGGTGTGCAGCAGATTCAACTCTTCCCTCCCGCTCCTTTTCCATTGTGTGTGAATGCAACAAGGCAACCAGTCAGAGGACCAGTCAGATGAATAGAAACCCACTCTGTCTTCCTGTCTCTTCCCTCCTTTAAAAATCTGTCCCCCCTCCCCTCACTGGAGTAACCCCTCCAGGGTTCTGGAGTAACCCTGGGGGGGTTTCTAGTAATCCTGGTTGGGAATGATTGCTCTAACACAAAAATAACATTGGGACACAATGTCTATAATACGTCTGTGCAGCATAAATACAGAAATCATGCCCTCTTGAGAGAACCAGCTTGGTGTAGTGGTTAGGAGCGTGGACTTCTAATCTGGCATGCTGGGTTTGATTCCCCGCTCCCCCACATGCAGCCAGCTGGGTGACCTTGGGCTTTCCACGGCACTGATAAAGCTGTTCTGACCGAGCAGTAATATCTCTCAGCTCTCTCAGCCTCACCCACCCCACAAGGTGTCTGTTGTAGGGAGAGGAAAGGCAAGGCGACTGTAAGCCGCTTTGAGCCTCCTTCAGGTAGAGAAAAACTGCATATAAGAACCAACTCCTTCTTCTTCTTGATTCTTACCTTACTTTGCAACCCAACCTACAATTCCAGATGGATGCACCTCCTTCGGTGCATGACAATCGATCAACAGCCTGCTGATTTAGATGAAAAAGAGCATCTTACCCAAAGAACTTATTCTACCGCAACTGCAGGCTGTTGAGTCCCGAGCAAGTCTTTCGTTTCAGCCGCTTAACGAGATAAATGCTCCAGTTGGCTATAAATATCGTCCTCCAGGACACAGTTTCCTCTTTAAAGCTTCATCGAGAGTCTCTTGTGATTCATCAGGACTTTCTTATGTAAATAATTCAGGATTCCCAGAAGTCATTTAGAAGCCCATTTCCCGGAAGGGAGAATACAAGAGACTTTCAGACGATGATAATATTTGCAGCTGGGGAGGGGGAGTAAATTTTGCTTCCTGTCGATTTTGTGGCAAGGGGTCAGCTAGGGTGGCAAAGAGGGTGGCCAACCTCCAGGTGGAGTCCAGGGCTGGTTCTGCATTTACTTTTTTTTCTGTTATGGATCCTGCTGAATTCAGATCAATTTGAACTCGGGTCTTCCTCTATCCCTCCCCCACATTAAAACAGAAAAGTGTTCTGCAAGTGATTAGGGAAGCTCAGAACGGGGGAGGGGGGATACCTAGAAGTTCATTTGGAAAGTTTGAGAAATTGTTTTGCAGTGGAATAAACTGTTACTTGCCATCGCCAGCTTGAAAAACATTTGTTTTTGGTTATTTCTAATCTTTCGTGCTGCACGAAAAAAATGGACGATTCAAAAATTGGGACAAAGGAGAGTCAGAATCTATCCAGTGGCTTAATTAAGCATAAGAAGATAAAAAGTCTCTTATGTTATTTATTTTGACTCTGCCAAAACAGTCTCTAGATTCATTTGTTTTCCGTTTTCAGTCTGGCTTTCGTCAGTGGCAATGAGTCCTACATAAACAAATGTCCTTATTAATATAACGTATAACAAATAACAAATAATAATCAGAAATGTACAAAAATATATCCATACCCCCACATAGTTGAATTAAATATATTCACTGAGAGTGCTACCTATAATATGAAAGTAACTGTTAGAGCAAGTTGTATAATGCCAAAAGCCTACCCATTCATATCTTACCGTCCTTGTTAATATTTGAATATAATGAGGCAAATGCTCCTGTATAATGGAGAGTCAAGGCTGTGAGCTCTTTCAGCAGCAGCAGGAGGGGGAGAGGGCAGAGAATTTCTTGAGAGGCAGTTTGGTGTAGTGGTTAGGGGTGCAGATTTCTAATCTGGCATGCCGGGTTCAATTCTGCACTCCCCCACATGCAGCCAGCTGGGTGACCTTGGGCTCGCCACAGCACTGATGAAGCTGTTCTGACCGGGCAGTGATATCTGGGCTCTCTCAGCCTCACCCACCCCACAGGGTGTCTGTTGTGGGGAGAGGAAAGGGAAGCTGCTTTGAGACTCCTTTGGGGAGAGAAAAGCGGCATAGAAGAACCAACTCTTCTTTTCTTCTTCTTAAACAGTCCCAAATGGATGGTTGGGGCTTCAAGAGGGAGGTGTTTATTGGGCCTTAAACATAGGCCTGGTAAAACATGTCCGTTTTACAAACCCTTACAAAACCATTTGAGATCCCGCAGGGCTTTGATCTCACTTTGGATCAAGTTCCACCAGGCTGGGGCCAGGGCCTAAAAGTCCCTGTCTCTGGTGGAGGCCAGTTTAATTTCCCCAGGGATGAGAAACCTAATCAGATTCTGCTGGAACAATCCTAATGCCCTTTCTGGGTTATATGGGAAGTGGTGCTCCCACAGGTAAGATGATCCCAGACCATTTAGGGCTTTAAAGGTCATTGCAACCAAAAGCTTGTATTTGATTTGGTCTCCAATCTGGAGCCAGTACAGCATAGGTCGTATAGGTCAGGGATAGTCAACCTGTGGTCCTCCAGATGTTCATGGACTACAATTCCCATGAGGGTGCTAGTTGTCACACCTGGTAGAGGAGGTAGAATGCAATAAAAATGAGTAGCATGCATACAGGATGGGAGATCCTTCTGGGTAGCACTGTGTGTGAACGAGACCTTGGGGTACTTGTGGATTATAAACTAAACATGAGTAGGCAGTGTGATGCAGCGGTAAAAAAGGCAAATGCCATTTTGGGCTGTATCAACAGGGGCATCACATCAAAATCACAAGATGTCATAGTCCCATTGTATACGGCACTGGTCAGACCACACCTGGAGTACTGTGTGCAGTTCTGGAGGCCTCACTTCAAGAAGGACGTCGATAAAATTGAAAAGGTTCAGAGGAGAGTGACGAGGATGATCCAGGGCCAAGGGACCAAGCCCTGTGAGGAAAGGCTTGGGGAACTTGGGAATATTCAGCCTCAAGAAGAGGAGGCTGAGAGGGGAATTTGTTTGCTGTCTTTAAGTATTTGAAAGGTTGTCATTTAGAAGAGGGCAGGGGGCTGTTCCTGTTGGCAGCAGAGGAGAGGACCCACAGTAATAGCTTCAAACTATGTGGAGAACAATATCGGCTAGATATCGAGGGAAAAAATTTCACAGCCCAAGTAGTTCAGCAGCGGAATGGGCTGCCTCAGGTGTTGGTGAGCTCCCCCTCATTGGTGGTCTTCAAGCAGCAGGTAGACAGTTACTTCTCATGTTTTAGACTAATCTTGCATTGAGCACTGAGCAGGGGGTTGGACTAGATGGCCTGGATGGCCCCTTCCAACCCCATGATTTGATGATTCCCAAGCAGAACAAATGCAGTCCTGTTTCTGGGGGGATTTTTTCCTCCCTGCTTAATACTTTTTAAACTAACGTTTCCTTTTCTCACCCTATATAGAAATTCCTCCTCTTCTGACACCAGGCTTTGGTGAATAGAGCTCTCGGGCCCCAGATTAATGTTCAGAGCTGACCGTTCTTGATCTCCCGCAACAATACGGACTCTTCCCCAGGAGCGCTCAGATGTGACCTCATTAGCTCAGCCTGTTATGACTAATTGCCCAACTACCTGGTGAGACTGACAGGACAAGGACAGCTTTGAGGACCTGAATGCTCACAAGGTAACCCAGTAAAAGCAGAGAGAAAAGACAGTAATTTTATAGAGTCATTCAGAAGCTTCGGAGGAATTCACTAAAATAATTGGGTGTTTTTTTGTGTTTTTTTTTTTGCTTCCTCCTGTTTTCTGATCCTTTCCTCAAAACCAGGCATAATCGGTACTGTTCCTCCCCCCCCCCACACACACACCTTCTTCTTCTCTATCAGGGTCACTTAAGTGGAGGGTTTCCAACTCCAGGCTGGCAGATTCCTGGGGATTCAGTGTGGTGAAACCTGCAAAGAGAAGCCATTTTCTCCCAGGGATCTGGTCTCTGTAGGCTGGAGGTCAGCTGTAATTCCAGGAGATCTCCAGTCTCCACCTGGAGATTGGCCACCCCCCATGTTTCAGAAAAGTTTTCTAATCTTTAGTTGAAATCTGCTCCCCTGGAACGTCAGCACCCTGATTTGGACATAGACATCCTGGAAAGGACTGAGAGGCCAGGAGGAATCGAATCAAACTGTTACTTCTCCAGACTTGGTCACAGGGCTTCTATTTCTGCACACGCAAGGATAGTATTTCAGAGACTGATGCTGCTTCATGATGGCCCATTGTAATCTTTGCCTCCAGATTGCTCCCAAATATTATTGTTATTGATGATGATGATTCAAATTGACTGCAGACTTCTCATTCTTAGCTATTAACCTGTTGACTGCTGAGCTCTCGAACCCTAATATAATGTTTCTCTTGTTGACATCAACAGACAACAGGTTTTGGACTTCAGGGGAACAGGAGATCTAACCAAGCTGACAATAGGAGTACCGCGGGACCCAAATTCTCCATCACAAGACGCTTCTGACTAGAAACAGATAAGAAAAGTCATTCCAATGGAATCGAAACACTATTCAGACAGAAAGATCAACGTTTGGGAAGACGTCCATCTGGAAAACCCCAGTCTGAGGAACATATTGCAAGACCGTAAGTCAAGAATATCCTTCATAGGCTGGAACATTGACAATTCTTTATTATATAGTATACCATCCAGGAGTCTCTTGTGGCGCAGAGTGGTAAGGCAGCCGACATGCTGTCTGAAGCTGTCTGTCCATGAGGCTGGGAGTTTGATCCCAGCAGCCGGCTCAAGGTTGACTCAGCCTTCCATCCTTCCGAGGTTGGTAAAATGAGTCCCCAGCTTGCTGGGGGGTAAACGGTAATGACTGGGGAAGGCACTGGCAAACCACCCCGTATTGAGTCTGCCATGAAAACGCTAGAGGGCGTCACCCCAAGGGTCAGACATGACTCGGTGCTTGCACAGGGGATACCTTTACCTTTTATACGATCCTTAAAACATATTGGATTGAAAGCTTGCTTTTGGGCTGTCCCAGTGCAATTTCTTTTTCTTTTCCATGAGTCTGTCTGTTTATACAATCGTATGAAGAGTTCTTTGAAATAATAATAATAATAAGAAAAGTTGGTTCTTATATGCTGCTTTTCTCTACCCAAAGGAGTCTCTACCCCACAACAGACACCTTGTGAGGGAGGTGAGGCTGAGAGTGCCCTGAGATTACTGAAGAAGAAGAAGAAGAGATGGTTCTTCTATGCCGCTTTTCTTTCCCCAAAGGAGTCTCAAAGAAGCTTCCATCTGCCTTCCCTTTCCTCTCCCCACAACAGACACCCTGTGAGGTGGGTGAGGCTGAGAGAGCCCTGAGATTCCTGCTTGGTCAGAACAGGTACAGTGAGGTGGACTATTACTGGTAGGCAAAATCACGAAACTTTGTCTCCCTTACTTTGGCCATAGCATGTGATCCAGGGGTAGTCAAACTGTGGCCCTCCAGATGTCCATGGACTACAATTCCCAGGAGCCCTTGCCAGCATTCGCCAGCGAATGCTGGCAAGGGCTCCTGGGAATTGTAGTCCATGGACATCTGGAGGGCCGCAGTTTGACTACCCCTGGAGAGAGCAATTGTGCTAGGCCTGATCAGTGGTAAAAGGAAACCAGGACAACAAAGAACACTGTGCTTAGATACAATCAAAACAGACACTGGCCAGAACATTATGCAACTAAACGGAGCGGTGCAAAACCAAAACTCATGGCAACAGTTGAGCCATAGGAGTTGGACATGACTGAATGGCTAACATTATCATCAGGGTGGAGCAAGTCTGTCCCAAATCCCACCACACCTGGCTCCATTCCCAAAATCTCCAGGGATTTTCCAACCCAGAGCTGGCAGCCTTAGATGCCAGCCTCCAGGTGGGGCCTGGGGATCCCCTGGAATGACAGCCCCTATCCAGCCTGCAGAGTTGTGTTCCCTTGGGGAGACCGGATGCTTCAGCGGGTGGATTTTATGACATCGGACTCCACAGAGGTCACTCTACCTGGTGCTGGAAATAATTTAAACTCATGTTTTATGTAATAAAGGTCTTTTTAAAAAAATCAAAGTATTTCCACTTGCAGTGAAATAATGAAGATCCATAATTCATTTTGCCCAAGCGGTAACCTAATATATATTTTTTAAGTCAAATTATTCTAACTTTGGTCATCCTTTGATTCAAGCAATTAAAAACCAGGTACGAAATCACAGGTGCGATTCTTGGCTGTCTCCTGGGAAGCCTTGAGGCATTTAACCCCGGGGTCACCAATTAAAAAATGACATCTTCCATTCCACATTGGAGAAGGTTAGGAAGCCCAACTTGCTGCAGCCGTTCATTAATCCCTGGCTAATTGGGGCCTGGTGCAGCACAGCCCGAAAGCAAAGCACTGAAGAAGGGGGACAAAGTTCGTGTGGAAAAGGACCAAATCCTAATTAAACTGTGAAAAGCCCCGGTTTGCCTGTCTTATAGATGGCCTCCTGCTCCTAATTCACTGGCATTTTTTGCAAATTTCACAAGCTCCGACCACTTCATATGCTACAGATGTTGGGGTCTGTAGATGAGACAGAGGAGCACCAAGCCACTTAAAAATATTTACATTTGTATTAAGAAGAGAAAGAAACTTTGTACAGAAAGAGAGAGGAGACAGGGGGACCTAGTTGGTCTAACGGTTAGACTCTTTAGGGTAGTGAAAAGCAGGGTATACAAACTAATCCCTCTCCTTTGTGATGTGAAGGCAGGCAATAGCAAACCGTCTCTAAACCTTCTCTTGTCTGACTGCCAGACGATTCTGAGATCTACACAGGACAATATGATAAATAAAATAAACATCTATGGTCATATCATCTGAGCATCTATAGTCATGCCACCCGATAAACGTTTGACCAATCTCAAAAACCTATCAAAATTAATGAACTCCCATCTGTTCAGGAAACCCCGGGACCGTCAAGAAAGCCCAGGGTTTCACAAAACCCTGGTTGAGAACTGTGGGTCAGTTGTCATTCCAGAAGATCTCCAGGCCCCACGGTGAGGCTGGTGTAAAATATGACGGTTCGTAGGAAGAATGCCCGGTTCCTGGGCAAACAAACAGCTCTTTCTTGGTGATCTCTGCAGTGAGTACAGGTTGTAGCAGGAGACAACAATGTCGAGAACCGTTCTGAAGACCACCACTTATATACACAAAGCACACAACAGGTCTCTCCGCCCGTCTGTGCCATTGACCAAATTACCATTGATTGCTTTAAACCGATTGGCCAGATTAGCACTGATTGATTCAAACTGAGTTACATGTCTGCTTGGATCCTGCCTTGGCCCTCAAGCTGTGCCCTTGGCATGTCCACAAACACACCAATTGGTAGTAGGGTGTTGGGAGGTTTGGCATCCGAAGCGGCCGTTCATGCCCGAAGCAGCCAGTGGCGCGGGGGGGGGGGATGTTGGCTGGCACACACACGCAGACACAGAGCTCACACTTGCGTGTGTGTGCCCACCGGCGTGCCAGTGCCCAGTCTCCCTGCCCGGCCCTTTCTACAGTGCTGGCTGCTTCAGGCATGAATGGCCCCTTCGGACACCGAAGCTCCCAACCCTTGTTGGCATCCTTAACTTGATCAGAAATTATTTCGGAAAACTGGAGTTAGAACGTTGCAAGTTCTATTTGCTTCTGTCATCATATAATCATTTGATTCTCCGCCCCCCCCCCAACACCACCCCTTTGCTCTTGCTATTTTAGCATGGCTGGCATTTCCGTTGCTTTGTTGGCGGCGTACCCAGTTCACTTTTCTCTGCCTGTCACTCTTTTCTTATAGCCAAGGACGCCCTCCCATCCAGTGCAGTCATTAGAACAAATAGCTTCTGGTATTTGTACGTGTCCGGGCAAAAAAACATCGCCTCTGTCATCCTGGATCTAGCCTCAAAGGCCACTTTAAAAAATAGTCATTCTGTCAGGGATGTCGACAGCAAGAAAAAAGGATTAAATCGGATGCCGCCTGCTTCAGCGGCCCAAAGTGGAGCAATTATTTCTTCTCTGTTAGAGTCATCAGAAAATAACCGCACAGACGTTCCAGGGACAAACTAGGCTTCTCCTCCGAAACAATTGCAATCCTGGGGCAACAGGACGAGGCATTGTGAACACTTAGGGCCATTTAGGTGAGAAGGGGGGGGGGCAGACAAGGACCAATTATGCATGGCAGCAGCCATACTGAGCTGTCCCCGTTTCACAGTAGTGGGGCAAAAGGTCCTGCAGGGGCATGAGAAGTGATGTGTATTTAGCATATTTAGATCAGGAACTTCCTGATATTTTTCAAATAATTTCTTTTGTGTCCTGATTGGCTCAATTGCAGATTTCCTGCTCCTTTGAGCACACCGTTCCTTTGCCTCCAAACCAGACAGAATGAAGAAAACACAAGTTAGTTAGCTCTCTCTCTCCCTCCCTCTTTCTTTCTTTCTTTCTTTCTTTCTTTCTTTCTTTCTTTCTTTCTTTCTTTCTTTCTTTCTTTCTTTCTTTCTTTCTCTCTCTCTCTCTCTCTCTTTCTTTCTTTCTTTCTTCCTTTCTTCCTTCCTTCCTTCCTTCCTTCCCTCTCTCTTTCTCTCTCTCTCTCTCTCTCCCTCCCTCTCTCTTTCTTTCTTTCTTTCTTTCTTTCTCTCTCTCTCTCTTTCTTTCTTTCTTTCTTTCTTTCTTTCTTTCCTTCCTTCCTTCCTTCCTTCCCTCTCTCTTTCTCTCTCTCTCTCTCTCTCCCTCCCTCTCTCTTTCTTTCTTTCTTTCTTTCTTTCTTTCTTTCTTTCTCTCTCCCTCCCTCCCTCTTTTCTCTTTCTTTCTTTCTTTCTTTCTTTCTCTCTTTCTTTCTTAATTTCTTTCTTTCTTTCTTTCTTTCTTTCTTTCTTTCTTTCTCTCTCTCTCTCACCTCTCTTTCTATACAAAGTTGCTTCTCTTCTAAATAAAACTATTTTGTTTTTCTTAAGCAACCTGGTGCTGCCTCCATGCATATCTAAGCACTGCCAGCAGAAGCAAATCATAAGCCCTTTGTCTTAAACTTTTTTGAGTTTGCTTGGTCCTGAATTCCTCCAGAAAATTAGAGCTGCAGAGTAACAGAGCATCTTGAAAGTATGCAGTTATTAGCTGTCTTTGTGGCCGAGGCACAGATTCAGACCCACAGTAAGGTTTAAAAGAAATTTTACAGGAAAGATTTACAAATATGGAAGCAGAGTACAAAAGCTGAAAGGGTATTACAAAAGCAGCATGTTGCAAGCCTCTATGGCTAGGCTGCAAGCAGACCACATGCCAACCCATCAGCAGATGGAGATTTGGGAGCCTAATGGAGGACATTGCTCCTCCCCATTAGCAGAAGAGCTTCTCTTCCTGAAGATGCATATGCTTGGGATTTCTCCACTGTAATCCCGGAGTGACCATTGGGTGTCACTAGTGAGCATATACAGTTTTGCAACAATCCTACAGAGTTGACTTCACCCAATTACTTGCTGATTGTAATTCCAACACTCTGTGTTTTGGCTCAAGAGAAAGAAGCGAAGGGACTTAATAAAGAGTTGCAGCCCTTGAGATCAAGACCTGTGCTGAGTCATAGGACTGCCAACCTTCAGGTGGGACCTGGAAATCCCCCAGAATTACACCTGATCTCCAGACTACAGAGATCCATTCCCCTGGAGAAAGTGGTTGCTTCGGAGGGTGGACTTTGTGGCATTATACTGACTGAGGTCCCTTCTCAAACTCCACCCTTTCCAGGCTCCACCCCCAAATCTTCCAGAATGTCCCAACTCAGACTTTGTGACCCTAAGGAACCTCACAATTGGCTCTCCCTTTGCTCACTGCCTATCCTTGATGTCAGATGATCAGGGATAGTGTATGAAAATAGTAGTCCCATTGGTCAGGACTATGCAGATGTCTTATATTTCCTCCAGTCCCCTTAGATACAGCCAGTTCCCTGGCAACTGGTTCCCTCTATGACATACAAAGAATCACAAACACCTCTAGTGACAAAGGGGGTCTCTCAGCGTTTATTGTCAGAGGACACTTCACTTTTAAGCAGGCTCCTGAAATCTCATAGGGGTAGATGGCCTCAAGGGTGTCCGACAAAAGAGGATGGATTTCAGTATCTCGTAGCAGGGGTTAAGCAAGGCGGCATTCGGTGGCTTCAAAATTCGTGGGAAGATGAGTGGTCCGGAGTTTAATGTCGTCTTCTCTTCTTCCTCCCCCCACTTCGGCCTTTTCGGCCTGGACATGGAAATAAAATGAGAGTTTAGCGATCACAAGTGCTGTGAGTCTAGCTGAAGCAAAGCCCCAGCAGGCGTTCCAATAAGGGTGTGGTTGGTAGGAAAGAACCCAAGTGTATCTCTGGCTTTCAACATCTCTATGACCAATATCCACACTTTGTTTAGAATGGTTTGAGCACAGTTCCCCTTGAGGGGAAGCCATGACAGTTGAGGCGGGTGGAAAGCACTGTCAATCAAATCACACCTGACTTATGGCAACCCCTCATGAGGTTTTCAAGACTAGGGACATTCAGAGGTTGCAGCACACTGGATTTCCTTGGTGGTCTAGTATCCAAGGGCTAACCAAGACTTAGTTTTTGAACTGTGATGAAAGCCAGCTAGCCGGAGCCATAACAAGTTAAAGGGGTATAAATCTACAAGAGATTCGTAGTGCAGTCGGGTCTATCGCTATGAAAAAGCGTGTGGTCAAGCACTAGTCTCAATCATGTTGATCCACGAATATTACAGAAGTGAAATTTCAGCACAAATGGCCAGAGGCTGGTCTGAATGAAAATCGGAAGCTTCAGTGGGTGTTAGTTCTTCCTATTCATGACTGGCTGGTTTATGAAAGATGTCTCTAGTAACATCATCAGCCAGTATAGAACTGGTAAGGAAATGGATCAACATTACTGGATAATGAGAAGGTGAAGTACAAAAAGATATTTTTGCAATGAATTGGTTCAACCTTTCCATTGAGGAACGGGAAGCAAAGGTGATGAAAATAAGCTGTTACAGGCAGGGAGTTGGGCCCAGCCACATTCCCCACTCCATCTTGTCCAGTTTCCCCTCCTTATTTTACAGGACCTTAAAGATCCGTTTTGGGACTGGTTCCAGGTTGTCATGAGAAGTTCTATCACATCCTAATATATCTCACCCTTCCTTTCTTTCAAGGATGGGACCATTCACCCTGAGATAGCCTCATCATCTTTATGGACTTGACCTCTCAGTGTGACCAAATTTTACCCAGGCAGCTCCAGATGGCTCCATATTTCAAGAGTGGCAGGTAGGACATGTAAACCTCTGCAACTCATGAACATGTGAAGCTGCCTTGTATTGATGGTCCATCAGCTGCTTTATACAGAAGATCTTTAGTCCATAAAAATCAGTACTGTCAATTCAGACCAACATTGGTTCTCCGGGGTCCCAGTCAGAGGTCCTTCCCATCCGCTAGGACCTGATCCTTAACTGGAGATGTGGGGGATTGAACCTGGGACCTTCTTGGGCATATCAAGAAGACACTTTCACCCTGAGCCACATGAGGTGGCCATATACTGAATCAGACCTTTCATCCATCAAATTCAGCCCTATCATCTCAGACTGGCAGTAGCTCTCCAGGGTCCTGATCAGAAGTTTTTCAGGTTAAGGAATTGACCCACAACTAGGAATGCTGGGGATTGAACCTGAGGCCTTCCACATGCCGGGCGAGTGCTTGACCATGTATGTCCTCACCTTTCCTCCGGCCCCGTCCTTTTCTCCCTTTCTTCCCTTTCCGTCCGGACCGGCCCCCTCCTCGGCGACCCGCTTTCCGCATCCAGCGGCAGTGCCGGCTGGCGCTCCTATCGCGCTGGAATCTTGCCATGGTGTTCAGATGGGCTTGGCAGGTCAGTGTCAGGAGCAGTGGGGACACCACCTGTGGGCTCCTGCAGCCCCAACTCTTCTGGCCTGGGTCTCCTCCACAGCTTGCCTGTAGGCAAGTTGCCCCTTGTGACATAGGAGGAATCTGGAGGGTGTTGCCATAGGAATGTCAACAGAGTTACCCAGGATGCAGGACTAACAGATACTGTCATTATGAGATTGGCGGCCTTGGGCTTCAGCTGCCCCTTTTTTCCCCTCCCTTGTTGGGTAAAATTGGGATTTATATGGGTTTTCGCCGCATCTTCTTGTTTCTATTGTGTCTTTTTATGCCTGTGGTTTTAAGGGAATTTTATTGGGATTTTTATGCAGATGTTTTGTGACCCGCCACGAGCCGCTTGGGAGTGGCGGGCAAGAAATCTAATAAATAATAATAAATAATAATGTCATGACCCCTAGTGTTCCTGGGAGGAGCAACCTCCCAAATCCTTGGAGGTCTCCATCCAATTTAGTATTTGGATGGAGGGACGTCCAGTGGTGCTTTGCCATTGCCTACCTCCATGTCATGACCCTAGTGTTCCTTGGAGGAACTCCCACCCAAATCCTTGGAGGTCTCCCATCCAAATATTAATCAGGGACCTTCAGAGGTGGCTTGCCATTGCCTTCCTCCACACCATGACCCCTACTCTTCCCCATTTCGCAAGGTGTCTTCTACAGTGGACCCAACAGGCTAAAGGCAATGCTACCCCACAGTGTTATGCATACCTCCCACATCCACACAGGAACTGATAGCCTTGAAATGCATGTGTGGATCATGTTTTTCCAAAGATCCCTCCTGACCGAGAAGCAGCGTCCCCGGTGTCCATCAACACTCAGACCACATTGACAGAGTGGAGCAGGAGCCTCCCGTGCCAGGTTTTCGATTTACTCGAGGACGATACATGTTCTATTATTTTAATTAAACTCTATCATTAAAGCTAAAATTGGCTCTGCCTTCCTTGGCTGCTGATGCCATTTTTGGCAGCTGTGTTGATAAGCTTTGCTGCTGCTGACGTGTGTGATTATTGAGGGACCGTCACATGCCCCCCAATTTCTAGTGTGATTCCAAGCAATGGCTCAGCGCACAGTTGGGCTTTTGTGCACGCAACCACCATCACAAGCTTGTTTGTGCCTCCCGAACATCACCTTTGTGGTTTGCTTTTGCTGGGACCCGTTGCTTGGAGACCCAATTCTCAGAAAAACCTAAGATGGCCTCCAAGCTTTGAAGATTGAAGCAAGACAAAAGAGACCCGGAGGAGGAGGGGGAGACAGAATGGTACAGGAGTTAATGTGACAGGCAGAGATCTGGGGATGTTAGCAGCCAAGCCCCTCCTCCCACCCCTGCAATGCTTTCTTCTTTCCTTCCTGATATTCCCTAGTTAGCTCTTGTTTGCATTTGCTGTGTGTACCCTTGTTGTCTTTGTTCCAATGAGAAAAGAAAAACCTTTTCCCTAAACAACAGCCTGGTTATTTTTGAGAGTTCTTATAGGGACAATCCCCTTTAACAGGGTTGGTCAATCTGTGGTTCTCCAGGTGTCCAAGGACTACTGATGGCAGGGGCTCATGGTAATTGTAGTCCATGTATATCTGAAGAGACACAGTTTTGGCCACCTCTGCCCCATGAGGTCCCAGTTGCCCTCCTCTCGCTTCTTCAGATATTTGACGAAGCATGGAGAAAGGGGATTGGCTGCCTGGCTTGATTGACAGGCAGAAGAGAGTTGTGTGTAAAGCGCGTTGCTCTCTTCCACCATTTCAAGCAGGCACGTGGATGTAAGCAGTGTGAGAAGGTGGCAGAAGAAAGCGAGAGAGCCAGAAGATGAGGAATGGCCGAAGGCACGATTATTTTTAGCACTACGCCATTTTGCTGGTGTAACACTATTTTTTTCAATGTGCGGAATTGCCCTGACTTTCCCCACATATTCAGAAAACCCTTCCAGGGCCCTCGTGAAACCCCAGGGTCCCAGGAAACCCTGGTTGAGAGAGCCTTGAATAAAACTCTGTTGGTCTTAAAAGGTGCTGCTGAGTTCCAACTTTATGCTGCAGCTTCAAGCCAGCAAGGCTACTCTGCTGACTCTAAAAACAGATGCCCGTTGACATTTTACTTCTAGAGCATCCTCCCTTTCTCCAGCTTGACCAAGGATTTGGTGGCTTTTCACAGCTGCTGTTCTCTCTCGTTTGCCTCTTGGTCTACAGCGAAAAAGCCCTGCAAATGACCGAAATAGCAAAATAATTCCGGTGACGTCGTAAACCTTGCTAAGCTGCCTGCCACATGGTGCTGGTCATTGTAATTCAGTGCCTGGGTATTGCTCCTACTGTTCTCTCCTCTTTCATTTCTGAACCCCTCGCAAAAAATGCAAATTAAAAATTCCGAGTTAAAAGCCAACGAAGTCTCTTAGCATACGGCATCCTTTTCTAGGAGAAAAAAAGCAGCTGAAGTTAATAAATGAAGCCAAATGATTTATTTTTGAAGCATTAAAAATTCACCCTTGCTGTGGCGCATAGCGACAGCATCTCTTAATATGTATGTCTATTCTTGTGATGGAAATGCGACTAACCACTGCCATTCCAAAAAGCAGATCTATTTCTGACCAATTATGGGTTATTCGCATTGATGATCTCATGTCACAGAGAGAAGCCATCAGGGTCTTGGACCCTAAGACTCCTTTTTTGAGAGCCAGCATGATGTAGGGGGTTAAAAAGCAACAGCCTCTAATCTGGAGAACTGTGTTTGATTCCCCACTCCTCCACATGCAGCTCGGCTAGTCCCAGTTCTCTCAGAGCTCTCTCAGCCTCACCTACCTCACAGGATAGCTGTTGAAGGGAGAGGAAAGAGAAGGCAATTGTGAGCTGCTTTGAGACTCCTTCAGGTAGTAAAAAGAGGGGTACAAAAAACCCTAGCTCTTCTTTTGATTTTTGCTTCTGCCTTGTCCAAATCGAACCAGTGATTCTCTGTTTTCATCCTGACCTGGACAGCCTAGTCTAACCCAGTTTATTTAATTATTTATTTGTCGTAATAATAATTTATTAACAATAATTTGAATAATGTATTCACCAACCTAAAAAGTGCTTTCCCCCAGAAGACAACTAGCACACTACATAGCAAAGAAATGTATGAAGACCAAGATGTGCTATTTCCTCCAATGTCCCACCCTTGCACCCGCCTCCCTTTCCCTTCTCCATGGGATGGAACTTTTTTTTTAAGTTAACTCCCTGGAGCAATGAATAGGCATACAAGTGTGCAGGCAAAGCCAAAAATCATTTTTCCCCAAAGTTTTCACATAAAGCATGCCTCTCTAAAGTCCCCCTCCCAAAAAAATCAGGAACGAGATTAATTTTTTAAAGATTCATGATTCCACCAAGGGTGATGTTATAAAAAGTACTATGCATCTATGATTAGATGCATAGGTGTTTAAATGGAGAACTATTAATTCTTTTTAAATAAAATTTGGGGGCATCGCAGGAGCTTTTAAAAAAAGAGAAAGGTGATTGGCTGCCTGGCTTGATTGACAGGCGGAAGAGAGTCACGTATAAACCGCATTGCTCTCTGGCTGGAGGAATGATAATATTCAGCACAATGCCATTCAACTGGCATAACGCTATTTTTTGCGATATGCGGAAATGCCCCAAGTATTGTAACTGATCTCTAGACTACATATCAGTTCCCTTTGGGGAAATGGCTGCCTAGGAGAAATGGCATTCTGTCCCACTGCGGACCTTCCCCATCCCAATTCCTGCCATTCCCGGACTTCACGCAATATGCAGGAGTTAGACAAGTTGGAGTTAGCAACTTCGCTAGCACAAGGCCTAGTGGCATGATTAGAGAAAGAATGCTCCAGTTTCATTCTCAGAAAGAAGATGGAGAGGTTAAAAAATTCCTTTAAAAAGTAAAATGAAAACAGATGATATATATATTCAGATGTACAGATGTCTCTAAGACTCCATTGCTTATCTGCATAATGAGCTCCGTTTTGCATTTTATCAAGGCTATTCACATCAGCGAAATTGGGTCTCTATAAATAGAGCATCGGTTTGGATTTGGAGAACAGTACAGGAGTCAAGCAGGTTAGGGAAAGGTGTTGCTTGCTCTTTAAAAATAATGACAGCTTTCCAAAGTTAAAATAGTTGCAATTTGCTGTGATATTTCGGGGGAAATGAGCTATTGACGGCACTCCTTCTTGACATCTTGGGGCCAGGGTCCAAAGAGTCATTTGTAATTAGTTCTTCAATTACAAACATCTTCACCATGCCTGGCAGAGAAAAGAACAGGCCCCTGTCCTAAGATGCAGATGGTCTAAGTGTTGCATGACGCATAATCACATCTTCCAATGTGTAATTTAGCTGTGGAATACAATGGACAAGAGTCGGGCTTCATGTGCTGGGGGTGGGGGACGAGTTAATACTTTTACAGACATGCACTCTTGCTCCATCTGAATGTGCCCATGTGGATTGCTTTCTACCAAAGAGAGGGCCATCTTCCTGAGGACCTAAGGTTGCCAACTGTGGGTTGGGAAATTCTTGGAGATTTCGGGTGGAGCCTCAGGAGGGCAAGTTTTGAGGAGATGGAAGAGGGACCACCAGTGAGTATAACACCGTAGATTCTACTTTCCAAACTGGCCATTGGTTTCCCCTGAGGAAGTGGTCTGTGTAGTCTGGGCATCAGCTGTAATGCCAGAACATCCCCAGACCCCATCTGGAGGCTGGGGAATCAGATCCAGGGCATTTCCGCAGATTGAAAAAAATAGCGTTATGCCAATAAAATGACATAGTGCTAGAAATTATCGCACCCCCAGCCATTCCTCACCTTCTGGCTCTCTCACTTTCGTCTGCCACCTTCTCATGCTGCTTACAGTCCACATGTCTGCTTGAAATGGTGAAAGAGAGCAACGTGCTTTACACAGAACTCTCTTCCTCCTGTCAATCAAGCCAGGCAGCCAATCACCTTTTGCAAAGTTTAAAAGGGCCCACGATGCCTGCTAATTTTTTTAAGTAAAACTTTTCCATTGAAACACCTATGTATCTAATCATGGATGCATAGTGCTTTTTATAACACCACCCCTTATGGAATCACAAGTCTGGACTCTTTAAAAAATTAATCTCATTCCTGATTTTGGGGAGGGGGACTTTAAAGAGGCATGCTTTGTGCGACTACTTTAGGGGGAAATTCTTTTGGGCTCTTCCTGTATGATTGAATGACTATTCGTTGCTCCAGGCAGTTTGCTCTAAAAAAAAAACCCATCCCTGGAAAAAGGGAGAGGGAGGCGGGTGCCAGGGCAGGACACTGGAGGCAGAGATAGTGCTTCTTCACCTCCACACATTTCTTTAGCGTGTGGCCTGCTGGTTGCTCTTCTGTAGCCTGTGCATTTTAGGTTGGGGAATCCACTGTATGTGATTCCCCAACAACCACTATAAAATGACGGATGTTGCTTGACATTTGCTGGATGGATACAGGAGGTTGGCAACGCCATGCAAAATGCCAAATATATGGTGTCTTCATAAGTTGAGCATTTAACTACATTTATCGGGTGCGGAATGGCCCCCAGTTCTCCCAAGCAGAGGCTGCCGCTTTCAACCATGACACCAAGCCAACTCTGGTGGAGCAACCAGATTGCGGCCACACAGGCCGGAAAACCTCCAGCCACCCATTGACTCCGGCACTGAACTCCTTCAACAATCAGCTTCATCAAAAGCAGTCCTTTCCTTCCTCTCCACCTGCCTCTTCCCTGCTGTCCTAATGCTCTGCTAGACCTGCTCTGCCAAAAGCCATTTTGCTCCCTCTGTCCAAAAGCTCTCCAGCCATCTGACAGGGCCTGTTTATAAAGCCTGATGGATGGCAATTGGGAAACATAAGGCCAGCAGGGCAGGAGGGCTGTGGATAGGAATCGAATCCCTGCCTGGCCGCTGCCGGGCTAGGCTGAGTGCTTGTTGAACATCTCTTGATATTTATCTAAGGCCTGCACTTCAGTGGGAGACGCCAGACAACACCCATTAAGGCCCTCGGAAAGCTCCAGCTTTTGACAGGCTTTTGACCTACAAGTCCCCCGTCCTTCGCTGCCCTCCATTTATTCTCAGCTAGATTGTACCAGCTGCAGAAGCAGAGAACTCGGGGGCAAGGACCTTGGAGGCAGGGCAGCGCTCCAGGCCAGCCTGATCATATCCACTGAAAACCATGACTTTTGTCACATCCGAAGCGTTGTCAGCCTGTGCCCAAAGGCTCTCAAAGGGAGTGGGGGGTGAAGAAGGAGGAAGGGGAGGAGGAAGAGGAGGGTTGGTTTTTAAAACTCATTTTTCACTACCCTCAGGAGTCTTGCTTACAATCATCTTCCCTTTCCTCTCCCCACAACAGGCACCCTGTGAGGTAGGTGGGGCTGAGAGAGCTCTGAGAGAACTGCTCTGCAAGAACAGCTCTACGAGAACCATGAGTGGTCCAAGGTGTGAACCAGCTGGCTGCATGTGGAGGAGTGGAGAATCAAACCCGGTAGGTAGGGCTGAGACAACTCTGGCAGGCCAACTCAGTCAGAACAGCACTATCAGGGCTGTGGGTAGCCCAATGTCACCCGGCTGGCTGCATGTGGAGGAGCAGGGACTCAAATACGGCTCCCCAGATTAGAAGCCACCAGTCTCCACCATGGCACCAAGCTGACTCTCTGTTGTAGCACTAGGCCCGATAAAGCCCAGCAGGTGCCAAACAAACTTAGAAGCAAATATGTGAAATCGCATTGTCTGTCCCTTGGCCAACAAGCGAAAATCCTGCGGTGCGGTCTCTTCCCAAAGTGTTCCTGCGTTCCTTTGCACGTGGTTGCCTGGGTGAGCCCCGAGCCTCCTTGATCAGAAAGAATTGGTTTTGTCAAGAGGGTTGCTATTAGCGTGTAGGCCGTGATTGATAACTGAGCGTTCTTCTTGGCCTGCTGGCCCTGAACCAATAGGAGGCCCCGGATCATCCTCGTCGCTCTCCTTTTTGAACACCTTTTTGAAGTGAGGCCTCCAGAACTGCACACAGGACTCCAGGTAGGGCCTATTAAAAACCATCCCTCGTTCCCAGTTTCCAGTATCTCAGCCTGAGACTCAGCGCCAACTTTGAAATGATGCTTCTTCCGGTATGAAATTCATCCTCGACAATGAGGTTTAGAAAAACGTGTCATGGTCTGTCTGCCTCTTTTAAATGCATGCTTTATATCCCCTTTTTTTAAATGCAATTAAAAGCACAGACTCGGTTTTGCCGATACCTTTCTCTGGCACCTGTCCACACAGGCAACAAAACCATTTATCCTCCAAGTGCCTCCTTTTCGAGTTGTTCGAAACATTTCAGACAACATAGCTTAAAATATAACTACAGCCATTCATCAATTGAAGGGACTGCTCTGCCTCTATATAATTTAAGCATCTCGAAAAGAAGGAGTGGCATGAAGGGGGCAATTAAGCCCACACTCCAAGCTGATGTTTTTTTTCTTCTAATTTGAAACACACATTCCTTTTTTTCATAAGTCCAAAAAAGAGAAAGAGGAAGTCGGAAGGCTTGAGTATCCATGGAAAGTGCTACACACAGTGTGATAAACATGGTTCAACATTTCTTACAAGTCTTACATTTTCTCTAGGAATGACAGTTGTATTTATTAAAAGTTTTGCGCCAGCCCATTCTGATGCAAATGTTGCATTTGATCGGAGGGCTCCAGATGTTTTGGCAGCTCGAGCCACTTGGTATGCAGAAAAGTTTCTCGCTTTCCAAAATAATTGTACGCTGCAGGGTGTTTGCGTTTAGATACTTGCTGTCGCTATATTTTCAGCTACTTTTCTGGAACTGTATGTGCCTGCACATGCGCTCGACAGAACTTGTAGTCAGAAAGGACATAATTAGTCTCCATTGTCCATGATGCAAATTGTTGTTGCTGTTAGTTGCGAAGTCGTGTCCGACCCATCGCGACCCCATGGACAATGATCCGCCAGGTCTTCCTGTCCTCTACCATTCCCCGGAGTCCATTTAAGTTTGCACCGACTGCTCCAGTGACTCCATCCAGCCACCTCATTCTCTGTCGTCCCCTTCTTCTTTTGCCCTCGATCGCTCCCAGCATTAGGCTCTTCTCCAGGGAGTCCTTCCTTCTCATGAGGTGATCCTTATATAGGACCCCTTAACCTTTTTCTGAAATTAATCCATTCAGGATCTGGCCTTCTAAGGAGTAGGCAGGGCTGATCTCCTCTAGATATTACCGGTTTGCTCATCGTGCAGTCCAAGGGACTCACAACAGTCTTCTCCAGCACCAGAATGATGCAAATAGGGTTTGCCTATTTTGAAATCAAAAAAGTGGAAGAAGAATTGGATTTTAGACCCCACTTTTCACCACCTGAAAGAGTCTCAAAGCGGCTTCCAATCGTCTTCCTTTCCACTCCCCACAACAGACACCCTGTGAGGGAAGTGGAGCAGAGAGAGCTCTGAGAGAAACTGTGCAAACATCACTATCAGGACTACAACTAACTCAAGGTCACCAGCTGGCTACATGATGAGGAGTGGGGAATCAAACCCAGCTTGCCAGATTAGAAGCTGCCGTTCTTAATCACCACACCACACCCGTTCATATTCAGCTTGTTGTCTTGCAATTCCCATTTGTTTGTTTGTTTGTTTGTTTGTTTGTTTGTTTGTTTGTTTATTTATTTATTTATTTATTTATTTATTTATTTATTTATTTATTTATTTATTTATTTATTTCCTGACAAAGTTAGTTGGTCTCAAATGCCCTGTTGGGCTCCCTTTATATTGGGGCTTATTTGCACAGACCATAAAATCGAGCTGCAGTAAATATCCCCTCCCCCCCAACTACAAATGTTATCTTCCCCATTTCCAGAGCAAGGTTTTAAAAGGAAACTAACAAGATTGAGAAGAAGAAACAATTAGTCTGAGGAAAAATGTTTGACCTCGAAAGCTCACGCCTTGAATAAATCTTTGTTGGTCTTCAAGGTGCCCCTGGGATCTGATTTTGTTTAGAAGAAAGAACAGTTAGTGTTTAAATTTTGAAAAAGTACAGGTTGCTTCTTAAGCGTTCTGTAACAAAGGCTAGCAGGGAAACAAAACAAAGGATTCAAATGAGCCCCATTATCATCTCATGACCATCAGCCCCTGAATATCATCTCTGAATCAGTCCATCACTTTAAAAATCCAGGGTCCAGAAATGTAACGAATAACAGGCCTAATATAGCCTGGATTCAGAAGATTTCATCCTGTGTTCTGGTTACTGTTTACCAAGGTGGGTGGGTTTTCTGAGAAGGGCTAATTTCGTATTTCTTTGCCTGGACTTGGGGGGAGAAAATGACATCAGAAGGGTCAAATCTTCTGGCAGAAACAACAGGTAGCCCATCCAGTGTAGTATACCATCTACACGAGGGGTAGTCAAACTGCGGCCCTCCAGATGTCCATGGACTACCATTCCCAGGAACCCCCTGCCAGCGAACGCTGGCAGGGGGCTCCTGGGAATTGTAGTCCATGGACATCTGGAGGGCCGCAGTTTGACTACCCCTGGATCTACACTGAATTCGATTTCCATTTTGATTTGGGGCGCTTGAAATTTTCCCTCTGCAACATGCATGATTGATACCAAACGCCGACTAGAAACACCGAACATCCATCAACGGAACACGATGGCTTATATACACTTGGACAAGCTTGCCAATGAACCTGATTGGTCCTTAATGAGAGCAGTTCATTGGTCCATAAGTTCATGTAAAGATAGCCACTGATTGGCTAAATTAGGATCCTTAGGAAAAACAGAAGCTCTGTGTTTTTTTAAGATTAATAAGATTTGAGAACAGGCACACTATACAACCAAATTAACTAGTGAGGGATTCATTGGGAGTTCTCTTCAAATATAATTTCATTCCATTAATTTCTGAAATTAAGATACCAACTCATGTTCTTATGTTTTTCTTTTTAATTGTTTCAGCCTTTGAGTGAATCTTTCTTTGCAAGAGAAGGCTATTAAAATGCCAAACCAGTGGTTCTTGTCACCGGATAGATTCTCCAAAATGGGTGATACCATAAAGAACTGTTGGTTTTGTGGCAAAGGTAAAGCTGTAAAATATTGGGAAGAAATAGCAACACGGGTTGCATCTGGTCTAGGCTATCTGAACATGTGCACACAAGAGTGGTTATTGTTGAACTGTGTGGTTTGCACGCCATCGTGTAATTAGAATCATAGCAACATGGAGTCTGAAGGTATCTGCAGGGTCATCTAGTCCAACTCACTGCACAGTGCAGAAAACTCACAACTACCTGCCCTCCTTCAGTTCCATGGCCAGATGATGCCCTCCCCCCCCCCAAATTAAGAATCCCCAACCAGTCTGGCCTGGAGGAAATTTACCTCCCAACTCCCAAGTGGCAAATGGTATTTCCCTGGGCATGCAAGAAAGGGTCATAGAGCCAAACAACCACACAACTGTTTCTGCCCACCCACTCACCAGAGAGCCAGTTTGGTGTAGTGGACAGGAGTGCGGACTTCTAATCTGGCATGCCAGATTCTGCGCTCCCCCACATGCAACCAGCTGGGTGACCTTGGGCTCGCCACGGCACTGATAAAGCTGTTCTGACCGAGCAGTGATATCAGGGCTCTCTCAGCCTCACCTACCTCACAGGGTATCTGTTGTGGGGAGAGGAAAGGGAAGGTGATTGTAAGCTGCTTTCAGCCTCCTTCGGGTAGGGAAAAGTGGCATATAAGAACCAACTCTTCTTCTTCTTCTTCACCATCTGCCTAAGTTCACAGAAACAGCCTTTCTGTCAAATGACTATCTAGCCTCTGACTAAAAATCTGTAAGGAAGGAGAACCCACCACTTCCCGGGGAAGCCTGTTCCATTGAGGAACTGCTCTAAATGTCAGGAACTTCTTCCGGATGTCCTACATCCGAATCGGTCCTATATGCAATAGCTTGTCTTTCCCAGGCACTGGAAGAAAAATCCTCTCCCAAATAAAAGAGAGCAGCTAGAGGAGTTAACCAGATTCCTTCTCCACAACTGAATTGATGGCTTGTTTTGAAAAAAAAACCAGCCTTTAAGTCATATTGACGTTTGGAGACAAATGGGGAACCAGATGGATAACTAATTTTGGTGGGCATGCCATGTTTGAAAGCAGCGATTAAGGGCCATTTGAAAACTGCCTTTGTGTTCTGCTTTTAATAACTGGTTGCTAAGAGGTACTCCCCTCCCCCCCCCCCTGCAATTTCAGATAGAGAGGTTTTAATAACCGGCTGCTAGCTGAATGTATTTACCTGTTAGTACAAACCTTTCTTGCACCGTGCTAGCAAAGCAGGGTTGAGCTTCCCTTCAGGGAACCTGCTTTCTGCCACTTCATCCGATGAAGAAAACAAGGAAATCTTAAGGCTGACAAATGAAGGCTTCAAAATACCAAATGTTCTCTCTAAGATTTATTCCAATATAGAGTAATCAAAACTGGGTCCTGGGTAATAAAACTGTTTTCCAGGTTCTTCCTCGGTGCTTACTCCTCAGTATATGGATGTTTTTTTTTTTCACATTAATAATTAGCTTCATAACATCACATAGGCAATTGTTCAAACATCATGGGGTCTATTCATCAAAAGCTGGGTGACCTTGGGCTAGGGACGGTTCTCAGAGCTTTCTCAGCCCCACCTGGCTTACAGGGTGTCTGTTGTGGGGGGAGGAAGGGAAGGTGATTGTAAGCCTCTCGGAGACACATGAGATCTGCAGGGTGACTTTGGGCCAGGGAGAGGAATGGGAAGGCGACTGTAAGCCGCTCTGAGCCTCCTTCGGGTAGGGAAAAGTGGCATATAAGAACCAACTCTTCTTCTTCTTCTTCTTCTTCACAGTTCTCTCCCACATGCAACCAGCTTGGGCTCACCACAACACTGCTAAAGCTGTTCTGACTGAGCAGTAATATTAGGGCTCCCTCAGCCTCACCTCCCTCACAGGGTGTCTGTTGTGGGGAGAGGAAAGGGAAGGCGAATGTAAGCCGCTTTGAGACTCCTTCGGGTAGAGAAAAGTGGCATATAAGAACCAACTCTTCTTCTTCTTCTTCAGTAATATCAGGGCTCTCTCAACCTCACCTCCCTCACAGGGTGTCTGTTGTGGGGAGAGGAAAGGGAAGGCAATGTAAGCCGCTTTGAGCCTCCTTCGGGTAGGGAAAAGCAGCATCTAAGAACCAACTCTTCTTCTTCAGTAATCTCAGGGCTCTCTCAGCCTCCCCTCCCTCACAGGGTGTCTGTTGTGGGGAGAGGAAAGGGAAGGTGACTGTAAGCCACTTTGAGACTCCTTCGAGAAAAGCAGCATATAAGGACCAACTCTTCTTCTTCTGATATGGAGAGCCAGGTTTGATTTCTCCATCTCCTGCTACACATGCAGCCTGCTGGATGACATTGGTCCAATCCCAGTTCTCTCGGGGCTCTCTCAGCCCCACCTTTCTCACAAAGTGCCTGTTGTGGGGAGAGAAAGGGAAGGTGATTGTAAGCTGCTTTACAGACACAGGAGGCCTGCTGGGTGACCTTGAGCAGGGAAAGGCAATTTTAAGCTGCTTTGAGACTCCTTAGGACAGAGAAAAATGGGTTACAAAACCAAATTCTTTTTCTTTCTTCTATAGATTCACAGAAACAGCAAGCCCAATAACATGTTCTTTTTTTTTGTCGTGATACTGGGTTTGGATCAAGGTCATTTGTGGGCGTAGATGGAACCTTTGTCCGGTGGCCCTTGATGGCTCTCGGCAGCCCTGAGTACAAAGAAACATGAAGTGGGCTTCTAGATATTTCAGGCTTAACACTGTTCTCTCGAGACTTATATGCCTGTTGTCATGTACCACCAAGTCTCCCTGGAAGAGAAAAACACAACTTAGTTTCTAAGCAACAAAGAAGGAACCTTTTGGGGAAGGCAAGAGATGCCAGCCCTCGCTGCTTGCTGAGTTTCTTATCTTTGGAGAAAAAGCATGTCATCTCTATCGGAAGAATTATTGACCACAAGCTGAGTCAAGAAGTCCTTTGACAACCCCCCAGGCGCAAAGGGAAATGCCAACAGCAAATAGCCTAGAGCTCAGAATTTCCGTGCTAGCAATAATCATTTGTTCCATTTCTCTTTTGCGTGGATTTTTCCTTCATCTTATCCTATCACTTGCAACATCCTTAAGGTTTTCCAGGGCTGATTCTGCACTTGCTCTGTTTATTCCGTTGCGGATCCTGCTGAATTCAGATTGATTTGAACTCGGGTCTTCCTCTACCCCCCCCCCCCAATTGAAACAGAAAGTGCTCTGCACTTTATTGGGGAACTTCAAAGTGGGGAGGGGTGCCAAGTGCAGCAGAAGTCTCTTTCTTCTCTTGAATGGGGGGGAGGGGAATTGGACACAGTAGAGGAGGGGGGAATAAATCCAAGAGGCAAATCTCTGCTGAGAGAAGTTAGGGCTTCCGGAGCACAGTTATCTTAAGGGAAGACTTGCAACCATGAACCAGGAAGTCTTTGAACTGACACCCTGGCCAATCAGGGAAGACTGCTTTGCTACCAGGCATGGAGAAGGAAGTTAAATTGCAAAGAGCAGAAATCTACACACTTACTGATGGCGATTTTTCCACTCCAGGATATCACGGGGGAAAGGTAGTGTCACCACGAATCAATCATGCATATTGCAGAGGAAAAACTTAAAGTGTCCCAAATCAAAATGGAAATCGAATTCAGTGTGGATGGGGTGGGATTTATTCAGACTGGTAGTGGGTAGAAAGCTCTGTACAGACAACATTTCAGCATTATGTATTCAGAGGTCTAAAGCTGCAAAATTGCCCCCCCCCATCATTTAGGGTCACCAGGTGTGTCCCCCCTTCCCAGCCACTGATGAGGGATGGGGGTAGTCAGGGTTGCTAGATTCAGGTGGGGAAACTCCTGAAGATTTGGCGATGGACCCTGGGGCAGGTAAGTGAGGTCCACTGTCATGGAGTCTGCCCTTCAAAGCATCCATTTTCTGTGTAGCCTCCAAGGGATTCCCAGGGCCCACCTGGAAGCTAGCAACTGTGCTTTGGGCCAGTCGCCATTTTCTTCTTTGTCTTTGTCTTGAAATCCTGTTCAAACACTCTTTGGGGTTTTGAGATTTCCTTACGAGGAAGTATCGGGTTAGCAAAGTGCTCAAGCCACCTGGTGAATTGACCTGGCGTGTGTGTTGCAGAGAAACACTGGGAGCCTTTTATTTTATTTTTTTGCCTTTGCCAAACTTTATTGAAAAGAACTCCCTTCTAGCCAGGACTGAGTAGAGAGAGGCTTCTAATTTAGTCTAACTAGCTAGGCTGGCTAGAGGTGCAGGAGGCCTGTCCTGCCCTCATGACACCAAGATGGAGAAGCACAGGGAAAGAAGACGGGAGCCGGAAAGGACGGAAATTTCCCAGAGAACAGCAATCTACACATCAAAGGGAAAGCATCAGAGGTGTAAAAAAGGAAGGATGTTTGGGATCCTGACCTGTCTATCTCGCTGATTCTCTTTGGTCCCCCTCTGAAGTCGGAGGATTAAAGACTCCAAAGTGTTCTTCATTTCCGACACGGAAGCATTAGTAACACAGTAAAAAAAAATAGTTGGATATACACATGGCACGCTGTGGCACTTGAAGCTTGGGGGAAGCATTAATAAGGTAAGGAAAATGCCACCCCAAAACCTCCCTCCTACTTTCCACAGCTGCGACCCTCCTGGTAGGAGGGAAGAGTTCTCTGAGGAGCAAAACAGGACATGGGAAAGTGTGCAAAGAAAGTCTTGGGTGTTCCATTTGATTACGGTGAAGAGAGAGTCACACAAAGAGAGTTCCATTTTCTTCTTCCTCCGGAACCGGACACAGAGGGTAGCGGTGGGGGAAGAGTTATCACCCCCTTCTGCACTTCCTTGTGGAGTTCCACAGGGGGGCAGTAGTCTCCCCCGTGCTTTTTAACATCTACATGTGCCCTTTGGCACAGCTGCCCCAGAGCTTTGGGCTGGGTTGTGACCAATATGCGGATGACACCAAGCTCTATCTCCTGATGGATGGATGGCCAGAATTTCCCCTAGAAACATTTGCGAGATGTTTGGAAGCAGTGTCTGGAGGGCTTAAGCAAAGCCACCTAAGACTCAACCCCTCCAAGATGGAGGCCCTGTAGTTGGGCAGAAGGAAGCAGGATCAGGAAGCATGCCTCCCAGTCCTGGATGGGGTGCAGCTTGAGGCTGTACCTGCATCCAGGAAATTGGGGGTGATCTTCGATGTCTCCCTATCGATGGAGGTGCAGATCACAAGAGTAGCCCAGGTGGCATTTTTCCATCTATGCCAAGCCCTACTTGTCTATCTATTGCAAGCCCTACTAGCACCCTAGTAGCACCCTAGGAATGCCTGGTTACAGTGATCCATGCAATGGCCACTTCCAGACTAGACTTCTGTAACTCGCTGTATGAGAGCCTTCCTTTGACTTTGACCTAGAAATTACAGTAGGTGCAAAATGCAGCTACTTGGGCCTTCTCTATGGCAATTTGGAGGGCCCACATCCAGCCAGTTCTGAGGCAGTTGCATTGGCTGCCAATTGCATTCCAGATCAAGTTCAAAGTTTTGGTATTAACCTTTAAGGCCATTCACGATCTGGGCCCCGCGTATCTGAGCCACTGCCCCGCATATGTGAGCCACAAACCCACCCTGTGGGTTTGAATCTTCTGTTGGTCCTTGGTCCAGAGGGCCAACCAGGGCCAGGGCCTTCTTGGTCCTGGCTCCAACCTGATAGGATGAGCTCCTGGAATTGCTGAGGGCTCTGATGGAGCTGGTGCAGTTCCTCAGGGCCTGCAAGATGGTGCTCTTCCACCAGGCATTTGGTTGAGGCCAGGCCGTGGAAGATCTTGGGTCCCTCCTCAGGATGCCCAGTACACCGAGGGCAGGAGGTACCTCCTCCCCCAGAGGCTGGCTAGGCGGGGAGTGCAGGGGGCTGGTTCTTTCAGCCCACACTGGAAAGGTGGGTTAGGATGGAGGAAGAAGGATTATGCTGCCAGGGGGTTTATAACTGTGTTTTATTGTATTTTATGGAGGCTTTGTTGTAAACCGCCATGAGCCAGCTTGGTCCGGGAGTGGCGGTCAATAAATTAAATAAATAAACATATACCCAGTCTGAAATATGGTGCTGGGAAAGTAGACTTGATGTGAAGTGAGCACTACATTGTTGTGGAAAAAATTCAGCCCTGATCTTTTTTTTTTCAACACGGATAATGCGACAGAGGAGCAGAATTACTTAAAAATCGCAGGGCAAAATGTCTGAGAACACGAAGCAAATCGCCAATGCAAAAAGGGCCATGTGCACACTTAGACTGAAGTAGCTCACCCCACTGTCTAGGCCAGCTGAGTCACTCACTGCCAGATGCAGAAACACCCAATGTCCAGGATGTACAGCTTACCTTGGACCATTCCTCCTGGATATGTACTCTAGCGTGTTGCCTTTTGTAAAGGGGAAAACAGGGCCATGCATCTAGCTTGTCACCCTTCATTCAAAACAGCCACCACCGTCTATTGTCTTCCTGCTGATCGATGTTCTCACTTAGATATGTAACCAGTTTTTAGGATAATGACCATTCAAGATCCTGATGCCGTACCAAAAAAAACCCATAAAATTAAGCCTACTGTGCTATTTCTTTTTACAGCCTTTACCGATTTCAGCCATGACTGCAAAACAAAGCTATTCGAAAAGGTCACCTATTTCTATATTATAAAGATGTGATTTTAATCCTTCCCCCCCCCCCATCCCATTGTGATTAGGAAGCATTAGCTAAGAATCAGTACTTGGGCAAAACGGCTGTGTGTTTTTTTTTAAGTGGTCTCTCTCACACACGTCTTGCAAATGCTACACAAGTAATAACAGGAGAGCGATAATGACCTTAAAAGCAAGATTGCATTCACATGGGAAATAGCTGGCTTCCAAACTATACATTACTCTGAATGTGAAAATTGTTTTTTTTTCCCTCTGGCAAGAGCGGCCCGACACAATAAACGGGACCGAATAGCTGCTCAAGGAAATTGTTACCTGTGAGGTAAAATGACGCAGTTTTCAGGGGAAAGATTATAAGGCTAGCCAAGGAATCAAGAACTCACCATCATATGAAGGACCAAAAGCAGCGGAGATGGATGAAGTCAACAAATGGTTGACGACAGTAAATATTACGGAACCATCCATCGTCCTTCCCAAAAAAGTTACTTTGGGCGCAGTCAATTCCCTGATAATAGGATTGATGATGTTATCCATTCAATTGTGTCCGACCCTTGGTGATTCTATAGGGAAGTCTTCTCCATTCGCCCCCGTCTCTGCCTGCTTCTTTCAGTTGGTTCATGGTCTTCCCTGTATCGGCTTTGATCGTGTTGAGCCAGCGGATCCTTTGGCGGCCACGTTTCCTTTTGCCGCTGACCATGCCGAGCATTAATGATTTTTCTAGCGAGTCTGATCCATGATGTGTCCAAAGTAAGTGAGCTTCAGCCGTAATATCTTGCCTTCTAATGACACAGTTGGTTCGCTCCTCTCTAAAACTATCTTATTAGTAACTTTGGCTGTCCATGGGATTTGCAGCATTCATCTCCAGCACCATAATCCAAAAGCATCTATTTTCCTCCTGTCTTCCTTCTTCAGGATCCAGGTTTCGCATCCATAGGTTGTTATGGGGAAGACAACGGCGTTGAGTAGCCAGCATTTTGTATTAATCTGTACACCGCCCGTGGCGCCGCGGGCGCCACGGACTAAATAATTCGTTAAGGGGCCTTGAGGTGGGCTTTGTCCGTGATGAGGAAGGGTCCGGATTGGACCCTTCCTCACGACAGACAATCGGAGGGACCAATCGGCAGGCGCGAAGCGCCTGCCGATTGGTCCCTCCGATTCCCAGCCCCAGCAACTGCGAGCCGCGCGCAGCGCGCCTCGCAGTTGCTCCCGGCCTGACGTGGCGAGAGGCGCAAAGCGCCTCTCACCGCGTCAGGCCGGACCCCAAGGGAGCCGCCGACGCAAACACAAGACTCCAGCCGCCGAGAAGCTGGAGAGAAAAAAAAAACACCCCCAGAGGAGCCTTTCGCAGCTCCAAGCCGGCGCCCAGGAGAGCCAGCAGAAAAAAAAAACTCCTGTAGGAGCCCTTCGCAGCTCCAAGCCAGCACGCCCACGAGAGCCAGCAGAAAAACATTAACCCTGTAGGAGCCTTTCGCAGCTCCAAGCCGGCGCCCAGGAGAGCCAGCAGAAAAACATTAACCCTGTAGGAGCCTTTCGCAGCTCCAAGCCGGCGCCCAGGAGAGCCAGCAGAAAAACATTAACCCTGTAGGAGCCTTTCGCAGCTCCAAGCCGGCGCCCAGGAGAGCCAGCAGAAAAACATTAACCCTGTAGGAGCCTTTCGCAGCTCCAAGCCGGCGCCCAGGAGAGCCAGCAGAAAAAAACACTCCTGTAGGAGCCCTTCGCAGCTCCAAGCCAGCACGCCCACGAGAGCCAGCAGAAAAACATTAACCCTGTAGGAGCCTTTTGCAGCTCCAAGCCGGCGCCCAGGAGAGCCAGCAGAAAAAAAAACTCCTGTAGGAGCCCTTCGCAGCTCCAAGCCAGCACGCCCACGAGAGCCAGCAGAAAAACATTAACCCTGTAGGAGCCTTTTGCAGCTCCAAGCCGGCGCCCAGGAGAGCCAGCAGAAAAAAAAACTCCTGTAGGAGCCCTTCGCAGCTCCAAGCCAGCACGCCCACGAGAGCCAGCAGAAAAACATTAACCCTGTGGGAGCCTTTCGCAGCTCCAAGCCGCCGCCCAGGAGACCCAGCAGAAAAAAAAACTCCTGTAGGAGCCCTTCACAGCTCTAAGCCAGCACGCCCACGAGAGCCAGCAGAAAAACATTAACCCTGTAGGAGCCTTTTGCAGCTCCAAGCCGCCGCCCAGGAGACCCAGCAGAAAAAAAAACTCCTGTAGGAGCCTTTCGCAACTCCAAGCCAGCACGCCCACGAGAGCCAGCAGAAAAACATTAACCCTGTAGGAGCCTTTTGCAGCTCCAAGCCGCCGCCCAGGAGACCCAGCAGAAAAAAAAACTCCTGTAGGAGCCCTTCACAGCTCTAAGCCAGCACGCCCACGAGAGCCAGCAGAAAAACATTAACCCTGTAGGAGCCTTTTGCAGCTCCAAGCCGCCGCCCAGGAGACCCAGCAGAAAAAAAAACTCCTGTAGGAGCCTTTCGCAACTCCAAGCCGGCACGCCCACGAGAGCCAGCAGAAAAAAAAATCCCCTGGAGGAGCCTTTCGCCGCTTCAAGCCGGCGCCCTGGGAGCCCCGGCAGCCGCCCACAGCGCAGCTGCTGGGTGCTCCCTGCCCTCATGGCCCCAGAACACAATGGAGCCGCCGGGAAAGCCGCAGAAGAACAAAAAAATGCAGAGGAGACGCCGCCCGCCTCCTCTTTCAGGTAGCCTGTCCCTCGCTCTGTCCCTCGCCTGCCGCTCGCTCTGGTCCCCACCTGCTAGCGCCCATTGTCTTCTTCAAACAATGGGCTTTTTTACTAGTTTAATATAATAGGATTTCCACAGACATTTCTGTCAGGGACCTGAATAACTTAAGTTGTCGATCATGGCAGGGTGCCAGTGTGTTTTGACAAATGAGGAGTATGTCCTAGGACAGGAGTAGTCAACCTGTGGTCCTCCAGATGTTCATGGACTACAATTACCATGAGCCCCTGCCAGCTAGTTGTGTATATGCCCACCTGGGTCCCCTCTCCTTCCTACCCCCTCCAGGCCCACCATTGGCCATTGGGTGGGGAGGGCAGGTCAACATGACCAAATATGCTCATATCACCCAATAAATCTTTAACGAATTTTAAAAATACATTGGAAATCATTAGCTCCCACCGATTTGGGACACCCTCCCAGGGCTGCCAAGAAACCCCAGTTGAGAAAGCCTGGCCTAAATCCATGCCAAGTCATCCTTGAATTTGAACCACAACTTAAGGATTGTCCCGAGGTATCTACTTAGGACAATTTGACCACATATTTGGTCCCACACCTGTACCTCATTGTAGCTACTCAGCAGGTAGCTCCAAGATGAGAAGGCTCACCTGGGGACGGTTTAATCATTTGCTTCAGTTCATTGATGATGAATGTTCTCCAGATGGAAAACCGTGTTTCGTTCCAAATCGGAAAGCCGCATTAATTAAAGGCTGAGATCGGCAGTGCACTACTGAAGCCAACTGGCTTGGAAAGAAATTAGCAAATAGTAGCGCTTAGAAAGAACAATTACATGGCTCTCATTCCCTGCCAGATTTCATCTTTTCTTTCTTGTCAGGGCACCAAAATACGCTTTGGCATTAAGTGGGTAAGAAGTCCAGCTTCTGTGTGTGTGTCTGTGGTTTGTTTTGTTTTTTATATACTAAGCAATTTTGACTTAAATTGAATTAATGACTCTCAAACTGTGAACCACACTTTCAAAAGAGAGTTGTAAATCCAGCTTTGGAGAATAGTCTCTGTAGCCTGTTAGACCCTACTGAAATCTTGCCCAGTCCAAACTCTGCCTTCTGCAGGTTGCACACCCAACTTCCCAATGATTTCCCAACCCAAAATTAGCAAAAGGTGTAAAGTATTCCAAGTCCGCTGCAAAGTTACCGTAGAAAAAAAGCAAGAGTCCAGGAGCACCTTAAAGACTAACAAAAGCAGAGGTGGTTTGCCATTGTTAAGAGTTCTGCCTCCTCTGATGAACCCAGCACAAAAGAACAGGCAGAACCTTTAACTGAGTTTGGGGAAGGCAGCCCTTTGATCCATGTGCTTGCTCAGAAGTGGCTACATCAAGCTGGCTACACCAAGGAGAATACCCTATGTGTGTGTGGGGGGGGGCGCATTGGAGGAGATATCTAATTAGCATATTTAGATTAGGAACTTCCAGGTATTTTCCAATCATCCCCCTCCTGTGTCCTGATTGGCTCAGTGGGAGATTTCCTGCTCCTTTGAATACACTTCCTCTTGGGCTTTTTCTCCAGAACATTAATCAGTTAGACAGCTAGGACCACCTCTCTCCTCTCTCTCTCTCTCTCGCAAAGTTTGTTTCTCCTTCCTATAAAACTACTTTACTGTTTTAAGCAGCTGGTGCTTTACCCCTTTGCATCTTTAAATTCTGCCAAGAGAGAGAGGGTGCACCAGTGGGAAACCCTGGGCCCCAGCAATTGTTCCACCTCAATGTATGCTGGCACGGGGCTGGATGCAGCCACGGTCTCTTCTTTACAGCATTACGAACGGAATCGAGCTCCCAACGTTTGTCATTTTCAGGTCTGCCCTGGCAGCAAATGGCAGATCTGCCAACACATTTGGGTTTATTATCAGCCGCTAATTTGCATCACATTTGGCTCTTTCTTCCCATGCTTTCAACCCCCATTGTGGCTTTCATGCTTGTTCCCTGCCTATATCAGGAGCCCGATTTCGATGATGTTGAAGCCAGATGTATGTTGGCCAATTCAGTCGGGCAAGCCCCTCCATGGAGGGCACTTAAAATGGAAGTTAATGAATAAACAGCTCTGACCGACGGACGATCTCTTTTGCAACATACAAGGGGTCCCGTGGGGAGAGAACATTGTCCTCCTCGTTGTTTGCAGAATATTGAGCTTGCAGGACTTGGACTGGACACCCCAGACGTAAGGGAATGTTTAACCCGATCAGCAGAAAAGCAAGGGAAAGAGAATCAATGGGGCAAGCTGTGAAATGTGCAAACAGTGGGAAGCCACCTCCACAGGTGTCTAGAAACCAAAGTGCAAGGAAATTCCCATGACACTGGCATATCCTCAATCACACCATTGGGCTACCAAGATGTAGAATCAGAGAATCCTAGAATCATAGAGTTGGAAGGGACCTCCTGGGTCATCTAGTCCAACCTCCTGCACTATGCAGGACACTCACAACCCTATTGCTCATCTGCTGTCACCTGCCACCCCCTTGAACCTTCACAGAATCAGCCTCTCCCTGAGATGGCTATCCAGCCTCTGTTTAAAAATTTCCAAAGATGGAGAACCCACCACCTCCTGAGGAAGCCTGTTCCACTGCGAAACCGCTTTGACTGTCAGGAACTTCTTCTGGAGGTTTAAACGGAATTTCTTTTGCCTTAATTTCATCCACTTGGTTCTGGTCCGTCCCTCCAGGGCAAGAGAGTACAACTCTGCTCCATCCTCTACATGGCAGCCTTGTAAATACTTGATGGAGAAGGACCTCCCCCTGAGACCCTGGAAAGTCGCTGCCAGTCCAAACCTTCATGGGCCAGGGGTCTGATTCATTGTAAGGCAGCTTTGTGTATGTTCACGCGAGACCAGTATTGTCTGTTCTGATCCAAAGAAGTGAGCCATGACTCACAGAAGCTCCTGCCCTGCCTCAAATTTTGCTAGGCTTGAAGATGCTGCTGGACTTTGGCTCTTTCCTGATAGGACAGGGGGACTCCCCTCCTGGCTGTATCAGAGGAAGTGAGCAGGGACTCACAAAGGCTCCTCCCTCCCCTGCAATCAATTTTGTGAGTCTGTAAGATGCAACTAAAGAGCCTCTTGTGGAGCAGACCGGTAAGGCAGCAACATGCAGTCTGAAGCTCTGCCCATGAGGCTGGGAGTTCGACCCCAGCAGCCAACTCAAGGTTGACTCAGCCTTCCATCCTTCCGAGGTCGGGAAAATGAGGACCCAGCTTGCTGCTGGGGGGTAAACGGTAATGACAGGGGAAGGCACTGGCAAACCACCCCGTATTGAGTCTGCCAAGAAAACCCTAGAGGGCATCACCCCAAGGGTCAGACATGACCCGGTGCTTGCACAGGGGATACCTTTACCTTTAAGGTGCAACTGGACCCTGCCTCTTATCTGCTAGGATAGATGAACTCCCGTCCTAGCTGTATGTGAAGAAGTGGGTAGGGACTCACAAAAGCTCCTCCACAAATGTTGTGAGTCTTTAATGTGCCCCTGGAGTATCTATCCTATCTAGCCAGGAGCAGATCCTAATCTGGAGAACTGTGTTTGATCTCCCACTCCTCCACTGGAAGCTTGCTGAGTGACTTTGGCCCAATGACAGTTCTCTCAGAGCTCTCTCAGTGCCGCCTCCCTCACAAGGTGTCTGCTGTGGGGAGAGGAAAGGGCTTGTGATCCGCTTTGAGGCTCCTTTGGGTAGTAAAAAGCGGGTATTAAAGAAACAGTTCCCTCTCCTTCTGTATTGGCCATGTGTGCTGATTTAACAATTAAATGTTTATGACGTGGAACAGATCCAGAGGATTTTCGGCTGATCTTTACCAACGGAGAGCCCAAACAACATCTGTCCATCTGGGAAGAAAGATCATGGGGGAGGGAGCAAAGGTTAATCAAACTGGTTTATTAGATGCCAACATCCATAATGCAGCTCCCCTGAAAGTCCCTGAATGAAAACAGAAAGGGGAAGGAAGAAGAGCAGGAAAAATTATTTGCATGTTCGGACTGTCTGACCAGTGGTATCAATCACAGATATTTCAACCATCCCTAATATTCTTTACAGCTTCCATTTTCTGGTGTTTCCCGGGGAAATTGCTACCCTATTTTGCTTGGGGCGGGATGTTATGATCCAGATGTCTTTTTAAAGGCCATCAATGTGTGTGCACTAGGGTTGCCAGCCTCCAGGTGTGGCCTGGAGATCTCCTGGCATTCCAATTGATCTCTAGGCTACATAGATCAGTTCCCCTGGGGGGGAATGGCTGCTTTAAAGGTATGGCATTATACCTCAATGAGGTCCATTCCCAAATCTTGCCCTGTCCAGTCTCCCTCTCCAAAACTCCAGGAATGTCCCAACCTGGAGTTGGCAAGCCTAGCACAAATATGATTTCTGCATCTTTCAGATCTTTTTCTCCAGTATTTAAATACCCGAATCAATGCAACTGCACACCCCAAGGGGGGATCCATGACAGGGCTGGATCTCAAGAGAACATGGGGTCAGATTCCTTTCCCCCTAGCTTCCCCCTAGCTGCTGGAAAGAAGACTTTGGCCTGTTACGCACAGGCATTTCCCCTTGCTTTCACCACACACACCTGTCAAGTTTCCTTTATTGGTTTCCTCCCTTCAGCACCCTGTTCGCTTTCTGGTCACCGTTTCCCCGGGTTTTCTGAGAGTGGTTTTCTGTCGATTTTTCCCCTTGTTTCGCTTCCAAGTTTAAGGTAATTTAATTGTTTTCAGATTATTTTAGATTTTCCCCTGCCCTTTTCCCCACCCCTCAAAGGTCACTCTCCCACCCACACTGAGATTGTCCCGCCCACTCTACTCCTTTGAATACACTTCCTTTCCTGCTTTTTTTCTCCAGAACATTAATCAGTTAGACATTTAGCACCGCCTCTCTCCCTCACAAAGGTTCTTTCTCCTCCCTATAAAACTGGAAGGGTGCTCTTCCACCCTTCAAAATGCAGTTCGCTTTCTGGTTGCTGTTTCCGCCAGGATCGCTGAAAGTGCTTTTATGCTGATTGTCCCCTTGTTTTCGCTTTCAATCCCGCCTACTCTGCATCTTCCACCAACCTCCCCCTTTTAATCTCCCCTAGAAGCTGGCGACCATGCCAGGAAAAATCTGTCTGAAGCAGCCCAGCAAGATGAGTCTCATATCCTTGCTTTGCCTTTGGCCCTTCTAGGAATGGGCAGCAGGCCCGGGACCCCCCCCCCCCCCCACCCACCCTCACACAATTGTGTGATCCCCCCTTCTTATATGCATAATGGGAAAGATATTTTCCATTTTAATAGACAGCAAAGGAAAGACGGTGAGTTTTTCATTCCTTTCTCCACACACCCCCCCACACCCCCAATGCCTTTGTGTTCGTGTAGAGAAAGCTCTCTTTTGCAAGGCAATCCTTAAGTACGTCTGGCGAGTTTTAATCCATTTTTAATGAGCCATTTTAGATATGGCTTTTGCGCTCTTCTGTGCTGCCGCTTTCCCTCCCAACCTTATGAGAGGCAGAAAGGCATATAAATCAATTGGACTCAGACACAGGCCTGCACGTGAGACAACTGTAGATTCATGCCATGAATAGGAAAGAGGCGGAATAAGAGAAGCTTCATTGCCAAAAACGGAGCAGAGTTCAATGGAGGATGAGGGAATGCCATGGAAAGATGTCTGGAAATGACTGGAAGGTGTGCTCAAAGGACCGGACGGTGGCAGGCAGATCTCAGTTTGGTGCACCAGGCCAAAAATGGATAGGATCCATACCGTCAGTGCAAGCCTGTGATTTCCGACGTTGTCTAGTCATAGGGCTAGCTTAGAGGTCTGGACCAATGCAATAATACCACTTCTTCAGCCCATCTCCAGGACAACCCCAAAGTCTCCAGGCCATCCCTGGAGCAGTTATCATTGACCTGGCAGCAGTTATCATTGCAAAGTACTTATGCTAAGTGGAGCATATTCTCCAAACAACTCTGTCACTTGTTTGCATCAGACCTTGTTCCATCAAGGAGGGGAAGTTACAGCGACCTAGAATCTTAGTCAAATCATTTCTTAGCATATCTGGAAGGCGCTCTATCACCATTTTGTTGTGGGTGTAAAGTTATATAGCGAACAGCATTTCTTGATAAAGAGAGATCAGTCCAAATCCAATTTCCAGTAGCTGCATGATCGATTAGAACAACTTTTTTTTCAAGGTTTTTTTACCGTTGAGAAATTCCTGAAACATTCTTCAGGCTTCGAGAAACCTCAGAAGTGGCACGATGGTGCCCAATGTGGTTGGGAAGCAGAGCTGTGGACCCAGGGCTCCCTCCCTTCACACCCCCTCCAAACCCATCATTGGCCATTTTGGGCAGGGTGGGTGGGTCAACATGACCATACCTGCTCATACCACCCAATACATGTTTAATGAATTTTTAAAATATATTATACGAAGTTAATTCACTCCCACCGATTAGGGCAACCCTTCCAGGACCATCAAAAACAAATCCTGATTGAGAAAGCCAGAATTAGAAGGTTGCAATCGTGTTTTTCAACAGCACTCTATCAAAAGGATGGGCCATCCAAAAATTCGTCTAAGGACTCCCAGGAGGGGAAGAAGCTAGGGAATGTTCACTATCACCCAGATGAAGAGCTCTTGCTCTGAATTTCAGAAGTGCCTTTTGTATTCATTTTTACCCCTTAAAGAAAGGACTGCCACTTGAATCAAGGCACCTCTTTAAGCATCTATCTGTCACATGCCCTCAACCAAACAGAAGTATCAAAGTCTTTCAGAGTGAAGTGGGCTATTTGGCACTCCCGTTATCCCTCGTTCTCTTCTCCACATGTGCCACGGTCCATAGCCTTTATTCCGAAAAGAATTTGTGCTCAAAGTCCACTTAATTGAAGTATGGTATTTACTCAAAAGAAAGGTGACCCTCAATGTGAGACCATCCTTCCGTCCAAATTTGTTATACACTCCCAATTTTATTTCTGCTGTTCGTAACTTATAATTTGTTTGAGAATGTAAGACAAAACTCCCTGTCTCTCCTTCTCTCTCTTTTTTTTAATGGAATGCCTGGAAAAGAAGGAAGGGAAAGCAGCATGATGTAGCCCTGATCTCGTTAGATCTCAGCAGCTAAGCAGAGTGGATATTTGGAGGAGGGACCACCAAGGAAGGCTCTGTAGAGGAAAGCAATGGCCAACCACCTCTGATTCCCACTTGCCTTGAAAGCGTCTTGCTGAGATTGCCATAAATTGAAAGCTTAGCAGGGTCAATCCTTGTAAGAGAGACCACCAAGGAAGGTTCTGCGGGGGAAAGCAATGGCCAACCACCTTTGATACCCACTTGCCTCAAAAGTCCTTTTGCTGGAATCACCATACCTCAGCTGCAATTTGACAGCCATTTACACACACAGAGCCCAAGGTCACCCTGTTGGTTGCATGTGGGGGAGTGCAGAATCACACCCACCTCGCCAGATTAGAAGTCCCCACTCCTAACCACGACACCACAGTGGCTACACCAAGCTGGCTCTCAAAGTTTCTTTTTGTTCATTCTCTCCACCCCATGCACTATTTTAAAAATCCGTTCCCCTAAACCAGAGGTGGCCAAACGGTGGCTCTCCAGATGTTGACTGACTACAATTCCCATGAGCCCCTGCCCATGCTGTCATGGGCTCATGGGAATTGTAGTCCACCAACATCTGGAGAGCCACCGTTTGGCCACCCCTGCCCTATGTCATCTCAATTCTTAAACTGAAAAGTTCCATGCTCTAATCATGCACCTTCCCATTGAAATACAGAATTTCCCAGAGAAGCTTGCTCCTCCTAAGAAACTAGCTTAGCGGGAGACGCAAAGTGGAAGAAAAGCACAGCTTTTCCCGTCACACTGGCTGAACATTAGATCATTAGAGAGGCTGTTGTGATAGCAAGCTGAAAAAAAGAGCGTCTGTTTGTTCATTGTCAGAAATGCAGGGTTAGAATCCCTTTTAAAGACACGACGTTCACATTTTTTGCTCTGAACACGTTGATAAACAATGCCCTGAGTTATAATAATTTGTGGATGATCTCCGTCTCCTTTGCACCTTTAAAAGCTACGTGCGTTCACATATACACACACATCAGAAAGCAGAGAGTGGGAGGGAGTGTGGAAATGCATCATTACGCTGACTCCAAATTTCATGTGCAAGTACAGAACTGTTATGTCAATAACAATGTTAAAGGATAGCATTCTGCTGGTATCAAAACATGCCAGGGATGCAACTTCCAGGTGGGACCTGAGGAATCCCCCGGAATTACAGCTCATCTACAGATAGGGTTGGCAGATCTGCTGGTCCAGGTGGGGGACCCCTGCCTTCTGGACAAACCTTGCACCCTGAACACCCCACCGAAACTTAACCCAAACTGGAAGAACTCCAGATTTTAATGTGACATGTCAATGTGACCCAGAAGTGACGTTGAGAACTCAGGGTCATCAAGGGGTGTGACACTCAATGTTTTCGGGGAAAAGTCTATGGTTGTAAGCAAATTCTACCATAGAGCTTTGCCCAAGAGCCAGAGTGTCACCCCCAACATCTCCGAAATGCTGCCATCGCTTCTGGGTGACATCAGCAAGTCGTATCACTCATACAAGCTCATATTAAACTTTCTGTTGTTAGTTCAGAAGACAAATGCAGGCACTTTGCGTTCATGTCTTCGTCTTGTAGTCAGCTAAAGTTCCCCTCCATGTTATGTGAAAAGTACAGCAGCAATTCATGTGCAGCCCAAGTTGTCTGAAGTAGAAGTGTACAGTGGCCAAAAACACACGTGGCAAACTTATCACTATTCAGTGGGGTGGACACCCGTGTGGCCCACCCCACAGGAAAGATAAATATGGTTCAAGAGATTCAGAAATAATGTGGACTAGGGGCTCCCAATCCTTTTGAGCCTGCAGGGACCTTTGGAATTCCGACACCGTCCAGTGGGGGCAGCCACAAAATGGCTGCTGAAAAAGACGGAGCCTGCCACAAAATGGCCGCCGCAGCTTGCCTTCGGATACACCCTGAAGATCTTGGTTGGTCGTACGGTGGCAGCTGCGGCTGAAGCAACGTTTCTAAAACCCTGAACGGCCAATCAAATCTTCAGCAGCCAATTGGGAGCCTTGCTGAGAAAAAGCCCCACCTGATCCCACCCACTTTCAAAACACACTTGGCAGTCTCCAAGGAAGGTCCCAACAGGCATGACGACACCCCTGGGAGTTCCTTGGTGTGGATTTGGCACAAAACTGTTGCGCTAGCTTTGAAGTGAAAATGAAGTGGAGCGAATCATCTCTTGGCCACATAAACATGGTGGATGGGAACGATGCCCCCTGTTGGAAGCTGCATGTGGCCACAGTCAATGTGCTTAGTAAGTCATTAGCAAAGTAATGCTCAAGTGGGGAAACAGTTCTTTGGTCTGGGTCTCAACTCTGTCTGGGGATACCAGGTCACCGGCGAGGAATGGGGGATGGAGCGGCCCAATCCAGGTTGAAAAACTGCTGGGGCTTTGCGGAGGGAGCCGGGGGGGGGGGCAGGGACCTCAGGGGATTGGATAAATAAATGGAGAAGGGGTCAGTTAGTGGCTATTAGCTCAGGGGGGGCACAGTGCCATCAAACCCACCCTCCAAAGTATCCCCTTTCCCCAGGGGGGCTTATCTTTGTAGAGTGGGAGATGTATTTATTTGCTTTCTTAAGCGATTCATACACCATCCATCTCAGACCTTGCCCTCTCATTGCGATGAACAGCAATTTAATACATGCTAATGAAACCAATTTTTAAAATTTTCAGGAATGCGATTGAATCCATAGATGTTTACATCACGGAGAAAACCACAGGCAGCACCAACCGCGATCATTGAGGCTGATGAGGGTTTCCACCAGTGAAGGTGTTAAAGGTAGGGAGGGGACACAGGGAACGGGGGGGGGGGAGAGGGGAGACCGGAGGGAGGGTGGGAATTGGTTGTGTTTTCTGGCTGCCCTCCAGCATGAGCCTGGCAGAAGAGCTCCAACTTAAAGGCTCTGTGGAACTTAGCAAGGTCGTACGGGGCTGTGCTCTCTCTCTCTCTCTCTCTCTCTCTCTCTCTCTCCTTCCACAAGGCAGGTGGAGACCAGACATGTTTCTTGAGGGCCAGGAATCTGTAGCTGATTGATGTTACTAGATTGAGAAGCTGTAATGCCAGGGATTCTCCAGGTCTCCCCTGGAGGCTGGCATCCCTAACTCTGCTGCAAAAAGCCTGACGGCCTTAGCAGAGCTCAGTTAATGTTTAAAGCTTTAGGGCCATCAGCCCCTGACAAAGGTATATTTGCCTTGTTGGATAGCTCTTTGTTTCATCCCTGTCAAGCCAAGGATGCCTGCCCTCTGCTCCTAACCTGCAATTTATCATTGATCCGGAAATGCGCAGGTATAAATAGCTAGGCGACAAGTTCATCTGTTTCCTCCTGAAGTGGCCTGTGGGAAGGGAGCCGTGATTAGCTAATCAGCTCAAAGTGCCACTGGAATTGTGGAGGGACAAAAATGAAGGCGGCCACCTTAACCATCTTGCTGCTTACATTATTTTCGAGCCATGCAATGCACAGAGGTAAGGCTCCATTTTGATGTTTGGGGGGACGCATCATCTGGGCATGGAACTGGGGTCACCGTGGGTGGGCAGGTAGTTGTGAGTTTCCTGCATTCTGCAGGGGGTTGGACTAGATGACCCCGGAGGTCCCTTCCAATTGAGGAAGAAGAAGAGTTGGTTCTTATATGCCGCTTTTCTTTACCCGAAGGAGTCTCAAAGGGTGCCTGTTGTGGGGAGAGGAAAGGGAAGGTGATTGTAAGCGGCTTTGAGGCTCCTTCGGGCGGTGCAAAGCAGCATATAAGAACCAACTCTTCTTCTTTCATGCAGTCCAACACACTGTGTCACCGAGTGGATGGAAAGCACCTCTATACCTTGTGGCTAATAGCCACTAACGGACCCCTTCTCCATTTATTTATCCCGTCCCCACTTGAAGCTGGCTTATAAACTATCAAGGCAAATGACTAAAAAGTCTCATATAAAAGAAGGCATGCCATCTTAATTTTTGAATCTAATTTTGTAATAGTCCAGGGAATATAATGCGCTGCTTTTGCATGCGCCCTAGAGGGGGGGGGGCATCTCCCCCATTAAGCTTAAGAGTATTTGTGTGAGCCTAAAGACTACAAATTGCACGATAATTACTTTGGAGAGGCAACTGAAGCGATGTTCTGTTTTATCACAGCGCTAATTGAATTTTCTAGATATGATCAATGAAAAGACTCCATATTTTAAAAGATCTAAAGCTTTATCAAGGCCAAGGCAACGCCAGAGGTTTCTTCCTTTTCTTCCACCAGCCCAATGCTTAACCAATCAGAATCAGAGCCAGAGACCAATTCTAATGTTCATGGCTTGCCCCGGAATGTTAAACCTATTGCATAAGCAATTGAGTAAGCTTTGTCAATATTTGCAAAGGTGAAGGTAGTACAATAGAACACAATTTGAGTCCAATGGCACCTTTAATGTGAACGTGAATTAAAGCATTTTATGTTTCTTGCATTGTGCAGGGGGTGGGACTAGTTGACCCTGGAGGTTCCTTCCAATATCATTCTATTATTCTATTCTATGATTCTAAGCACCTGCCCTCACCTGCCCACACTTGGACCTGGCTTCTCAGTCTGAACTGCCAAACTAGCCATAACACAGGACCATTTGGTAGCTGTGGCTCAGGGATAGAGAAGGAGAGCATCCGTGTGGCCTGCAAAAGATCCCCGGCATCTCCATTCAAAAATCCTAGCGAGTAAATGTCATGGGATTGTTTATTTGCTGTTTTTACAGTGGCGCTTGAGAAAGCAGCATGTTTAGCTGGGGAAGAACCTCCGCTCCAACCACCAAATGTCTTGCAATTACCCAGATGACGGAGTTGTTAGGTGGTAATCAAATGTTCTTCAAACAAGCATTTTACAGGCATTGAGGGATGGCAGAGAAGGGGATTTCTTCCTCCTACAGCTCCTTCAGCAAACACGCCAAGATAGCTCTTGAAAGGTTTTCAAGACTCATAATCTGCTAATGGTTCCCTTCCCTAAAGGAATAACTGGGAAAGGAGACTTTTTGCATATGTTCCAAGGTATAGAATCATAGAGTTGGAAAGGACTTCCCAGGTCATCAAAGATCATCAAAGATTATGAACAGTTGCTGCAAAAACACATGAAAGGTCCAATTCATTATTTAAACCATTAGGTGTTCGTGTATATTCGATGTACTAAAAGAGCTTCCTTTTGAAATAAATGCTTATCCATGTTGATTTTCTCATCAGGCTTATTCAAAACAGAGTCCAAGGTGACAAATTTGAATTCATCCAGGTGGTAGCTGAAGATCTCCTGGGATTACAACTGATGTCTAGGCGAAAGTGATCAGTTCCCCTGGAGAAAATGTCTGCTTTAGCAGGTGAACCCGGGGGTGAGGAAAATAAAGCCAGCATGGTATAGCAGCTAACAGCGGTGGGCTCTAATCTGGAGAACCGGGTTAGATTCCCCACTCCTCCACATGCAGCCAGCTGGTTCACCTTGGACCACTCATGGTTCTCGTAGAGCTGTTATTGCAGAGCAGTTCTCTCAGAGCTCTCTTAGCCCCACCTACCTCACAGGGTGTCTGTTGTGGGGAGAGGAAGGGAAAGGTGTTTGGAAGTGACTTTGAGGCTCCTTCAGGTAGTGAAAACCGAGGTGTTGGGTCTGTAAATCTATCGAGAACCAAGCTTAAGGTATGAGACAGGATCGTAACCCGGCGCTGTAACCAGCCAACACGCAGCTTAGATCCCAACTACTGGATCCAGTTGGTTTAAACAGAAACTGACCAATAGCGGGCAGTGGTGGGAAGATCTATTGTGTTGTACTGTATATAAATTGGGGGTTTTGGAGGGGTTCTCCAGTTCAGTCTCATTTCAGTTCTGCCTCTCGTGCCATCATGCCGGGATCATAACAAAGAGCCAAAATGAACTCCTGGGGTCCTGGCCTCTGAACCCCCAAATCTAACACGGGGTATAAAAACCGACTCTTCTTCTTCTACCTCCCAGGGTGTCTGTTGTGGGGAGCAGAAGGGAAGGGTGTTTGTAAACCGTCCTGGGACTCCTCCGTGCAGTGAAAAGTGGGCATAAAATCCCAGCTCTTCTTGTCTCCCATGGTGATATACCCCAGTCAAGTCCCTCCTCTCCCAGCCTCTGCCCTCCTCAAACTCTGCCCCTGAAATTTCCAAGCGTTTCCCAAGCCGGAGCGGGTAGTGCTAGAAGAAATGCTCAAAAGCAGCCATTTTCTCCAGGGGAAATGATCTCTCTCATTCGGAAACAAGTTGTCTCTCCAGGCCAGCTGCAGGTCCCAGCTGAAAGCTGGCAGCCAGACCTGTTGCAGTCAAAGGGGGAGGAAAGTCAAGGCCAATTTTCCCAAAGTCTCGCCCTGTATTTAATTTGGCGGTAGCCAGGGGACTTCAAACAAGCACACTTTTAGAGCTCAATCAATACTATTTCGTGGGATTAGCTGTTCATTAATAAATCCTTTGGGCCTGCTGTCGCTGCAAGACGAACAGCCTTCTCCCCTGAGATTGTGTAAAAGGGCCGTTTCAGGAGTATTTCTGACGGTTGCGTAGGTCTACATCAACTATGCCAAGGCTTTGGGGAGGTTTTTCCAAACCACCTGTTTAACAAATGCACAGCGCAGTAGTGCCCTCTTCAGGTCTGAGCTTGAACTGCAATCCTGTTTTTCGGTTTTGCTTGGAGACTGGTCCAAGCAAATAAAATTAAATTGTGGAGCAGCTTTCCTCGCCTTTTTACTGATGAGAAACCCCTGAAACAGTATTTAGGCTTTGAGAAACCTTAGAGCTGGCGTGATGATGCAGAATAGGGTTGGGAAGCAGTGGACACGCCCACCCGGGGTCCCTCCCCACCCCCTCCTCCAGGCCCATCATAGAATCATAGAATAATAGAGTTGGAAGAGACCTCCTGGTTCATCTAGTCCAACCCCCAGCACTTTGCAGGACACTCACAACCCTCTCGCTCCTCCACTGTCACCTGCCACCCCCTTGAGCCTTCACAGAATCAGCCTCTCCATCAGATGGCTCTCTAGCCTCTGTTTAAGAATCTCCAAAGATGGAGAACCCACCACCTCCCGAGGAAGCCTGTTCCACTAAGGAACCACTCTGACTGTCAGGAACTTCTTCCGGATGTTTAGACGGAATTTCTTTTGAATTAATTTCATCCACTTGGTTCTGGTCCGTCCCTCCCGGGCAAAAGAGAACTACTCTGCTCCATCCTCGATATGGCAGCCTTTTAAATACTTGCTTTGGTCTCCTCTCCCCCCATTTATCCACCCAAGAACCCAACAGGGTTCTGTTGTCTTTCCGCTTTGCCATTTTGGAAAGCGTGATTTCCCCCCACGCACACTTCCCATATCGTTTAGGAGCCTTCCCGCCCGGAATTCTCTCATTTCTTTCCAGAATGAAGCAGAATGACGGATTCCAACTGCTGTGAAATGGGAAAGGAAGAGGCCAACAGAGGCTGTGCAAAAGAACCTGTGTTTTCTATGCCCGAGACGGCGCAATAAATTAACAGGAGGTGACTGGTCCATTAAGGGAACGGAATCTCCTGGGGGAACAAAGAAAAGGAGAGGCGGGCCCATGATTTGAAAACATATTTTCCTCCCTTTCGGTTTTTGTCCAGATCCTTTTAAGTGCCGTGTGTTTTCAGAAGCCAGCGTTTCAGCAATAAGCTGCCCTTAAGTCAAGGATTATGCCTCTCCAAAGGGGTAAAGACATCTCGCAGAGCAGACGCATCCTCAGAATAAGGGATTGAAAGATAAGCAGGATGCTCAAGGGATTTTTTTTAAAAAGCTCTTTCTCTCTATCACTCAGGCGGTTTAGTGAATTTGAGAGCAAGGTCCCATAAACAGAGCTTTCGTAGCAGGCGACATGGAAGAGTAGTTCCAACCCCCTTCAAAGGCCTTAAAATCACAGCTTGAAATCCTTTTCTCTCCCTTTCCTCCCTCTCTCTCTCTCTCTAGCATTCAGTCTGATAAAGCATTCCTGCAAACTCAAAAGCTAGAACTCTGCTTAGGTATAATTTTGGTGGTAGAAAGTACATTCAATCCACAACAAATTTATGGAGACCCCCGGTGAGATTTTCAAGGTAAGAAATGTTCAGAGGTGGTTTGTCCTCACACCATGACCCTAGCATTGCAGGATCTCCTAGTCCAGATACTAGCCAGAGGCGACCCTGCATTGCTTCTGAGATTGGGGGAGCCAGGGCTACCTAGGCATCATTTTAGTTGGTGTTCATGAAAGGTATTGCATGGATTGTGCTTTGGTGTCAGTTCCCTCTCATTCTAGGGCTGGGACATACCTAGATGTTTGGGGCATGGATCCAGGCGAGGGGAGGGCAACCGACACATCCCTGGCTATTTTGGTGCCTGGGGCAAAGGGCAAGGGGCAGGACTTGGAGATGCAGGCATGGTGGGCCCAAACCATGTAGCCCCCCCAGAGAGCCAGCCAGTGACCCAGCAGACCCCAATTTATTTATTTTTATTTATTTATTTGGATTCTTCTTTCCCACCACTCCCAGAACCAGCTTGTGGCAGGTTACAAAACAGTTCATAACTAAAAAAAATAAAATGAAACCCCATTCAAAATCAAAACAAGGACATAAAATTACAACCATCAAAGTAAAAACTTGGACAGAGGGGTGGGCCACGTTGGGCCCTGCCTTGGGGGCACAACATCTGGACAGGCTCTACAATACTCTGCCCCTTGGCAGGGTGTAATATCATAGACAGCCCCCGACCACCACCACCACCTCAAGCAGCTGCTTTCTCCAGGGAAATCGGTCTTCAGAGTCTGGAATCCTGTTATTCCAGGTGACCTGGCCCCATCTGGAAGTTTAAAAACTATGATAAACTGCAAGAGGCAAAAACAGCTGGATGTGATTTAAAAGATCTTATTTCCAAATAGATGAGCAACAGATTTTCAAATGCTGAGTAGTTTACAAAACTTAAAGAGGCACAGTTATGGAGAAGTCACTGATCTTCCCCAAAATATATAAAATGTGATAAAGAAATAATAGCTCCCTTAAGGAGATATCCCCAAGGGATACAAATTAGTTTTCTAAGTTGTTCAGTGAGTTTTTGAACATCTGGCGCACGGCATTTTCAAAAATAATTCTTCGTCAGAACCTAATGGTGAATCTAAAAATGAAGAAATGTTACCATGAAAATTAGTGAAATCTCTGCTCACCAATAACTATAGACCCATACATTCATGTGACAAAGCATAACTATATTTACCATCGTCCATAAGATTATCAAGAATCATTTATTCTGTGGATGTTCAGATGCAACTGTAGCTTCATGAAAGCTGTCTGAAATATAAGAGTTGGGTTTTATACCCCGCTTTTCTCTACCAGAAGGCATCTACAAGAAGAAGAAGAAGAAGAAGAAGAAGAAGAAGAAGAAGAAGAAGAAGAAGAAGAAGAAGAAGAAGAAGAAGAAGAAGAAGAGTTGGTTCTTATATGCCGCTTTTCCCTACCCAAAGGAGGCTCAAAGCAGCTTACAGTCACCTTCCCAAGCCCAGATATTACTGCTCGGTGAGCTGTGACTAGCCCAAGGTCATCCAGCTGGCTACACGTAGAGGAGGCTTGCCAGATTAGAAGCCACCACTCTTAGCCACAATACCACGCTGGCTCACTCAAACAGATGCAAAGAGTTAGAGGTGTCTGTCATTGCTTGTTACAAAGAAAAGCATGGAGCTCTTTCGGGTGGCGCAGCTAAATGATTAAATTGTACACAATCCTCAAGCACGCCATGTTTCATTCAAACTCTGCCTCTCTTTTCGTTCCAATGAGTATTCAAGATTCGGATGCAGGAATGCACATTGCTGTTCTTTTTGCTTGGTTTTCTTTCAGGGCGAGATTACATGAGGGATGAAGTCTGTGGAGAATTCAAAAGCCTGGGGAAAGACAAGTTCCGAACTGGGTATGTATTTTGAAGGCTCCCTGGGCAGGGTCCCACTGGTCCGTTCCACCTTGCCGGCTTTCAGGATACCAGCTGCAAACGCCAAATTATCATTGTAAATCCCAGATGCTCAGAGACAATGTATGTGCCCAGAAAGAGCAGTGGAATCGATCAAGCAAACATTTTGTAATTGTGATTTTTATAGGAAGTACTATAAATGTATAGGTATAGGTATAGGTATAGGTATAGGTATAGGTATAGGTATAGGTATAGGTATAGGTATAGGTATAGGTATAGGTATAGGTATAGGTATAGGTATAGGTATGACCCATTGCTGGAAGGTCTCTGTGATCAAAAATCACATTTGAATATCTTTTATCTGATTAAAAAAACCCATCAAACTACATGTCAGGTGGCGAGATTTCAATGAGCCTCAAAGTGGCTTGGGGTGAAGAATGGGAAGGCGACGGTAAGCCGCTCTGAGATCCCTTTGAGGAGAGAAAGGTGACATATAAGACCAACTCTTCTTCTTCTTCTTCTTCTTCTATGCTGATTATGTCTCACCGAAGGAGTCTCAGAGTGGCTTCCAATTGCCTTCCCTTTGCTCTCTCCACAACAGACACCCTGTGAGGGAGGTGAGACTGAGAAAGCCCTGATATTCCTGTTAGGTCAGAACAACTTCAGCAGTGCCATGGGGAGCCCAAGGTCACCCAGATGGCTGCATGAGGGGGGGAGGGGAGTGCAGAATCAAACCCGGCATGTCAGGTTAGAAGTCCGCACTCCTAACCACAACACCAAACTGGCTCTCTTGCAAGCTGTAGAAGGTTAGTGCAGAACCTGCCAGCATATGCTGGCAGGGGCTTATGGGAATTGTAGTTCATGGGCATCTGGAGAGCCACAGTTCGGCCACCCCTGCCCTAGAGTATTATACCCTGTCCCTCCCCTCCCCAAACCCCATCATTCAAAGGTCCCACCCCCCAAAATCTCCAGGAATATCCCAATCCACAGCAGGCAACCCTGTAAAGTTAAGATAGGTAGCAACCTAAGGAATAGCCTTTTCGGTAGTGGCACCAAAGCAGTCAAATTCCCTCTCCAGGGTAATTCATCTGCCTTGGAGGGTGGAGACTGTGGCATTGGGCCCTACTGAGGTCCCTATTCTCCCCAGGCCTCACCTCCAAATCACCCCACATGAACTGAATCCTTCTCTATGTAGTAACAAGATCCACAAAGAAGGGAAGAGACCAGGCAGAACAATTCCCCAGAGTCCGACTCTGAATCTGGTACTCCTGTTTTTCCACAGGGCAATTATCGCCAGCAGCCGGAAATATTCCAACGCCACATTTGAGGAAATTCTGAACGTCGTGAGTGAGATTGTCTCGATTGCAGAGAAATGCTGCCCGGAAGGAGCTGATCCTGAGTGCTACGAAAAAGAAGTATGCTTCTCTAGTTCATCATCATTAAAGAAGGGCACACCAGCTGTTTCTCATACCCCATTTTTCACTACCCGAGGGAGTCTCAAAGCAGCTTCCAAACTCCTTTGTCCTCCTATCCCCACAACTGACACTCCCTTTAGTGCAGAATTTATTTTCTAACTTCAACATCTTCATTTGATTTTTACCTCTCAGGTGGCAGAAATTTACATGTGCTACAGCAGCATAAGGCACACCGCAGTCTGCAGCTCCTTGTTGAGTCCTGAGTCTGCTTGCAATTTTTCTTATAGAAAATGCAGATAATTATACTCAGTATCTTGACCAAATGAGCCTCTTGTGGCGCAGAGTGGTAAGGCAGCCGCCTGAAAGCTTTGCTCATGAGGTTGGGAGTTCGATCCCAGCAGCCGGCTCAAGGTCGACTCAGCCTTCCATCCTTCCGAGGTCGGTAAAATGAGTACCCAGCTTGCTTGCTGGGGGGTAAACGGTCATGACTGGGGAAGGCACTGGCAAACCACCCCGTATTGAGTCTGCCATGAAAACGCTAGAGGGCGTCACCCCAAGGGTCAGACGTGACTCGGTGCTTGCACAGGGGATACCTTTACCTTTATCTTGACCAAATATTGAAATTTAGATGATGATTAAGATATAAATAATGCATTTTTCTGTTGTTAAATCTAGGTATTGATTGACAAGTACATGTCAACAGTGTGTGTGTGTATATAAATGCACATACACATATTAGCTTCAAAGCCCGTTCCTAAGAATGGGCCTTGAAAGTCCCCCCTGCCTCCCCCCAGGCAGCTTAAGGTGGCTTTGGGCCGCTGAGGCTAGCTTGTTAGCAGGCCTGGGACAGAGCTCCTTAGCAGACAGTCAGCAGTCTAGGAGACCCTCCTTAGCAGGCCCTGCTTAACAGGCTGGGAAGCCCTCATTAGTGTTAGCAGGCCCTCCACCATGACCCTTTACCTAGGGCCCTCTCCCTTTACCTGCGCTGATTCCAGGCGCGTCTGAGAGCAAACAGACTACAGTCCAGGGACTGAGGGCGGGAGTATCAGGGGCAGGGCCAATTCAAACTTGGACAGCTGGACACGTTCCACCCCCCCAGGCTGTTTCACAAGTATATAGAGGAACCATGGATAAGGATATACATACATAAATATACATATACATACACATATATACACACACACATATATAAGGAGGGGCTGGTCATTGGGATGGAAGGTGATTGGCTGGCTGCTGGACAGACAGGCAAGCTGGTTGGAGGAGGAGGAGGCACTCTGATAGGACAGCCACCCTGAGTGGGTGTTAAGCGCTGAGTGGCACTTAAGCCATGAGACCAGCTCCAAGCCCTTACCAGAAATATTAAGCGGAACAGATTTTCCTCAAAATTCTGATCCCCCTCTCCTCCCTAAAAGAAAAAAAAAATCTGGGGAAATGCCTTCACTGTCAAAGCTTCAGCATTTCCAGACATTTTGCATCTCTAGCTGTACCCAAAGACTAGGATTTGATTTGTGGCTCTTGAGGAGGGGAACGTATTGTGCTATTGACTCCACCCTCTGAAGCAGCCATTTTGACCCCGGGGAAGTGCTCTTGATCATTGAGAGAGCAGTTCTAATGGCAGGAGGTCTCCAGGTGGCACCTGGAGATTGGCAACCCTGCCCAAAGCCCCTAATAACTGCCAGCTGACCCACCAGCTGAAGTAGAAAGTGACCCAAAAAGTAACGGATTCCCACTTGTCTCTTTCCTTCTCCCCCGCTCTTCTCCCCCGCGCACCAGTCTTTAGCTCTCTCGAACAGGTCTTGCAGCGACCCCTCTCCGTTCCCCAAGCACTCGGGGATAGCAGGCTGCTGTCTGGCGGAAGGCCTGGAACGCAAGCTCTGTCTGGCCACCCTGAAGCACCCTGTAAAAGAGATCCCTGTGTACCAGGAAAGATTCAATGACCAAGCCTGCATGGCCTTCGAAAATGATTCCCAGGGATTTCGAGACAGGCAAGTTCTATCCACCAAGTGCATTTTTGTTGGGCTACGCAAGATCCGTCATGGACCCCAGTTCCTGACCCAAGTTTAAACTGTGTTCTCCTGGGAACTCCCGGACTGTTGTCATAAAGCCATAAATCGCTAGTTGGTTCCTGTCCTCCTTCTGCATACCAAAGTGTCTCACCGCCAGAACACTTTATCTTCTCCTGCTCTCTCTGACCTTGCTAGGAGCTGTGAAGTCTCGACACTTGTAACATTTTAGATCAAAGTGTTGGCCAGATGGCTCTCCTGAGAACTATTGTATTTTCCCATCTTGTGTACCCCTCTTCCCCCCTCCTCTATTTGGTCTCCAGTGTATAGACCCTTTGTCTCTGCCAAAGAGTTTGTTCATCGAAATTAGCCTATAGATGTCTGTGTGTTAGTCTTTTGAATAAAACTTCCATTTGGATTTCACCATCTCTGAAATCTTGGGGTTGGCAAAACCTTGGCAAAAAACTCTACTTGGGTGTCTCTTGCCTGGTTCCTGACATCATGTGCATCATTCAACAGCATATGGAGAATATCCAAAGAGATGGATACCACATTTAGATAGAAACTTCATCATCTTTTTCCAATAATCTTCTCCTATGTCCTGATTGGCACAGAATGTGTCGTCTAAGATGCACTTCTGTTTTCGTAAGCAAAATTTCTTTCTCTCCTTACCATGGGAATTGGGTCATCTTTGTAATAGGCTTGAATGTGCAGGATTGGGGATACTGCGAAAAAGCTTCTGTGCTCCCAAAGCAAATTGTTTTTGTTTTTGGGAGGGGGAGCTGTTACATCTAACCCAGTAAGAATCAAGCCGCCTCAGGTCTTTCCTAAGCCAGCTGGCCCAATTTGTTACATAGCACCCCTTTAGGCTTCCTTTTTGTGCTCTCTTTTCTAGACATCTCTATGAGTATTCCAGAGACTACAGCAGTGCCCCAGTGCCTGTGGTGGCTGCTTCTGCAATGACCTACCTAAACATGATGAGAGCATGCTGTCATAATGGTGCAGGGGGATACTGCTTCACAATGCGGGTCAGAACATTTCTCTTTTTAATTTAAAATGTGTCATGCTTCCTTTACCCCCCCCCTACAAGTTGCATGGACCATTCGAGGCTGTGGGTGTGCTTCCAGGGCTGGGGGGAAGGCCTCTGTTCCCCCCTTTGCCCCACATCAGCCCGGCCTTTCCCCCAGCCATGGAAGCTTCTAGGGTCAGGGGGAAGGCCTCCAGCAGAGGCATGACCTTTCCCCCGAGCCCAGAAGCACACCCGGGGCATGCCTCCAGGGCCGGGAGGAAGGCCTCCTTCTTTACTCATGGTGTCCCACTGCTTCCCCACTGCTTTCTGGCCTGTCCTGTCTTGGTGAGGACATCTAGCATGCCTTCTGATTGGGCCCTCACCTGACTGCTTAGAACTCTTGTCCGTCCAGGTGAGGGGCCAATCAGAAGGCGCTTTACGCCTTCTGATTGGCCCCTCACCTGGACCGGCCCCACCCACTCTCCACCCTCTTACCCCTTAATGAAATATGATAGTGGAAACCTGACTGGTAATGCAGCATTACTAGCCAGTAATGCAGAATCACTCTGGTCAGAGGAGGCATTGGGATGCATGGAAGCATTGATTTTATTGAGGCCATGCGATAATCCTTGGGCACCTTGTGCCAGAATTCCAGGGAGAAGGGACAGAAGCTCAAAAGAGTTGGAGACCCCTGGTCTAATGAATCTCTATCCCTTTTGCGTTGCAGAGGTTATTCCGGAAACCACTTACGACGCTCACTCAAATATCCAACAAAGCGTGCTTCCACTATAATTTGCTGGGGAAAGAAAAAATCAAGCTCAGGTATGAAAGATATCTTCTGCATTCATGGCAAGCCATAAATTCAAACATCGAGTGTGGAACTCATTATGAGCGCCTCCCTGGAAAAACTAGGCAGATATTTCAGGGCCATTGCTCTCCCATCTTATATTGGTGTATTTGGTTTTTCCTACTTAAATGCAGAACTTAACATTTGTCCCTATTGAACTTCACTTTATTCAGTTTAGCCCACTTCTCAAGCCTATCAAGATCATCCTATATTCTGTTGCTGTCTTCGGTTGTGTTTGCTACCCCTCCCAGTTTAGTATCGTCTGCAAATTTAATAAGTATCCCCTCTAATCCCTCATCCAAACCATTTATAAATATGTTGAACACAGGCCCCAGGACAGATCCTTGGGGTCCTACACTTGTCACAATTCTCCAAGAGGATGCTGAACCATTAACAAGTACTCATTGGGTACAATCCGATAACCAGTTATCAACCCACCTGACAGAATTAGGATCCATACCGCATTTTACCAGCTTGTCAACAAGAATATCATGTGGAACCTTATCAAATGTTTTACTGAAATCCAGATAAACTATATCTACAGCACTCCCCTGATCCAGCAAGGTAGTCACTTTCTCGAAAAAAGAGATAAGGTTGGTCTGACACGATTTGTTCTTGCAAAACCCATGCTGAGTCTTAGAAATCACAGCTCTCTGTTCCAGCTGCTCAAGGACTGACTGTTTGATGATTTGTTCCAAAATGTTGCCAGCTACAGATGTCAAGCTGACAGGTCGATAATTATCCAGATCCTCTTTTTTCCCTTTCTTGGAGATGGGGACAGCATTTGTCTGCCTCCAAGCATCTGGCATCTGGCTTGCCAGATTAGAAATTGGTGCTCCTAAGCAAGAAAACTGAGGAGTGGCAAGCAGGTGGTTTCTGGAATGGCAAAACTAATCTCATCTTCTTGGCCTTCATCTAGCTATATAATAAAGTTTGCCCGGAAAAGTTCAAAGGCTACCTTCGAGGATGTCCTCGCCCTGGCCATAGATGCTTCGGAAATGGTGTCCAGGAGCTGCAATGACACATCCAACAGCACCTTTGAGACAGGAATTAGTATTGCAGAGCCAAAGACGCCACTGCATTTAACAAGGAACTCTGGTCCAAACCTCTGGCAGGTGATTCACTTGGGGGAAGGGTATTTCACAAAACTCTGGCATTTCTTTGGGGGCCTGGAAGGGTTTCTCAACTGAGTGGGAGTCAATTAATTTTTTCTATATTTTTAAGATTTGTTAAACAATTATCAGATGATATGACAAAGGTCATATGGAGGAGGGCAGGATGCTGTTTCCGTTGGCTGCAGAGGAAAGGACGTGCAGTAATGGGTTTAAACTACAAGTACAACGATATAGGCTAGATATCAAGTCTAGATATCAGGCTAGATATCACAGTCAGAGTAGTTCAGCAGTGGAATAGGCTGCCTAAGGAGGTGGTGAGCTCCCCCTCACTGGCAGTCTTCAAGCAAAGGTTGGATACACACTTTTCTTGGATGCTTTAGGATGCTCTGGGCTGATCCTGTGCTGAGCATGGGGTTGGACTAGATGGCCTGTATGGCCCCTTCCAACTCTATGATTCTCAATGGTCATGCTGATTCATGTGTGTGCAGATATGCACCCCTTCCAAAATGACCATTGATGGTCCTGGAGGGGATGGAAAGGGGAGACACGCTGGGTGGGTGTGTGCACAGCTATGCTTCCCATAGAATCATAGAGTTGGAAGGGACCTCCTGGGTCATCTAGTCCAACCCCCTGCACTGTGCAGGACACTCACAACCCTCTCGCTCATCCACTGTCACCTGCCACCCCCTTGAACGTTCACAGAATCAGCCTCTCCGTCAGGTGGCTATCCAGCCTCTGTTTAAAAATCTCCAAAGATGGAGAACCCACCACCTCCTGAAGAAGCCTGTTCCACTGAGATATTGCTCAAACTGTCAGGAACTTCTCGACATTTAGACGGAATTTCTTTTGCATTAATTTCATCCAATTGGTTCTGGTCCATCCCTCTGGGCCAAGAGAGGATGACTCCCAATCATATTCTGCACCATCACACCACTTCCAGGGGGGGTTGAAGCCTGAAAAAATATTTCAGGGTTTTTTAAATGGCAAAATATTTGAGAAAGACTGGTACATATAGTATAATATATTCAGTACATTTTCATTTAACATTTCTAGCCTCCAAATTCGATGCTAAATGAAGTTGTCTCACCCGATACTGCCTGCGACCATAGTTGACACTGACCTTGCTAGATCGGTGGTCTAATTTTATATAAGGCATCTTCATGTGTGTGTCTACGAACAAGACGGACCACTGGTGTGATCCAACATGATGGCTCTTACGTTCTTACATCCCTGCTAACACAGCGATAAAGAGAACATTCCCTGAGACTATAAACTGAATGGGAAGGGGGGGATTCTAGATGACTGCAGTGCTTACAAATTAACCATCGTAGGCTGTGGCCTCTCTTTGGCATGTCGGAGGTCCCAGGTTCAGTCTCCAGTTCCAGGGATGAGGCAGTAGGTGCTGGGGAGAGTTTCTGTCTGAGGCTTTGGAGAGCCGCTGGCAGTCTGTGTGGACGATACCAATCTAGAGAGACAGAGGTCTGATTAAGCATGCAGCAGCTGCCTGTGTTCAGTTCCAGGTTTCTGACCTCTGGGCTCTTCTGGTTAGATGAGCCCAGAATTTTACACTTCTTGTTGGAAACAGGCAAAGTCTGGCATCCAAAGTGGCCCTTCCAACAGAAGAAGAAGAAAAGCTGGTTCTTATATGCCGCTTTTCTTTACCCGAAGGAGTCTCACAGGGTGTCTGTTGTGGGGAGAGGAAGGGAAGGTGATTGTAAGCTGCTTTGAGGCTCCTTCAGGCAGTGCAAAGCAGCATATAAGAACCAACTCTTCTTCTTTCTTGCAGTCCAACACACTGTTTCACCGAGTGGATGGAAAGCACCTCTATACCTTGTGGCTAATAGCCACTGACGGACCCCTTCTCCATTTATTTATCCTTATATCCTTGTGTTCTTTTTAGTAAAGAAATGTTTGGTTCTATTTCATGATCCAATTATTGGCTGCCTCTTTTCCAGCTCTCGGAGCATACCACCAAAATCTGCGATACGCTTTCCACCAAAGATAAGATATTTCATGACTGTTGCAATGCTATAAACAAACTGAGTGCATACCTCTGCATCTATTCGCTCCCGTGGATGAGAACTCCGCCCAAGCTTCCCGATTTTCAAAAACCATCGGATGAAGACCTGTGCAGTGAAAATGGAACTCTAGCACTGGAACAGTAGGTTGATTCAGAATTTAGGATCCTAGGGTTGCCAAGTCCAGGTTAGGAAATACCTGGTGGTTTTGGGGATGGAGGCTGAGATTTGGGGAAGGGAGGGACTTCAGTGTGTATAATGGCATAGCTTCGGCCTTCCAAAGTGGCCATTTCCTCCAAGTGAATTGATCTCTGTCACCTGGACATCAGTTCTAATATCGGAAGATCTCCAGCTACCGCAAGGAGGTTGGCAACCCGACACGATACTCTTCTCAAAGTAGTCAAGATTCTCCATTTTTCTTTTGGTTGGCCCGAGACAGAATGGTGTCTTTTGACTACTTGGATTTGTGAGCTCCGCGTCTGAAATTATGGTGACATATTGTTGGGAGCTTCATGGTTTATGATTCTTATGCCACCTTCCAGAAATTATTATTATACTATATTATTATATGTGTGCATATCGTTTACTTGACCCCTGATGGAGACCCTCTGAATTGAAACATGCCTTCCCATTCCTCTCCCCCCACAACAGACACCCTGTGAGGGAGGTGGGGCTGAGAGAGCCCTGAGATTACTGAAGAAGAAGAAGAGTTGGTTCTTCTATGCCGCTTTTCTCTACCCGAAAGAGGCTCAAAGCAGCTTACATTCACCTTCCCTTTCCTCTCCCCACAACAGACACCCTGTGAGGTGGGTGAGGCTGAGAGAGCCCTGATGTTGCTGCTCGGTCAGAACGGCTTTATCAGTGCTGTGGTGAACCCAAGGTCACCCAGCTGGCTGCACATGGGGGAGCAGGGAATCAAAACCCGGCTTGCCAGATTAGAATTCCGCACTCCTAACCACAACACCAAGCTGGCAATCAGCAAGAGATTATTGCCACGGGCTATATAATCAAAGCAAATGGAGCTTATGTCTCCTGAGGCTCCAAGAATGAACTGGGGAGACCATTTAAGCCCTGTGTGAGTGACCAGAGGAACAGATTCCAGCCTTGAACCCATGTTGAAGAAGATTTTGTTGAGCTGTAGCTATCAAAAATAAGCCTCTGCCAGTGCTCACAGTGGAGAGACTGGTCTTTTGCAACGTTGAAGTGCTGAAGGCTTGGCCTGACCAGAGACTTTGATTATATACTACAGACTTTAGCAATAACATCTTACTGATTGTTAGCGGAACCAGATCCTTTGACTTGCCTCCTTATATTGGACCTTCCTGTCTTTTTTTTTAATGACATTTCTGACTAGCCCTTTGTCTCTGGCAACAGGGGCAGCTCTGGATGAGCAATTCAGCTCAGTTCTCAAGGCACGGAGGCCAGGCAGTTGGCCTGGAAATGAAGAATCTAAGTCCCCATTCCAGCTCACTGCCCTGACCCTCAGCAAGAAAGACATTCTGCAAATTACCTTTGGTAGATCCAGACTGAAATATTGGCTATTTTTGTTTTTTGACTTACAGCTATTTGTTTGAGGTCGCTCGGAGGCACACATATGCCCCGGAAGCAGTTTTCACATCCATATATGAGTCTTCCGAAAATATCGTCAGTAGCTGTTGCAGTGACATCAACACCACAGCTTGTTTTGCTCTAAAGGTAATGTCAGATCTGTGGATTCAGAGACCAGGGAATTCATTTGAGCTCTTTATTGTGACCCCAGCATGGTAGTACAAGAACCAAAACTGAAGCGGAGAAACCCACAACCAACCCCAACTTATATACAAAAGGCACACAACAGGTCGAATAATAGAATTCTAGAGTGGGAAGGGTCCATAGAGGCCATCTAGTTCCACCCTCTGCTCAATGCAGGATCAGCCTCAAGCATCCAGGAGAATGGTCTGTCCAGCCGCTGCTTGAAGATGACCAGTGAGAGGGAGCTCCCCATCTCCTTAGGCAGCCCCTCCCACTGCTGAACTAGACTCATAGAATCCTGTAGTGGGATGGGGTCACACAGGTCATCTAGTCCTACCTCCCCCACCCACCCCCGCTAAAGGCAGAATCAGCCTCAAGCATCCAAAATAAGGATCTGTCCAGCCACTGCTTGAAGACCTCCAGTGAAGGAGAGCTCCCCATCACCTTAGGCAGCCCATTCCAGTGCTGAACAAGACTTACAGAATCCTAGAGTGGGAAAGGGCCATCCAGGCCAACTAGTCCCAGGTCCTGCTCAATGTAGGATCAACCTAGAGCATCCAGGATAAGTATCTGTCCAGCCACTGCTTGAAGACCACCAGTGAGGGGGAGCTCCCCACCACCTTAGGCAGCCCATCCCACTGCTGAACTAGACTCCTAGAATCCTAGAGTGGGAAGGGGCCATGCAGGCCATCTAGTCCCACCCCCTGCTCAAGGCAAGATCAGCCTCAAACATCCAGGATAATGATCTGTCCGTCTGTTGCTGGAAGATGGACAGTTAGGTGGAGATTTATGTTGGCAGAGTTTACTTATGCTAAGGGATGAAGCACCAGCTGCTCAAAAAACCAATAAATTGTTGAGAGGCAATACCGAAGAAAGGAGAGAGACAGTCCCAACAGTCCAACTGACTGTTCTTCAGGAGGCAAACAGGGAGGAAATCTCCAGCTAAGCGTTTTAGAGGATACTATTAAGGCTAAATCTAAACTGTGCTCTTAACATTGTTTATCTGTAATTTTATATTGCCTGATTCTGTGATTTAGTATCTTTCAATTTAGATTTGTACATATTTTATATGCCATTAAGGAAGGAAGGAAGGAAGGAAGGAAGGAAGGAAGGAAGGAAGGAAGGAAGGAAGGAAGGAAGGAAGGAAGGAAGGAAGGAAGGAAGGAGATAGGTGATAGATACCAGGAAGTTCCTAATCTAAATATACTAATTACACATCTCCTCTGATGTTCCCCATAGGATATTCTTTATATGCTGTCGAATCATGCACATGACAGATCTGGCATATTCCAACAATTCAAACCTGGTTTTCCTAAATCTGAGTCTGACATTTTAACCACTACACCTGATCTGAGTTCACCAGATCACAGTGGCCATAATATTGGAGGGAAGGTCCCTGGACGTCTTGGGTCCCCATTGGAACAAGGTGCCTGGGGGCTCCCCTTTTCTGTCCTCCCCCAGAAGTGCATGATTTCTTATCTTGTTATTAGTTAATTAATTGGTCCTGCTTAACGAGCTGATCCTTAATGCTGCTTTGTGCTTTTGTGTCTGAACTCCAGAGACCAAAAGCGAGGGAACAAATATTTGATTTGCTTGAAAAAGGAACTGAAATGTGTTCACAATTTATTCATCTTCGAGCCACAGGATTCAAGGAAAAGTAAGTGTTACGTTCCAGACTGGAGGGGGGGGCAGGTCTTTCAATTCAGGACAGTGGCTGGATGTTTATAAATCAAAATATATTCTTGAATTATCCTTTTTTCCCCTTATTCCTTGTTTAACTGAGCAACAAGCGAATGAGCAGATCCGTTTTGTTTTCTTTGAGTCTCCCCAAATTCCTCTGTAAGTTCCTAAATTCATGTTCAACCAGGAGAATTTCTAAATGTAAACTTGCAAGCTTTTAAGGAAGGCTGAGCATCAAAGAATTGAGGCTTTTGAACTCTGGTGCTGGAGAAGACTCTTGCGAGTCCCTTGGACTGCAAGGCGAACAAACCGGTCAATCCTAGAGGAGATCAGCCCTGCCTGCTCCTTAGAAGGCCAGATCCTGAAGATGAAACTCAAATTATGAGAAGGAAGCCCTCCCTGGAGAAGAGCCTAATGCTGGGAGCGATTGAGGGCAAAAGAAGAAGGGGACAACAGAGAATGAGGTGGCTGGATGGAGTCACTGAAGCAGTCGGTGCAAACTTAAATGGACTCTGGGGAATGGTAGAGGACAGGAAGGCCTGGAGGATCATTGTCCAGGGGGTTGCGATGGGTCAGACACGACTTCGTACCTAACAACAACAAAACTTGCAAGTTCTCCCAGGTTTGCAGAAATGTTTTCCCCAAACTGGACCTGGCCCCACTGTGTTGATTTTTTAAAATCCTTCCCCTAAATTCTGAATTAAATATTCAGTGATCACTAGACACCTAGAGAACACAATCTCAGTTCCCAGATGTTGAAACCATGGATACTGGGAATTTAACAACAGGAGGGCAAGCTACCCATCATGTTCCAATTATGTTCTGTTGCTATTTCATGTGAAGAGGGCAATGCATAGATTTTTTTCTCTCTGTGGGTACAGCATGTATCAAAGTTATTCATGCATAGATAACCTGAACTTTGACTTTACTTCTTAGCATGATATCACATCGGTGGAATCCCATTCTTTGTGTTTATTATTATCTGTCTAGCCCATCCTTTGGAGGGAGGGAGAAGGGAGGAAGGGAGGGAGGGAGGAGGAGGAAGGGAGCAGGTTGGAGGATGACGATACGGAAAGCGGTATTCCCTATCGACTCAAAATGACTAGTACGAGGAAAAACCTGATTGCATGCATGTCCACATTTTGGCAGCCCCTAATTAGACCCCGTTAGAACCCACTTAGAGCCTCTTGTGGCGCAGCCGTCTGAAAGCTCTGCCCATGAGGCTGGGAGTTCAATCCCAGCAGCCGGCTCAAGGTCGACTCAGCCTTCCATCCTTCCGAGGTCGGTAAAATGAGTACCCAGCTTGCTGGGGGGTAAAAGGTAATGACTGGGGAAGGCACTGGCAAACCACCCCGTATTGAGTCTGCCAAGAAAACGCTGGAGGGCGTCACCCCAAGGGTCATTCATGACCCGGTGCTTGCACAGGGGATACCTTTACCTTTACCTTAGAACCCACTTAAAAAGATGAAATCCAGTTTTGGGAAGATTCCTTTGCTTCAGGGCAATTCAGTACTGCGTCGGAAGAAGCATATTTTAGTGCAGAAATGGACAAAAAAACTCAACCCTTTGAGAGTGCAAATCCAAAAAATATCGCTAGTGCGGAAACATAGTCTCAGTTCCTGACGGCATGGCTCTCAGCTTGCCTGAGGCACTCACCTGCCCTGTCCACATTGACGGAAGGTATCCAAAGGCCTTCCGTTTGCAAGAGCTGGGCGAGTTTGTCAATGATAGGGCATTTTGCAGGGCACGAATTCATAGTGTTGCCATAATTTGGAAGCCAATTGATGGGCACATAACACTGAGAGAGAAAGACGTGCGACATTTCATCCGGACAACGTAGTTTTCATTGTGTGGCTTTTCTTGTCATGGTTGCTACTAGACTGTGTTTCATTGTGCTGCAGGCTAAGAGAGGACTACAGGAAGAGGCTTCCGGAGGCCCCTGAAGAAGTCATTTCCGGGCTGGTGGAGCAGAGATCCAGCCTTGCTTCCTCCTGCTGCCCTGTGAATGCTCCTCCAGTATATTGTGGCTTGAAGGTAAGGGGCAATCTCATGAGTCGAGACACCAGGGAAAGGCACAGTGGAACTTGAAGTATTTTAAAGCAGGGGTAATTCAACCTGGGGTCCTCCAGATGTTCATGAACTACAATTCCCATGAGCCCCTGCCAGCGTTTGCTGGAAGGGGCTCGTGGGAATTGTAGTCCATGGACATCTGGAGGACCACAGGTTGAATACCCCTGTTTTAAAGTTTTAAAAAGAACCTTTCTAGGCCCTTCTACTTTAGAAGAAGAAGAAGAGCTGTTTCTTATATGCCGCTTTTCTCCACCCGAAGGAGTCCCAAAATGGCTTATATTAACCTTCCCTTTCTTCTCCCCACAACAGACACCCTGTGAGGGAGGTGGGGCTGAGAGAGCCCTGATATGCCTGCTTGGTTTGAACAGCTTTATCAGTGCCGTGGTGAGCCCAAGGTCACCCAGCTGGCTGCATGTGGAAGAGGAGCAGGGAATCAAACCCAACTCACCAGATTAGAAGTCCGCACTCCTAACCACTATACCAAGCTGTACTTAGGGGGGGAAACCCCTGAAAATGGGGGCAGCGCAGGGTTCCCCACATTTTTTGAGTTTGTAGGCCCATTTGGAATTGTGACCCAGCCATGATAGATGCAGCAATAAAATGGCAGCCACAAAATGGTCACCACAGCTTAACCTAAGTCACACAGTGCAGATCCTTGTCCTGGGGTGGCAGCTACTGCTAAAGCAACATTTTAAAAAGCAGCACAGCCAATCAAATCTCCAGTGACCAATCAGAAGCTCTTCTGGGCAATAGCCCTACTTGGCTCCTCCCACTTCCAGGTACCAGAAAAGGTGTCATGATAATTTAGGGGAGGGCAACTCATTACTTTTATGTTTTGTGCAGCAGCATGTAGCATGACGTTAAATCATCAATCTTTAAATAGGACAGGGTCCTATTAAATAAAAGAGTAAGGCCACCTGGGGAGGAGTTAGGGCGGGCCCTGTCCAGGATAAAAACTCAGAGGGCCCAATCAGGAGCCGCGAAGCGGCTCCTGATTGGGCCCTCCGAGTGTCCATCCAGGGCCAAGCAGCCAATGGGGAGGTGCACAAAGTGCCTTCCTATTGGCCCCTCACCAGGACAGACCAAAATTCCATTCACCCAGCCCAGTCTGGCTGCCAGTCTGCTCCTGACCACCAAAGGGAGAGGAGGCCAGTAGGGCTTCCAAGGGGGATGAGAACAGAGGCTGCGCCAGCCCTTTTTGCCCCAAGGCTGTCCTAACTGCCATGTCCAACTGTCAATTGCCTCAGAACCCTGGCAGAGCTGGCAGGAGGCTGGAGAGTGCTCCCCCTCCCCCCCTTCAGGCCTGCTGCAAAGGAACCTCTGACAGGCCCTGACTGAGGGAAGGAGGCCTTTCCAAGAGCAATGCAGGGGAGCCTGAGGGCGTTCCTTTCCCCTTCTGCCAAACAGTTGCCTGACAGGGAGGCCACAGAAAAGCCCCTTCTCACTTAAAATACTGCTCTGGCCAGGGGTTAGACACAGCCAAGCTATGTGTCTTTCTTCTTTGCAACTCTCTGCAGATTTGAGGCCACTGCACAGCATTATTCTGCAGAGGAAGCTGGCTCTTTTGTCTCCTGTTTCATCTGCACAACAACCCTGTGCAGTAGGCCTCAAGTCTTTCAATTCAACAACAACCTGGGTGGGAAGCCTTAAATGTTTCTTCTCTACCACAACCCTGTCCAAAGTAGCCCTTTCTGCCTGGGGAGCTGATCTTTATACTCTGCAGGTGAGCTGTAATTCCAGGAGCTCTCCAGGCCACACCTGTAGGTTGGCTACCCCTGGGTTGGAAATATTCCTGGAGGTTTGGAGGTGGGACTTCAAAATCATACAATGCCTCAGAGTCCAGCCTTCAAATGAGCCATTTTTGCCTGCAGTTGGTAGGGAGTGGTGCAGGAGTGTCCCTCCTGGCCTATGGGTTATGGCCAGCCCTTATCAGCAACTGTTTGTATTCTGGGGCACAGACAGGCAGACCAGCATTAGTCCTGTGAGTCTGGAAAGTGCAGGAAGATCTAAATAAATATTTACAGCCTGAAACTAAATAGAGAACAAGTAAATGTCTGGAGACACATAGTAACTGAAATAGTAACTGGCAAATAACCTTGGCCTGGCAAATAAAAAAACAGTATTAAAAACCTTACTAAGGTCAAGACTGCTGTGCACAGACAGTCTTCCTCTTAGGGTTGCCAGCTTCCCTGTGAGGCTCGCTACCCCACCTCCCTCATGGCGAGACTGCTATGGGGAGAGAAGGGGAAGACGATTGGAAAATGCTTTGAGACACCTGAGGCCTGCTGGGTCACTGCGGCCCATTCCCAGTTCTCTCAGATCTCTCACAACCCCACATACCTCACAGGTTGACTATTGTGGAGAGACAAATGGAAAAGGTGTTTGTAAACCGCTTTGAGACTCCTTTGGGTAGTAAGTAATAGGGTACAAAAATCCGTTCTTCTAAGGAGCAACCATGAAAGAAGCATGTGGGCACATAACATTTTACCAACAGTGAAAATATGGGAGACAGAAGGAACAGGGTGGACACCTGTGTACTGTGACTACCCTATGTGTATTAGGGCATAGGGGCATTTCGGTGAATGTGGCCTAATTCACACAAGAAGGGAAATGACGCAGAACTGGGGGGAATTGGTTGCCATGTAATCTTCCCCTAAGAAGAGTCTCCAGTCTGATTTTCCCTTCACATATCTGAGGACATGGCTCTGGAAAGCTCATCTGTAACCACTATGCCACAATTCCCAAAGGTCAGTCCTCTCCCACACTGAATGAACATTCCACAACACAGGTTCTTGACACCCATATCTCCACACCCATGCCCTCATTTGCCACCATGCCACCACAACCTCCCATACAACACACATGACAACCCCATGCCCTTACAGACTGGACAACTCCTCCCCTTCCTCTTCCCACTGCCAAGCTCTAGCGCCCGTTGTATTCTTGGAGACAACGGGCTTTGCCCCTAGTATTAAATAATACGTAATGAAGAAATAATTAAAAGTATCCGTTTTCCTTGGGGTTTGGGGGGAAAGGGTTGGTAAAAAGTGATTGTTTGATATTGACTTTCATGGAATTTCAAATATTCAGAAATCTGGATTTTTTTACTATTGAACTCTCAAAGGGTCAAAACTTCAGATTTTGAATCTGACTGTTGAACCTGAATTTTCGTGTGAGTGTGCATTCCCTAGTGACCAGTTTAATGGTTTAGCTGAGGAACATTTTGGCTGGGAAGTTTGATCTATGGGCCTTATGAAATGTCTTGTTTAGATCTGCTGCCTTTTTTGCAATTTTTTCAAAACTTTTCATGGCAGCTCTTTTGGTTGTTTTGATGGTTTTTCCGGCAGCAACGTGGCACTAAAATGCATATAAACAAGAAAGCTTTAAAGCCATTATCTGGATCAGGGGTCCCCAACCTTTTAAAGTCTAAGGCAGGGGTAGTCAAACTGCGGCCCTCCAGATGTCCATGGACTACAATACCCAGAAGCCTCTGCCAGCATTCGCTGGCAGGGGCTTCTGGGAATTGTAGTCCATGGACATCTGGAGGTCTGCAGTTTGACTACCCCTGGTCTAAGGGTACCTTTGGAATTCTGACATTGTTTGGTGCAGGGATGACCAAACTGCAGCTCTCAAGATGTCCATGGACTACAATTCCTGGGAGCCCCTGCCAGCACATGGTGGCAGCAGCTCATGGACATTGTAGTCCGTGGGCATCTGGAGAGCCACAGTTGGCCACCCCAGGCATGGCGAGCGCAGCCACAAAATGGCTGCCTCAGGAGATGGATTCATCAACAAAATGGCTGCCATTTTAAACACTGTGCTCAGCCAATCAAATCTCCAATGACCAATCAGAAGCTGTTCTGGGCAAAAGCCCTACCTGAAGCCACAAACTTTTAAAAAATATTTGTCAGGCACCAGGAAAGGAATTGGGGGGTGGGCATGGTGCCCCCAAAACCTTTGGTTCAGATCCGAGTTCAAAATGTTTCTTCAATTTCAGATTGAAACTGAAGTTTCTCGCACGTGTTCCCATGGCATATGCTTTCAGCACTGAGGAATCTATAAACATTTTTTTTAATCCTCTCAGGTAAGTGGCCATTCTGCATCCCCTGTAATGGCAGAAAGCTGGCTGATTCCCTGTTTAGAAAGCTAAACAAAACCTCCATCATCAGGGGTAGTATATCACTTTGTTATTAATTTCTCGATGTCACTGTAACCCTTTCTCCTTTTCATATCTCCAGAGCCACCATTGCTTGAGTCCGTCAGCATCCAGATAGGAAACTTACTGATGCATGGAAACATCAATTTTCCTGGACCCTCTGTTCTGATATCCGGAATCATCTCTCCTTCCTACAGATCGCAGACTGAAAATTCCAATAAAGTTTTTATAAACACACACACCAAACACCATTCCCTTTGTTGCAGTTACGTCAAGATTAGTTCTGGGGTTAAGGTTCAGGAAGAGACGTTTTGGTTGACAGCCATTTTCACCCTCTTGCTACGGAACCAGCTTGGGTGACCTTGGGCCAGTCACAGTCCTGTGTGAGCTGTTCTCACAGAGCAGTCCTGTCAGAGCTCTCTCAGCCTCACCTCCCTCACAGGCTGTCTGTTGTGGGGAAAGGAAAGGAAAGACCTCAGACCCTGGAGGACAGTTGACAGTCAGAGTCTGTCACTATACTGACCGTGATGGAGCACTGGGCCAAATCATTCTAGTTTGCTTGCTTATCAACTATTCCAAATTAACCTTGCCAACAGGGACCTGTGGAATGGGTAGTTTTCCACTATATATGTTCTAGAGTTCAGCACAACACAACAAAATTCTCATTCTCCTCCCTTGTGTGTTCCTGTTCTTTCAAGGTGGGGAGGAGAATCCTTACTGGTTGATCTAATTTATTTTATTTATTTCTTATATTTAAATACCAACCTCCCTTGCGGCTCAGGATGGTTTAATGTGATACCATATCACTTTATTTATGCCCACCATAAAAACTTACAGTTTCAATCTGCCGGACATAAGCCTGCCAAGCGGGTTTGATTTTCTGCTCCTCCACAAGCAGCCAGCTGAGTGACCTTGGGCTAGTCACAGTTCTCTTACAGTTGCTCTCACAAAGCAGTTCTCTTAGAGCTCCCTCAGCCCCACCTCCCTCACAGGGTGTCTGATGTGGGGAAGAAGAAGGGAAAGGTATTTGTAGCCACTTGGGGACTCCTTCAGGTAGTGAAAAGTTCCTGACAGAGCGGTTCCTCAGTGGAACAGGATTCCTTGGAAGGTGATGTATTCTCCCTCTTCTGACATTTTAAAGTAGAAGCTAGATAGATAACTGACAGAAATACTGTTTCTGTGAACTTAAACAGATTGTAAGTGGGTGGGCAGAAGGGACTGTGTTGGCCCTTTCTTGCATGCCCGGGGAAACGCCGATCGCCACATTGGTGAATTTCAGACTGGCCAGAGATTCTGGTTTGGGGGCAGGGAGCATCTAGGCATGGGATTGGGGGTCACTGTGGGTGGGCAGGTAGTTGTGAATTTACTGGATTCAACTCTATGATTCTATTAATCAACCATGGGAAACGAGTATAGAACATGTGAGGGGGGGGGTAAGAAGCAACAGGGGGTGCAAGCAAGGCCAATGAGAACACAGAGAAACCTGTTGTTAGGCAAACTTACCGTCTTACGCAAAAAGTGGGGTCAAAATTACCCAGGGAATTAAGGTGGGGAACAGATGAACTTTCTTTTCAGTATATTATAACTACATTTTCCAGAAATATCCCAATCTTGATGAAGTCAATTGCTCTCTGATATTTCAGTCCTTTGTAGTTTTTTGGGTAAATTGCAGGATGTGCCCTGCCAGAGGTGCAGTCATTTTGTACCTCCAATTGGGTTGAAAGGCAAAGTGGAATTAACATATAGATGGAAATGAAGATTATATTTGCATAACATTCAAAGTTTTTCTTGGCTGGGAAATACTTAATGACCAGTTCAGGGTTTGTGTTATTATTATGTTTTTGCTCTTGGACTCATGTGTGATGTAGCCCTCACAGTCTATTAGCTGGTCTTTGAGGATTTCTATGACTGTCAGATTCGTAAGGTGTGCTTGGTGTAGTGGTTGAGGGTGGCGGCTTCTAATCTTGCTCCTCTCCATGCGGCCAGCTGGTGGATCTTGAGCTAGTCACAGCCCTGTTAGAGCTGTTCTCACAGAGCAGTCCTACCTGAGCTCTCTCAGCCTTACCTCCCTCACAGGGTGTCTGTTGTGAGGAGAGGAAGGGAAGGCGATTGCAAGCCAATTTGAGACTCCTTCAGGTAGTAAAAAGCAGGACATAACAACAATATATTACTAAACATTAATTATTAATTAACAATTATTAATATTAATTAACAAATATTAATTAACAATTATTATTTAACTATATTTCCTTTGGGCACAGGCTAACTATGCTTGGGATGTGATAAAAGTCATGGGTTTCAATGGAGCTTCAAGATATGATCAGAAAGGAAGTCCAGGGTTGCTCCTCAGAGGCAGGCCATGGTAACACCTCTGCTCCTCTTCTCTGGCCTGTATGGCCTCTTCCACCTCTATGATTCTATGACTCTGTAGGTTGGACTAGATAGCCTGTATGGATCCTTCCAACTCTATGATTCTATGTTTCTATGGGTTGGACTAGATGGCCTGTATGGCCCCTTCCAACTCTATGATTCTATGACTCTATAGGTTGGACTAGATGGCCTGTATGGCTCCTTCCAGGTCAAGGAAGTTATCCGAGACTCACAGGGCCATCTCACTGTGAATCAGCCACTAAAATGTCTAAGTATCTTGTCTCATAATAAAACCTCAGGCGTCCAAAAGACACCTGCACTACTGCGTTTCCTGTTTCAGTCTGCAGGTGGGAGTGTTGCACTGCCTTTTGAAACCAAAACTGTAGCTCTGATTCTTCTTTTCTTCTCACTCTGTTTCTGTTCCTATCTGGAGCAAATCATTCCAACCAGGACCGGATCCCCTGACCCTCCCATTCCAGGCATTTCCTGCAGTATTACAATTACACAAGATGAAAGTGCAGGTTCTTCCAGTCAAGTAGCAGGGGCTCAAGGTTTAGACCCAGGCAGGACAATCTAATGCTTGTGGTTTCTAAAGCTGGCCTACCTTCCTAATATCGTAAAAGCTGGGTAGGGGAACCTCCTTGAATTCTGCAGTGCAGATATCACCAGTGTCTTAGGGCTGCCAGCCTCCAGGTGAGGGATGGAGATCTGCCAGAACTGCACTCCAGACTAATATAAGCCACTTTGTGTAAGAACACAAGAGAAGCCATGTTGGATCAGACCAGTGGCCCATCCAGTCCAAAACTCTGTGTCATACAGTGGCCAAAACCCAGGGGCCATCCGAAGGTCCACCAGCGTGTTCAGAATTCGAGAATCCCTCCCACTGTTGCCCCCAAGCACCAAGAATACAGAGCGTCACTAATAACATAAGAGAAGCCATGTTGGATCAGGCCAATGGCCCATCCAGTCCAGCACTCTGTCACACAGTGGCCAAAACCCAGGGGCCATCTGAAGGTCCACCAGTAGATCCAGAACTCCAGAAGCCCTCCCACTGTTGCCTGCCAATCACCAAGAATGCAGAGCGTCACAGGCCCAGATTTCACCTGCTTGAACCAATTCCAGCACATCACACAATATACGAGAGAGCAACTCCTGGTTGGGACTGATCTAGCATGTTTTATCTTTCATCAACTTTGTATGCAAATTTATGACCACTTATGCGATGCTTGTGTTGAGCATGAATGCAGACTGCTATTCTGGCCCTCTGGTTTGAACTTTTGCCACCAGGTACACCACATCATAAATATTTAATTCAATGTTATTTTATTTGACGTAGCTGATTTCATTAAGGTGACATCCCATTCATTAGCATATAATGAGAGAGAGAGAGAGATCGCAGATGCCAGCCTCCAGGAGGGACCTGGGGGATCCCCTGGAATTATAGCTTGCCTACAGGTGACAGAGATCAGTTCCCCTGGAGAAAATGGCTGCTTTGGAAGATGGACTCCATAGCATTATGCTGCAGTCCACGTGCTTAGTAAGTCATTAGCAAAATAATGCTCGGGGGGGGGGGGGGAACAGTTCTTTGATCTGGGTCTGAACTCTGTCTACGGTTACCAGGTCACCGGTGAGGAATGGGGGATGGAGCGGCCCAATCCAGGTTAAAAAACTGCTGGGGATTTGGGGAGGGAGCCAGGGGGCAGGGACCTCAGGGGGGCACAGTGCCATCGAACCCACCCTCCAAAGTATCCCCTTTCCCCAGGGGGGCTTCTCTTTGTAGAGTGGGAGATTTATTTATTTGCTTTCTTAAGCGATTTACATGCCGTCCCTATCAATCCTTGCAATTTAATGCATGGAAATAAAACCAATTTAAAAAATTTCAGGAATGCGATTGAATCCATAGATGTTTACATCACGGAGAAAACCACAGGCAGCACCAACCGCGATCATTGAGGCTGATGAGGTTTTCCACCAGCAAAGGTGTTAAAGGTAGGGAGGGGTCACAGGGAACGGGGGGAGAGGAGAGACCGGAGGGAGGGTGGGAATTGGTTCTTTTTTAGTAAGGTCGAACAGGGCCCTGCTTGTTCTACGAGGCAGGTGGAGACCAGACATGTTTCTTGAGGGCCAGGAATCTGTAGCTGACTGATGTTAATGGGTTAATTTTAAGCAGTAAAGGGTTTAAACTTCAAGTACAACGATATAGGCTGGATATCAGGAAAACGTTTTTCACAGTCAGAGTAGTTCAGCAGTGGAATAGGCTGCCTAAGGAGGTGGTGAGCTCCCCCTCACTGGCAGTCTTCAAGCAAAGGTTGGAGACACACTTTTCTTGGATGCTTTAGGATGCTTAGGGCTGATCCTGCGTTGAGCAGGGGGCTGGACTAGATGGCCTGTATGGCCCCTTCCAACTCTATGGTTCTATGATTCTGTGTTACTAGATTGAGAAGCTGAAATGCCAGGGATTCCCCAGGTCTCCCCTGGAGGCTGGCATCCCTAACTCTGCTGGGAAAAGCCTGACGGCCTTAGAAGAGCTGAGTTAATGTTTAAAACTTTAGGGCCATCAGCCCCCGACAAAGGTATATTTGCCTTGTCGGATAGCTCTTTGTTTCATCCCTGTCAGGCCAAGGACGCGTGCCCTCTGCTCCTAACCTGCAATTAATCATTGATCCCAAAATGTGCGGGTATAAATGGCTAGGTGATGAGTTCACCTCTTTCCTCCTGAAGTGGCCTGTGGGAAGGGAGCTAATCAACCCCAAGTGCCACTGGGACTGTGGAGGGACAAAAATGAAGGCGGCCACCTTAACCATCTTGCTGCTTACATTATTTTCGAGCCATGCGATGCACAGAGGTAAGGCTCCATTTTGATGTTTGGGGGGTGCATCATCTGGGCATGGAACTGGGGTCACGATGGGTGGGCAGGTAGTTGTGACTTTCCTGCATTCTGCAGGGGGTTGGACTAGATGACCCCGGAGGTCCCTTCCAACTAATTTTGGTGTAGTGGTTAGAAGTGCGGACTTCTAATGTGGCATGCCAGGTTCGATTCTGCATTCCCTCACATGCAGCCAGCTGGGTGACCTTGGGCTCGCCACAGCACTGATAAATCTGTTCGGACCGAGCAGGAATATCAGGGCTCTCTCAGCCTCACCCACCTCACAGAGTATCTGTTGTGGGGAGAGGAAAGGGAAGGTGACTGTAAGCCACTTTGAGACTCCTTCAGGTGAGAAAAGCAGCATCTAAGAACCAGCTCTTCTTCTTCCATGCAGTCCAACACACCATGTCACTAAGTAGATGGAAAGCATGTTATCTAATTTGAAAGGCTGTCACTTGGAGGAGGGCAGGATGCTGTTCCCGTTGGTTGCAGAGGAGAGGACACACAGTAATGGGTTTAAGCTTCAAGTACAACGATATAGGCTACATATCAGGGGAAGAAATTTCACAGTCAGAGTAGTTCAGCAGTGGAATAGGCTGCCTAAGGAGGTGGTGAGCTCCCCCTCACTGGCAGTCTTCAAGCAAAGGTTGGATACACACTTCTCTTGGATGCTTTAGGATGCTTAGGGCTGATCCTGCGTTGAGCAGGGGGTTGGACTAGATGGCCTGTATGGCCCCTTCCAAATCTATGATTCTGTGATTCTAATATGTGTGAAAGCACTTTGTGGCTAATAGCCACTAACGGTCCCTGCTCCATTTATTTATCCAGTCCCCTCTTGAATCTGGCTTATAAACTATCAAGGCAAATCACATAAAAGAAGGTATATCACCTTAATTTTTGAAACTAATTTTGTAATAGTCCAGGGAATATAATACGCTGCTTTTGCATGCGCCGGGGGGGGGGCATCTCCCCCATTAAGCTCAAGAGTATTTGTGTGAGCCTAAAGACTATGCACACTTAAATGGACTCCAGGGAATGGTAGAGGACAGGAAGGCCTGGAGGATCATTGTCCATGGGGTCGCGATGGGTCGGACACGACTTCGCACCTAACAACAACAAAGACTACACATTGCACGATAATTACTTTCGAGAGGCAATTTAAGTTATGTTCTTTTTATCATTGTGCTAATTGAATTTTCTAGATGTGATCAATGAAAAGTCTCCATATTTAAAAAGTTCTTTTGAGACTGCACCAGCCCAATGCTTAACCAATCAGAAGCAGAGCCAGAGACCAATTTTAATGTTCATGGCTTGCCCCCGAATGTTAAACCTATTGCATAAGCAATTGAGTAAGCTTTGTCAATATTTGGAAAGGTGAAGGTAGTACAATAGAACACAATTTGAGTCTAATAGCGTGAAATAAAGCATTGTACGTTTCTTGCATTCTGAAGGTTCCATCCAAATCTATCATTCTATTATTCTATTCTATGATTCTATGCACCTGCCCACACTTGGACCTGGCTTCTCAGTCTGAACTGCCAAACTAGCCATAACACAGGACCATTTGGTAGCTGTGGCTCAGGGATAGAGAAGGAGAGCATCCGTGTGGCCTGCAAAAGATCCCCGGCATCTCCATTTAAAAATCCTAGCGAGTAAATGTCATGGGATTGTTTATTTGCTGTTTTTACAGTGGCACTTGAGAAAGCAGCGTGTTTAGCTGGGGAAGAACCTCCACTCCAACCACCAAATGTCTTGCAATTACCCAGATGACGGAGTTGTTAGGTGGTAATCAAATGTTCTTCAAACAAGCGTTTTACAGGCATTGAGGGGATGGCAGAGAAGGGGATTTCTTCCTCCCACAGCTCCTTCAGCAAACACGCCAAGATAGCTCTTGAAAGGTTTTCAAGACTCATAATCTGCTAATGGTTCCCTTCCCTAAAGGAATAACAGGGAAGGGAGAGTTTTTGCATAGATGTTCCAAGGTATGGAATCATAGAATCAGAGTTGGAAGGGACCTCCTGGGTCATCTAGAATCATAGAATGATAGAAGAATTGGAAGGGACCTCCAGGGTCATCTAGTCCAACCCCCTGCACTGTGCAGGACACTCACAACCCTATCGTTCATCCACTGTCACCTGCCACCCCTTTGAATGGAAGATCCTTTTTTTCCACTTCCAAGTTCTGCATTCTTCTAAAGAGTCCACAGTCTGTCAGATTCCAGGGTTCTGAACAGCACCTTGCCAACCAAACCTTGAATTCCCTACGTGTTACATTTGAAGGTTCAGCATAAAAACACCCAGTTCTCCCAAAGTGGTGTAGCTGCAAAATGTCATCGTCCCACACTGTCTACCACATTGGTGAGATCCCACATGGAGTCCTGTGTGCAGTTCTGGAGGCCTCTCTTCAAAAAGCGCAGAGGAGAGCAACGAGGACGATCCGGGGCCTGGGGACCAATTCCTATGAGGAAAGGCTGAGGGACTTGGGAATGGTCAGCCTGGAGAAGAGGAGGTGGAGAGGGGGCAGAATGCCTCTCGTGAAGTATTACAAAGGTTGTAACTTAGAGGAGGGCAGAGAAAATTTCCTGTTGGCAGCTGAGGATAGGACCCACAGTAATGGCCCAAAACTATGTGGAGAATGGTACTGACTAGATATCGGGGAGGGGGGGAATTCTTCACAGTAAGTAGTTCAGCAGTGGAAGGGGCTGTCTAAGGAGGTGGTGAGCTCCCCCTCACTGGTGGACTCTAAGCAGTGGCTGGACAGATCTTTATCATGGATGCCTTAGGCCGATCCTGCATGGGACTGAGAGAGCACTGAGTGAACTGCTCTGTGAGAACAGCTCTAAGGCAACTGGGAGTGGGCCAAGGTCACGGCTGCATGTGGCAAAGTTGGGAATCAAACCCGTTTCTCCAGATTGGAATCTGCTGGCTCCCCAGGTTGAGGTCTTTGCAGTTAAAAGGACTACCTGGTCCTTTTACCTGAAGATGCCAGGGATTGAACCTGGGACCTTCTGCATGCCAAGCAGAGGCTCTTCTGCTGAGCCACACCCATCCTTTGATACTGTGATTGGGTTGCACCCCTGGCCTATAAGCTACAATGCTCTGTTTAAACCAGGATGCCATTTTTTTGTGCTCTACTGCAGGAGAACATGATAAGCTCTGTGGCCCGCAGGGGTGAACGGCCTAGGTGGTAGCATGCAGGCCTAGTTGTTGTGACACAATCCGCCTCAATATGAACTCTGGATGTTTCAGAGGGACTCCCTTTCCCGTAAGGAGGATATTCTCACAGGGCTGCCAAGTCTGGAGTGGAAAATACCCAGGAATTTGGGAGGTGGAGATTGTGTAAGGAAATATTTGAAGAGGGGAGGAAATTTCCTCAGATAGAATGCTCTACAATCCACTATGGTTGCCAGCCTCCAGGTGGTTGAGATATAGGAAGGGGACAACATTGGGAGGGTAATAGAAAAGCAAAATATTGATTGAGAAAAAGAATTGGTCTTTATACCCTGCATTTCCCTACCAGAAGGATGCTCAAAGCGGCTTACAATCCCCTTCCCTTTCCTGGCCCCACAACAGACACCCTATGAGGTGGGTGAGGCTGAGAGAGCCCTGAGATGACTGAAGAAGAAGAGTTGGTTCTTATATGCCACTTTTCTCTACCCGAAGGAGTCAAAAAGGGGCTTAAATTCGCCTTCCCTTTCCTCTCCCCACAACAGACACCCTGTGAGGTGGGTGAGGCTGAATAGCTTTCTCAGGGCTGTGGCAAGCCCAAGGTCACCCAGCTGGCTGCTTGTGGGGGAGTGCAGAATCTTTTGGAGCTCACTCAATACTATTTTGTGGGATTAGCTGTTCATTAATAAATCCTTTGGGCCTGCTGTCACTGCAAGACGAACAGCCTTCTCCCCTGAGATTGTGTAAAAGGGCCGTTTCAGGAGTATTTCTGACGGTTGCGTAGATCTACATCAACTATGCCAAGGCTTTAGGGAGGTTTTTCCAAACCACCTGTTTAACAAATGCACAGCGCAGTAGTGCCCTCCTCAGGTCTGATCTTGAACTGCAATCCTGTTTTTCAGTTTTGCTCGGAGACCGGTCCAAGCAAATAAAATTAAATTCTGGAGCAGCCTTTCTTGACTTTTTACTGATGAGAAGCCCCTGAAACATTCTGTAGGATTTGGGAAACCTCAGAAGTGGCACAATGGTGCAGAATAGGGTTGGGAAGCAGAGCTGTGGACATGCCCACCCCGGGCCCCTCCCCTTCCCACCGCCTCCAGGCCCATCATTGGCCATTTGAGGGAACGGGCAGGTTGACATGACCATATTACATGATAAATGTTTAACAACTTTAAATATATTGAAAATATCAATTAACTCCCACCCATTTGGGAAATCCTTCCAGGGCCATCCAAGAAACCCTACAATTTCACGAACCCCTGCTTAAGAAAGTCCGTTCTAGAGAGTTAAAGATTGCTGCTAGCTAACGTTATTATGCTGGTGAAGGAGAGCTTGTGAGAAATAGAAGAAGAGAAAATCTGGTTTTGGAGACCCGGCTTTCCACTACCAAAAGACTCCCAAAGCAGCTAACAAACCCCTTTCCTTTCCTCTACCCAAAACCGATACCCTGTGAGGTAGGTGAGGCTGTGAGAGCTCTGGGAGAACTGGGGAAGGCCCAAAGTCACTCCGAAGGAGACCCAAGGTGGCTTTCCTTTCCATTCCCCACAAGATACCCTCTGTGAGGTTGGTGGGTCTGAGGTATTCACAGGAAATTGCTCTGGGAGAACAGCTCTTAAGAGAATTGTGACAGGCCCAAGGTCACTCCGCTGGCTGGCTGCAGAGGAGTGGGGCATCAACTCGGTTGTCCAGATTAGAGGCTGCTGCTCTTAACCCACACTAGCTGAAGTCACAAACAGTTCAAGCTATTTGCCAGTCCCATGCCATTTCTGAGTGAGCAGCACACCATCCAGGTTTTTTACGGCAACTGCCGTTTCTGTTTCCCGAGATCTGCACACGACACGTATCAAATGAAACATGGATTTTGTTTCATTTCAAGCACTTCTCCCCACCAGAGACCCAAGGTCCCTCGCTTTGGTCTCCTCTCCTCCAATTTATCTGCCCAACAACCCACCGAGACCCAGAGCTCTTGTCTTTCCGCTTTGCTACTTTAGAAAGCGTGATTTTCTCCCACGCACACTTCCTGTATGGCTTAGGAGCCTTCCCGCCCGGAATTCTCTCATTTCTTTCCAGAATGAAGCAGAATGACGGATTCCAACTGCTGTGAAATGGGAAAGGAAGAGGCCAACAGAGGCTGTGCAAAAGAACCTGTGTTTTCTATGCCCGAGACGCCTCAATAAATTAACAGGAGGCGACTGGTCCATTAAGGGAACGGAATCCCCTGGGGGAACAAAGAAAAGGAGAGGCGGGCCCATGATTTGAAAACATATTTTCCCCCCTTTCGGTTCTCGTCCAGATCCTTTTAAGTGCCGTGTGTTTTCAGAAGCCAGCGTTTCAGCAATAAGCTACCTTCAAGTCAAGGATTATGCCTCTCCAAAGGGGTAAAGACATCTCTCAGAGCAGACGCATCCTCAGAATAAGGGATTGAAAGATAAGCAGGATGCTCAAGGGATTTTTTTTAAAAGCTCTTTCTCTATATCAGTCAGGCAGTTTAGCAGATTTGAGAGCAAGGTCCCATAAACGGAGCTTTCATAGCAGGCAGTATAGAAGAGTAGTCCCAACCCCCTTCAAGGCCTTGAAATCACAGCTTGAAATCCTTTTCTCTCTCTTTCTCTCTCTCTCTCTCTCTCTCCCATTCAGCCTGATAAAGCATTCCAGCAAACTCAAAAGCTAGAACTCAGTTTAGGCATAATTTTGGTGGTAGAAAGTACATTCGAGTCACAGCAGATTTATGGAGACCCCTGGTGAGATTTTCAAGGCAAGAAATGTTCAGAGGTGGTTTGCCCCCATGCTGTGACCATGATATTCCAGGATCTCCCAATCCAGATACTAGCCAGAGGTGACCCTGCATTGCTTCTGAGATTGGGGGAGCCAGGGCTACCTAGGCATCATTTTAGTTGGTGCTCATGAAAGGTATTGCATGGATTGTGCTTTGGTGTCAGTTCCATCTCATTCTAGGGTTGGGACGTACCTAGATATTTGGGGTATGGATCCAGGCGAGGGGAGGGCAGCCGACACATCCCTGGCTATTTTGGTGCCTGGGCAAAGGGCAAGGGGCAGGACTTGGTGATGCAGGCACGGTGGGCTTGAACCATGTAGCCACCCCAGAGAGCCAGCCAGTGACCCACCCGACCCCACTGCCCAATTGTTACACAGAAAAGCATGGAGCTCTTTCGGGTGGCGCAGCTAAATGATTAAATTGTACACAATCCTCAAGCACGCCATGTTTCATTCAAACTCTGCCTCTCTTTTCGTTCCAATGAGTATTCAAGATTCGGATGCAGGAATGCACATTGCTGTTCTTTTTGCTTGGTTTTCTTTCAGGGCGAGATTACATGAGGGATAAAGTCTGTGGAGAATTCAAAAGCCTGGGGAAAGACAAGTTTCGAGCTGGGTATGTATTTTGAAGGTTCCCCGGGCAGGGTCTCACTGGTCCGTTCCACCTTGCCGGCTTTCAGGATACCAGCTACAAATGCCAAATTATCAGTGTAAATCCCAGATGTGTGCCCAGAAAGAGCAATGGAATCGATCTAGCAAATATTTAGTAATTGTGATTTTTATAGGAAGTACTGTAAATGTATATGTATATTTATTTATTTATTTATATTTATATACCGCCCTCCTCAGGGCGGTTTAAATTGAACTTATAAACAATACATGAAATATGTACATGTACATGTATATGTATGACCCATTGCTGGAAGGTTTCTCTGGTCAAAATCACATTTGAATATCTTTTACCTGATTAAAAAACTGATGGGCCAGGGCCTTTTGGGATCGGTTGCCTAGTGTGCAGTACCCAAACAAAAGGACCACTAAACTGGAAAACCTTTTATGCTTTTATTCAACTGCAGAAGAACAAAATGACACAGGTGGGTTGGTTCCAGAAGAGCCTGTGTGTCAAACAATAGAGATACATGAAATTATATAACTTCTCATTGTAGGTGGGTAAAGGTGATGTCCTTAAGGGTCAAACCAGTAACCTAAGGTCTCAACTAAGGTGGCCAGGTATTCCGGGTTCCGCGGGACAATCCCGAAATTTCAGGATTTGTCCCGTGTACCGAGACGTCCTTCAAATATCCTGCTTTTGCGAAGCCCACGTGAACTGAATCCTTCTCTATGTATTAGCAAGATCCACAAAGAAGGGAAGAGACCAGGCAGAACAATTCCCCAGAGTCCGACTCTGAATCTGGCATTCCTATTTTTCCGCAGGGCAATTATCGCCAGCAGCCGGAAATATTCCAACGCCACCTTTGAGGAAATTCTGAACGTCGTGAGCGAGATTGTCTCGATTGCAGAGAAATGCTGCCCGGAAGGAGCTGATCCTGAGTGCTACGAAAAAGAAGTATGCTTCTCTACTTCCCCATCATTAAAGTAGGGCACACCAGCTGTTTCTGTTTTAATGGAAGAAGAGAACAGCCAGTTCTTTTATACCCCATTTTTCACTACCTGAGGGAGTCTCAAAGCAGTTTCCAAACTCCTTTCTCCTCCTATCCCCACAACTGACACCCTTATTGGTGCAGCATTTGTTTTCCAACATCTACATCTTTATTTGATTTTCACCTCTTGTGGCAGAAATGTAGATACATGTGCTACGGTAGCATAAGGCACACCACAGTTTGCAACTTCTTGTCAAGTCCTGAGTCTCCTTGCAATTTTTCTTATAGAAAATGCAGATATTTATACTCAATACCTTGACCAAATATTGTAATTTGGATGCTAATTAAGATATAAATGATGCATTTTCTGTTGCCAAATCAGTAAAAGAAGTGGAGGTTTGACAAGTACATAAGTCAATATTGTGTGTGCGTTTGTGTGTGTGTGTGTTTGTGTGTAAACTTGGGACAAAGCCTGTTGCGTTCAAGAATACAACAGGTGCTAGATTGGGGGGACGGATGCAAGAAATCTGCAGATGGCCTCTCCCTCCCCCCAGGACCTAGAAAGGCTGCAGGTTGAAGGGAACTCACCAGCAGGGGCAGCTCTCACGGAGCAGGGATCTGCAGCCTCCAAGCCTCAGAGGGAAGTGGGAGGAGGAAAGGGTGGTCAGGGGAGGGGGATGGAAGGTGATTGGCTGGCCGCTGGACAGACAGGCAAACTGGTTGGAGGAGGTGACACTTAGGGGCAAGACAGCTGCCCTGAGTGGGTGTTAACTGCTGAGTGGCACTTCAGCCATGAGATCAGCTCATAACTGCCAGCTGACCCAGCAGCTGAAGTAGAAAGCGCCCCAAACAGTAACGGATTCCCACTTGTCTCTTTCCTTCTCCCCCGCGCACCAGTCCTTAGCTCTCTCAAACAGGTCTTGCAGTGACCCCTCTCCGTTCCCCAAGCACTCGGGGATAGCAGGCTGCTGTCTGGCGGAAGGCCTGGAACGCAAGCTCTGTCTGGCCGCCCTGAAGCACCCTGCAAGAGAGATCCCTGTGTATGTGGAACCATCTTTTCCCGAAGCCTGCAACGCCTTCCAAAATGATCCCCAGGGATTTCAAGACAGGCAAGTTCTATCCACCAAGTGCATTTTTGTTTGGCTATACAAGGTCTGTCGTGTGCATCATTCAACAGCATATGGAGAATATCCAAAGAGATGGATAGCCCATTTAGATTGTAACTTTGTCATATTTTTCAAATAATCTCCTCCTATGTCCTGATGTGCTCAGTTGGAGACTTCCTGCTCCTTCCGTTGTGTAGGCACAGAATGTGTCGTCTAAGATGCGCTTCTGTTTTTGTATCCAAAATTTCTTTCTCCCGTTACCATGGGAGTTGGGTCATCTTTGTAATAGGCTTGAACGTGGAGGATTGGGGATACTGCTATAAACCTTCTGTGTTTTCCCAAAGCAAATGGCTTTTGTTTTTTTGGGGGGAGGGGGAGCTGTTACATCTAACCCAGTAAGAATCAAGCCACCCCAGGTCTTTCCTAAGCCAGTTGGCCTAATTTGTTACATAGCACCCCTTTAGGCTTCCTTTTTGTGCTCTCTTTTCCTAGATATCTCTATGAGTATTCCAGAGACTACAGCAGTGCCCCATTGCCTGTGGTGGCTGCTTCTGCAATGAACTACGTATCCATGGTTGCAGGATGCTGTCAAACAGGCGGCAACAGATTCTGCTTCTTATCACAGGTCAGAGCATTTCTCTTTTTAATTTAAAATGTGTCATGCTTCCTTTACAACCCCTCTCCCCCCTCACCCCCCACACACACAAGTTGCACGGACCATAAGAGCTGCTGGACCCCAGCAGCAGCAGCAAATCAGGACTTAGCATTGGGTTGTATCAGCCACGGTTTTAGGCATAGCCACGGAGGAGGTCACACAGACACAAGCATGTGAATGGGGCAATGAGCAGTTAAAACCACTGGGGCCCAAGTTTTCCTCTCCATGGAACATTGAACCATTTTTAGATGGGGTTCTCTGAGCTCTTTTGGAGGTTGACATGCATTTCCAGATGTGCTTCAAGCTCCGTCTTTGTCAAGTGGTTCGTCTCTGCCTAAGACATGTGTCTAGAACCTAAAAAGGTCAAAATAAGGGAAATGAATTTAAGCCACTATAGGGTAGAACAGGGGTAGTCAACCTGTGGTCCTCCATATGTTCATGGACTATAATTCCCATGAGCCCCTGCCAGTGTTTGCTGTCAGGGGCTCATGGGAACTGTAGTCCATGGACATCTGGAGGACCACAGGTTGACTACCCCTGGGGTAGAACACAGTTTTAAAATTTAGCACTAATATTTATTAAAGTTAAAAACCCAAGGCTTGACTAATAAGTAAGCTGGTTACAAACTTGGTTTAATTTTTTTAAAAGGTTTCCCTAATTGATTTATATCATGCTACTATAACACAGCTATTCTTCTTTTTTCCTTTCAGAAGTTCACAGCATCCTGTAAAGGATCTAACTATGTATAACTATATAACTAAGAGAGCTATATATGTTTGTTAAAATTTTAACATAATTTTATGTATGCTGTTTTTATGGTTTTATTGGATGTATGGCTTTATTTGATGATGCCTGACCATTGATAAAGCTGTAATGCCAAAACACTTCTGGTCAGGGGAGGCATTGGGATGCATGGATGCATTGACTTATTGAGGCCATGTGATAATCCTTGCTGCACCTTGTGCCAGAATTCCAGGGGGAAGGGGCAGAAGCTCATAAAGGTTGGAGCTCCCTAGTCTAATGAATCCCTGTCCTTTTCACCTTGCAGAAATTCCTCCGGAGGCCTCTTGTGATGCTCACTCTAATGTCCAACAAAATGTGCGCCCACTATGAGTTGCTGGGGAAAGAAAAAACCAAGCTCGGGTATGAAAGATAACTTCTGCATTCATGGCAGGCCATAAATTTAAACTTTGACTTTGGAACTCATTTTGAGCACCTCCCTAAAAAAATAGGCAGATATTTCTTCCATGATTGAAGAAGAAGAAGAATTGGTTCTTATATGCTGCTTTTCTCTACCCAAAGGTTAGAGTTTCCTTTTTTACAGAAGGTGAACTTGGGCCGTTTCTTGATGCTCAGCTATCAAAAAGTCTTTTCTTGAAGCTCTTTGCTCTGGCTCAAAAAAAACTTTTCTGTTTTCTTCTTGCAAAAAAATACTCAAGATGATCTCCAATAACAAATACAAAAAGAAAATTAAAATTATGTTCTAGCCTTTATTTCCCTGCCAGGACTCATAGAATCAAACTTGGATTAAAAAAACCCATCTGGGCCAACATAACTGATGTTGGTGTTATCTGGGACTTTAGGTTATAAAAATGAGCAAAGTTATTATATAAATGATGAGACCAGACAAGGCAGTTATACTGTATGAGAAAAGCGGCATGGAAGAACCAACTCTTCTTCTTCTTCTGTTCCGACCGAGCTCTCTCAGTCTCACATCCCTCATAGGGTGTCTGTTGTAGGGACAGAAAAGAGAAAGCCACTTTGAGAATCCTTCTGGCAGAGAAAAGCGGCATATAAGAACTAACTCTTTTTCTTCTTCATAGATCATAAGACAAAGATGAGAAAGCATTGATGAGCCCTAAGATTCATTAGTGAAGGTTTTCTCAATCAGTGTTTCATCAAATCCTGGGGTTTCTTGACAGCCCTCTTAGGGTTTCCTGAATGGTTGTGGGGCAACTAATTTTGTATATTTATTGGGTGATATAACCATATATGGTCTTCTCAACCCACCCATCCCTTCCAAAGTGGCCAATAATGGGCCTGGAGGGGCTGAGAAGGGGAGGGGCCCCAGGTGGGTGTGTCCACGGCTCTGCTTCCCAACCATATTCTGCATGATCATGCCACTTCTGGGGTTTCTCAGAGCCTGAAGAATGTTTCAGGGCTTTCCCAATGGTCAAAAAAGGCCTGAGAAAGGTTGCATTACTGCACCTAAATCTACAGCGTACACCCTACCCGGATCAACAAGGAAAACTTAGAAGTGGCAAGCAGGTGGTTTCTGGAGTGGCAACACTAATCTAATCTTCTTGGCCCTCCTCTAGCTATATAATAAAGTTTGCTCAGAAGAGTCCCAACGCTAACTTTCAGGATGTCCTCGCCCTGGCCACGGATGCTTCAGAAATGGTGTCCAGGAGCTGCAGTGACACATTCAACAGCACCTTTGAGGCAGAGGTGGGTATTGCAGAGCCAAAGAACTCTGGTTCAGATCTCTGGCGGGTGATTCACTTGGCAGGGAGGGTATTTCATGAAGCCCTGGAGTTTCTTGAGGGCCCTGGAAGGGTTTCTCAACTGAGTGGGAGTTAATTAACGTTTTGTATATATTTAAGATTTGTTAAACATTTATCAGATGATATGACCATATAATGCTGGGAGCGACTGAGAGCAAATGAAAGAAGGGGATGACAGAAAATGAGGGGTCTGGATGGGGTCACTGAAGCAGTTGGTGCAAACTTAAATGGACTCCGGGGAATGGGAGAGGACAGGAAGGCCTTGGAGGATCATTGTCCATGGGGTCGCGATGGGTCAGACATGACTTGGCACCTAACCACAACAATGACCATGTATGGTGATGCTGACTCATGCATCCACGTATACACACCCCTTCCAAAATGACCATTGATGGTCCTGGAGGGGATGGAAAGGGGAGGCGCCCTGGGTGCGTGTGTGCACAGCTACACTTCCCATAGAATCATAGAATAACAGAGTTGGAAGGGACCTCCTGGTTCATTCTAGTCCAACCCCCTGCACTGTGCAGGACACTCACAACCCTCTTGGTCATCTACTGTAACCTGCCACCCCCTTGAACCTTCACAGAATCAGCCTCTCCATCAGATGGCTCTCCAGCCTCTGTTTAAAAATCTCCAAAGATGGAGAACCTACTGCCTCCCGAGGAAGCCTCTTCCACTGAGGAACCGCTCTGACTGTCAGGAGCTTCTTCCGGATGTTTAGACAGAATTTCTTTTGTGTTAATTTCCTCCCACTGGTTCAATATTGTGTACTTTATTGGGAAATACATTCATGCAAAAAAAATCATCCGTTACAGGAAATGTTACTTAGTAAGTGGCCCTTTAGCTGATTTATTTAATTAATTTTTTACCCCTCCTTTTTCACCAATGGGACCCCAAGGGGCTGACATCTTTCTCCGCTCCTCCATTTTATCTTCACAACAACCCTGTGAGGCAGGTTAGGCTGAGAACCTGTGACTGGTCCAAGGTCATCCAGGGACCTTCCACAGTCTCTCAGATGCTTGTCCAACAGCCTGAATCACTGCCACACTCTGAGTCTGGAAACAATTTGTTTGTTTATTATATTTATATACTGCCCTCCCTGGAGGCTCAGGGCTCCGGAACTTATAGCCAAACAGTACAGATCCTGTTTGACAGTCAGTCTGCTGTAGTGGCTAAGAGCAACAGCCTCTAATCTGCTGACCTGGGTTCGATTCCCCACTCCTCCTCCACATGCAGCCAGCTGGGTGATCTTAGGCCATTCACAGTTCTCTCAGAGCTCTCTCCTCCTCACATATTTCACAGGGATAGGGGAGAGGAAGGGTAAGCCCCTTTGAGACTCCTTTAAGCAGAGTACAAAAAAAACTGTTCTTCTTAGTAAAAAAATGTTTGTTTCTATTTCATGATCCAATTATTGGCTGCCTCTTTTCCAGCTCTCGGAGCATACCACCAAAATCTGCAATACGCTCTCCACCAAAGATGAGAGGTTTAGGGACTGTTGTAAGTGTTGTGACTCTACAAACAAAATGAGGGCATACTTCTGCATCTACTCACTCCAGTGGACCAGTTCTCCTCCCCAGCTTCCCGATTTTCAAAAACCATCTGATGAAGACCTGTGCAATGAAAATAGAACTCAAGCAAAGGAACAGTAAGTAGATTCAGAATTTCCCTCCCTCCCTTCTCCCAAGAAAGAGATCCACCCTATATTTATTAATCATTAGTAACGCCACTCTTCTATTTCATTTTTGCAATTACTAATATCAATGTATCTAATTCTCAGCATTGCCCCCATCTGTGAATCACTGGATTTGAAGATTGACACCGTGAACAGACAAAACATATCTTTCTGCAGACCTGAGAAAAGTCCCAGATCTGCAGAAATATCTGACCTCTTAAAAAATGCACTGGAGGATTTAAAAAAACCCAAATGATAGAAGCAGTATCTGTAGTTCTAGGATTTGCCTGAAACTATAAGGTAAACTCTAGGGTAAAAACATTCTGGATTGTCCAGTATGTCCAGCTGGGTTATAAAGTTGTTTTGGGTTGTCCAGTAGGGGGCAGAGGGGGGACTTACCAGGTGTTGGGCATGCCTCACCCACAATGCACTGAAGTTACTGGAGATGAGCTGACATCACTTCCTGTGCACATCAGAAAGATGTAAGTATGTCAGTGTCAATGTCAAACACTCTGGTATTTGGGCAAAATAGATTAGAGTGCATCAAGCATTCCCAGCAATGCACTGATGTCATTTCCTGTGTGTACCAGAAGTGGCATATCCAGGTGGGCAATGACATCACTGGGTCGCCACCTAAGGGTACCCCGCACAGTTGGTAAGTACCCACTGCCAGTTGCGTAACCCTTTCCCATGAAATAATTGCATATGTCCTGAAATGAAATCAGAGTCCAGTAGCACGAGAGCGTCACTGGAGATTGGGTCTTCTGAAATGCAAAGTGAATAACTCCCTCTCTGTATCTCTCCATCTCCATCTCTGCATCTGAAATGCAAACTGAATAACTCCATTTCCTACGTTTGCTGAGATGTCACATAATCCTGTACCACTGACAATCAGCAAAATATTATTGCCAAAGTCTATACAATCAAAGCAATGGAGCTCATGTCTCCTGATGCTCCAAGACTGAGCTGGGGAGACCATTTAAGCCCTGTGTGAGCGATCCTAGGAACAGATTTCAGCCTTGGACACCTTTTTAAAGGTTTTGTAACTATCGAAAACAGGCCTCTGCTGCTGCTCACAGAGGAGAGACTGGTCTTTTGCAACACTGAGGTGCTGAAGGCTTGGCCTGTCTAGAGACTGTGATTATATACTACAGACTTTGGCAATAACATCTTACTGATGGTTAGCGGAACTGGATTCTTAGGCTTGCTTCCTTATATTGGACTTTCCTGTCATTTTTTATGACATTGCTGAGTAGCCCTTTGTCTCTACTACAGGGACAGTGCTAGATGAGCAATTGATCTCAGTTCTCAAGGCACGGAGGCTAGCCAGTTGGCCTGGAAATGAAGAAGAAGAAGAAGAGTTGGTTCTTATATGCCGCTTTTCCCTACCCGAAGGAGGCTCAAAACAGCTTACAGTCGCCTTCCCTTCCTCTCCCCACAACAGACACCCTGTGAGGTGGGTGAGGCTGAGAGAGCCCTGATATCACTGCCCGGTCAGACCAGCTTTATCAGTGCCGTGGCGAGCCCAAGGTCACCCAGCTGGCTGCATGTGGGGGAGCGCAGAATCGAACCCGGCATGCCAGATTAGAAGTCCGCACTCCTAACCACTACACCAAACTGGCTCTCGAAGGAATCAAAATCCCCATTCCAGCTCACTGCCCTGACCCTCAGCAAGAGAGACAGGCTGCAGATTACCTTTGGTGGATCCAAAGTCTGAAATATTGGCTATTTTTGATTTTTGACTTGCAGCTATTTTTTTGAGATCGCTCGGAGGTACACACACGCTCCGGAAGCACTTTTCACAGCCATATATGAGTCTTCCGAAAATATCGTCAGTAGCTGTTGCAGTGACAGTGACCCCACAGCTTGTTTTGCTCTTAAGGTAATGTCAGATCTGTGGATTCAGAGACCAGGGCACTGGGAATTCATTTGAGCTCTTTATTGTGACCCCAGCATGGTAGTACAAGAACCAAAACTGAACCAGAGAAACCCACAACCAATCCCAAATTATATACAAAAGCCACATAATAGATAGAATCATAGAACTATAGAATCCTAGAGTGGGAAGGGGCCACACAGGCCATCTAGTCCCACCCCCTGCTCAGTGCAGGATCAGCCTCAAGCACCCAGGATAAGGATCTGTCCAGCCGCTGCTTGAAGACCGCCAGTGAGGGGGATCTCCCCACCTCCTGAGGAAGCCTATTCCACTGCTGAACTAGCCTCCTAGAATCCTAAAGTGGGAAGGGGCCATCCAGGCCATCCAATCCCACCCCCTATTCAGTGCATGATGAGCCTCAAGCATCCAGGAGAAGGATCTGTCCAGCCATTGTTTGAAGATTGCCAGTGAGAGGGAGCTCCCCACCTCCTTAGGCAGCCCATTCCACGGCTGAACTAGACTCCTCGAATCCTAGAGTAGGTTTTCCTAAATCCGCGTCTGACATTTTAACCACTACACCTGGCCTGAGTTCACCATATCACAGTGGCCATAATATTGCAGGGAAGGTCCCTGGACGTCTTGGGTCCCCATTGGAACAAGGTGCCTGGGGGCTCCCCTTTTCTGTCCTCCCCCAGAAGTGCATGATTTCTTATCTTGTAATTAATTAATTAATTGGTTCTGCATAACGAGCTGGTCCTTAATGATGCTTTGTGCTTTTGTGTCTGAACTCCAGAGACCAAAAGCGAGGGAACAAATATTTGATTTGCTTGAAAAAGGAAATGAACTGTGTTCACAATACACAAATCTTCAATTCACAGAATTCAAGGAAAAGTAAGTGTTACATTCCAGACTGGAGGGGGGGAGGGGCGGGTCTTTGAATACAGGACAGTGGTTGGATGTTTATAAATCAAAATATATTCTTAAATTATCCTTTTTCCTCCGTTAGAATCATAGAATCATAGAGTTGGATGGGGTCATAGAGGCCATCTAGTCCAACCTCCTGCTCAACGCAGGATCAGCCCTTACTCCTAGTTTAACCGAGCAACATGCAAATGAGCAGATCATGCTCCAGTTATGTGCTGTTGCTATTTCATGTGAAGAGGGCAATGCATGGATTTTTTTCTGTGTGGGTACAGCATGTATCAAAGTTATTCATGCATAGATAACCTGAACGTTGCTCTTTTCGGACCTTACATCATAGCATGATATCATATTGGTGGGATCCCATTCTCTGTGTTTATTATTAATAATCATAATAATTTTATTCTTTTAGCTTGCTCTTTGGAGAAAGGGAGGGAGGGGGATGGAGGATGGCAATGAGGAAAGGGATATTCCCAATCGACTCAAAATGACTAGTGCGAGGAAAAACCTGATCGCGTGCATTAGACCCCGTTAGAACCCGCTTGAAAAGATGAAATCCAGTTTTCTGGAGATTCCTTTGCTATGGGGAAGTGAGGGGACAATTCAGGCCTGCATCTGAAGAAGCAAATTTGCACTGGCCACATTGAGGGAAGGTATCCAAAGGACTTCCGTTTGCAAGAGCTGAGCAAGATTGTCAGTGATAGGGCATTTTGCAGGGCATGAATTCATAGGGCCATTCCGCGCCTGTTAAATGTAGAGATAAACTTACCTTATGCAGATACCATATTTTTGGCTTTTTACATGATGTTGCCAACATCCATCCTCCAAGCACTAAACCAGCAGCTACATCCTCCATTTTAAAGCACTAGCTGGGGAATTCCAAAAAGTGGATTCCCCAGCCTAAAAAGCTTGAGTTAGAGGAGAGCAACCAGCAAGCCACACTCCAAAGAAATGTGTGAATCACTAGCTTCACCTCCAATGTCCCACCCTTGCATTGGCATTCCTCTCCCTTCTCCTGTGGATGGGTTTTTTTAAGCAGACTGCCTGGAGGAACAAATATGCATTGAATCATGCAGGCAAAGCAAAAAAAAAATTCAGCCTAATTGCCATGGCATCTGCTGGGGGTGTGGTTTGATGTAGAGCTTCAAAACTTTCAGGGTATTTCCGGGAGGTTCTTTCCTGACTCCAAATTTCAGAATGTTTAGTCTAGGGGGTCTGTGTCTAGAGGCTCCCGAAGTAGTTGCCCCATCCTTCCATCAGGAGCCCCTAGAAGTGGACCCCTTGGACCAATCATTATAGAATTTGGAGGGGAGTCAGGGAAGAGCCTCTCTGAGCTACCCTGAATGTTTGGAGGCTCTACATCAAACTGAACCCCCCACAGATCCAGGGAAAGTTGGGAATGCTGAAATTCCCATTATAGAATACGGGGGTAGGGGATTGGCTGCCTGGCTTGATTGACAGGTGGAAGAGAGTCGCTTGTAAAGTGCATTCCTCTCTTCCACTATGTCAAGCAGGCATGCAGAGTGCAAGGAGCATGAGAAGGAGACAGACAAAAGCAAGAGAGCCAGGAGGTGAGGAATGGCCGGAGGCACGATAATTTTTAGCACTATGCCAATTCACTGGTGGAATGCTATTTTTTAAAATGTGCAGAATTGCCCATAGTGTTACCCTAATTTGGAAGCAGACATGTAACACTGAGAAAAAGACATGATACATTTCATCTGGACATCATGTTTTTCTTTGTGTGAGTTTTCTTTTCATGGTTGCTACTAGACTGTGTTTCATTGTACTACAGGCTAAGAGAGAACTACAGGAAGATGATTCCGAATTCTGCTGAAGACGTTGTTTCCGGGCTGGTGGAGCAGAGATCCAGTTTTGCTTCCACCTGCTGCCTTCTGAATGCTCCTCCGGTATATTGTGGCTTGAAGGTAAAGAGCAATCTCATGTGTCCAGACATTAGGAAAGGCACAGTGGAACTTGAAGTATTTAAAGTTTTAAAAAGAACCTTTCTGGGCCCATCTACTTTAGAAGAAGAAGAATTGGTACTTGTATGCCACTTTTCTCTACCTGAAGGAGTCTCAAAGCGGCTTAAAATAGCCTTCCCTTTCCTCTTCCCACAACAAACAACCTGTGAGGGAGGGGAGGCTGAGATAGCCCTGATATTACTGAAGAAGAAGAGTTGGTTCTTATATGCCGCTTTTCTCTACCCAAAGGAGGCTCAAAGCTGCTTAAGTTGGCCTTCCCTTTCCTCTCCCCACAACAGACACCCTGTGAGGGAGATGAGGCTAAGAGAGCCCTGATATGAAGAGGAGGAGGAGGAGGAGGAGGAGGAGGAGTTCACCCAGCTGGCTGCATGTGGAAGAGGAGCAGGGAATCAAACCCAGCTTGCCAGATTAGAAGTCCGTGCTCCTAACCACTACACCAACTTGTCTTGTTACCTTACATTGGACCTTCCTGTCATTTTATTTTTATTACATTGCTGAGCAGCCCTTTGTCTCTCGCTACAGGGGCAGCTCTGGACGAGCAATTAGGGAACTAAAAACCCTGTATATGCAAGCAGTTCAGGGTTCTCCAAATTTTTTGAGTTTGCAGGCCCATTTGGAATTCTGACCCAGCCATGGTAGGTTCAGTAACAAAATGGTAGCTACAAAATGGTCACCACAGCTTCACTTAAGTCACACAGTGAAGACCCTTGTTCTGGAGTGGTAGCTGCTGCTAAAGCAACTTTTTAAAAAGCTGCACTGCCAATCAAATCTCCAGTGACCAATCAAAAGCTCTTCTGAGCAAAAGAAGGTCTGGCTCCTCCCACTTCCTATATCAGGTACCAGAAAAGATGTCATGGTAGTTCAGGGATGGCAACTCATTAATCTTAAGTTTTGTGCAGCAGCATGTAGCATGACATTGCATCGATATTAAACAATACGTAATGAGGAAATAACTTTTAATCATCCATTTGCCTTGGGGTTTTGGGGGGGAGAGTTGGTAAAAAGTGATTGTTTTATATTGATTTTAATGGAATTTCAAATCTTCAGAAATGTGGAGCCCCTGCATGCTGGCAGGGGCTCATGGACATTGTAGTCCATCGATGTCTGGAATGCCACCGTTGGCCACCCCTGGCATGGGGAGTGCAGCCACAAAATGGCTGCCTCAGGAGGCAGACTCAGCAACAAAATGGCTGCCACAACTAACCTTCCATTGCTGTGATGGCATCCACTTCCAGGGCAACATTTTAAAACTGTGACCAATCAATCAAACCTCCAGTGACGAATCAGAAGCTGTTCTAGGCAAAAGAACCATCTGACACCACTAACTTTTAAAAATATTTGGCAGGCACCAGGAAAGGAGGTGGGGGGTGGGCACGGTGCCCCCCAAACCTTTGATTCAGATCCCAGTTCAAAATGTTTCTTCAATTTCAGGTTAAATCTGGAGTTTCTCACACGTGTTCCCATGACATATGCTTGCTGCACTGAGGAATCTATAAACATTTTTTTTTAATCCTCTCAGGTAAGTGGTCATTCTGCATCCCCTGAAATGGCAGATTCCCTGTTTAGAAAGCTAAACAAAACCTCCACCATCAGGGGTAGTGTATCACTTTGATATTAATTTCTCTGTGTCACTGTAACCCTTTCTCCTTTTCACCTCTTCAGAGCCGCCATTGCTTGAGGCCGTCAGCATATCTCTATCTAGATGGGAAACTTATTGATGCGTGCAAACCTCCATGTTCCTGGGCCCTCTGTTCTGATATCCTGAATCATCCTTCCTTCCTACAGATCGCAGACTGAAAATTCCAATAAAGCGTTAAAAAAAAAAAACACATTCCCTTTATTCAAGATTAGTTCTGGGGTTAAGGTTCAGGAGGAGACATTTTGGTTGATAGCCATTTTCACTCGCTACGGAACCAGCTTGGGTGACCTTGGGCCAGTCACAGTCTTGTGGGTGCTGTTCTCACAGAGCAGTCCTGGCAGAGCTCTCTCAGCCTCACCTCCCTCGCAGGGTGTCTGTTGTGGGGAGAGGAAGGGAAAGACCTCGGGCTGAGACCCTGAGGGCAGCTGACAGTCAGAGTAAACAGTCCTGTGAATTGCCATTTTGGAAGTTGTTTGTTGCTTGCTATTGTTATCAACTATTCCAAATTAACCTTGCCAACAGGGACCTGTGGAACAGGTAGTTGTCCACTTTGTATGTTTTAGAGTTCAGCACAACACAACAAAATTGTCATTTTCTTCCCTTGTGTGTTCCTGTTCTTTCAAGGTGGGGAGGGGAATCTTTACTGGTTGATCTTATTTATTTTATTTATTTCTTATATTTAAATACCAGCTTCCCTTGCAGCTCAGGGTGGTTTATATTACTTTATGTCCACCATAAAAACCTACAGTTTCAATCTACCGGACATAAACCTGCCAACTGGGTTTGATTCCCTGCTCCTCCACATGCAGCCAGCTGAGTGACCTTGGGCTAGACACAGTTCTCTTACAGCTGTTCTCACAAAGCAGTTCTCTTAGAGCTCCCTCAGCTTGGGGACTCCTTCGGGTAGTGAAAAGCGGGGTGTAAAAAGAAACAGCTCTTGTCTTCTTCGTTGTAATATTGAATTGTAGTGCCCAAAACTGAACACTGGTTAGACTTCCGAGTTTTGGGCACCACAACTGAAGAAAGGTGTAGACAAACTGGAGGGCTACGAAGATGGTGAGGGGTTTGGAGACCAAGTCGTATGAGGAAAGGTTGAGGGAGCTTGGTCTGAGAAGAGGACTAAGAGCTGATATGATGGCCATCTTCAAGTACTTGAAGGGATGTCACATAGAGCAGGGGTAGTCAACCTGTGGTCCTCCAGATGTTCATGGACTGCAATTCCCATGAGCTCCTGCCAGCAAATGCTGGCAGGGGCTCATGGGAATTGCAGTCCATGAACATCTGGAGGACCACAGGTTGACTACCCCTGACATAGAGGATGGAGCAGAGTTGTCTTCTGTTGCCCCAGAGGGTCAGACCAGAACTGATGGGATTAAATTAATTCAAAAGAATGTTCAGCTAAACCGAAATAAGTTCCTGACAGTCAGAGCGGTTCCTCAGTGGAACAGGCTTCCTCGGGAGGTGATGTATTCTCCTTCTCCCGACGTTTTTAAGCAGAGGCTAGATGGTTATCTGACGGAAATGCTGATTCTGAGAATTTAGGCAGATTGTGAATGCATGGGCGGAAGGGACTGTGTCGATGCTTGGCTCTTGGGGCCCTTTCTTGCAGGCCCAGGGAAATGTCAATCGCCACTTTGCAATCAATTATCAGTCTATTAATCAACTCCTGGAGGAAGGGAAACAAGTGTAGAACGTGGGTGGGTAGGGTCAGAAGCAACGGGGGGAGGGGGCACAAGCAAGGCCAATGAGAACACAGAGAAACCTGTTGTTAGGCAAACTTAAAGTCTTACCCAAAGAGTGGGGTCAAAATTATCCAGGGAATTAAAGTGGGGAACAGATGAACTTTCTTTTCAGTATATTATAACTACATTTCCCAGAAATATCCCAATCTTGATGAAGTCAATTGCTCTCTGATATTTCAGTCCTTTGTAGTTTTTTGGGTGAATTGCAGGACGTGCCCTGCCAGAGGTGCAGTCATTTTGTACCTCCAATTGGGTTGAAAGGCAAAGTGGAATTAACATATAGATGGGAATGAAGATTATATTTCCATAACGTTCAAGGGTTTTCTTTGCTGATGGTAGGTTCCATTACGGGAAATACTTAATAACGGATTGAAAGTTTGTTTTATTCTTCTTTGCAGTTGGAGTCATGTGTGAGGTAGCCCCCCCCCCCACGGTCTTTGATGATTTCTTTGGGATCTATTTGGGATCTATTTGAGCCCAAAGACAGATTCGTAAGGTGTGCTTGATGTAGTGGTTGAAAGTGGTGGCTTGTAATCTTGCTCCTCTCCATGCTGCCAGCTGGGGGATCTTGAGCTAGTCACAGTCCTGTTAGAGCTGTTCTCACGCAGCAGTCCTATCTGGGCTTTCTCAGCCTCACCTCCCTCCCAGGGTTTCTGTTGTGAGGAGAGGAAGGGAAGGTGATTGCAAGCCAATTTGAGACTCCTTCAGGTAGTGAAAGACGGGGCAAAAGAACCATCAATTATTATTATTATTATTATTATTATTATTATTATTATTATTATTATTATTATTATTAATATTCCCTTTGGGCACAGGCTTTCAGTGGCGCTACAAGTTATAATCAGAAACCATAGTTTAAGGTGGGTTTCTAAACCACAATAGCCCAGCTCACCTTGAGTTTATTAGAGCTTCTGAAGCTAAGCAGGGCCACTAGGGTCAGAAACCACTAAGAAAGTCCAGGGTTGCTCCGCAGAGGCAGGCCATGGTAACACCTCTGCTCCTCTTCTCTGGTCGGTATGGCCTCTTCCAATGCTACGATTCGATGATTCTATGCATTGGACTAGATGGCCTGTATGGATCCTTCCAACTCTATGATTCTATGTTTCTATGGGTTGGACTAGATCACGGGTAGTCAACCTGTGGTCCTCCAGATGTTCATGGGCTACAATTCCCATGAGCCCCTGCCAGCACTTGCTGGCAGGGGCTCATGGGAATTGTAGCCCATGAACATCTGGAGGACCACAGGTTGACTACCCCTGGACTAGATGGCCTGTATGGCCCCTTCTAGCTCAAAGAAGTTATCCGAGACCCACAGCGTCATCTCACTGTGAATCAGCCACTACATTGTCTAAGTATCTAGTCTGGTAATAAAACCTCAGGTGTCTAAAAGAGGTCTCTGACCTGCCATGTTTCCTGTTTCAGCCTGCAGGTGGGAGTGTTGCACTGCCTTTTGCAAACAAAACTTCTCATTCGATTTCTGTTCCTGTCTGGAGCAAAGGGAAAGTTGAGAATCATGCCAGCCAGGACCGGATCCCCTGACCCTCCCATTCCAGGCATTTCCTGCAGTATTACAATTACACAAGATGAAAGTGCAGGTTCTTCCAGTCAAGTAGCAGGGGCTCAAGGTTTAGACCCAGGCAGGAGAATCTAATGCTTGTGGTTTCTAAAGCTGGCCTACCTTCCTAATATCGTAAAAGCTGGGTAGGGGAACCTCCTTCTTGAATTCTGCAATGCAGATATCACCAGTGTCTTAGTGCTGCCAGCCTCCAGGTGAGGGATGGAGATCCGCCAGAACTGTCCTCCAGACTACATAAATCACTTCATGTAAGAACACAAGAGAAGCCATGTTGGATCAGACCAGTGGCCCATCTGCTTCATGTAGTGGCCAAAACCAGGGGCCATCTCTGCCCCAGACACAAGCACATAAGAGAATCCACATTGGATCAGGCTAGGGGACCATTCAGTCTAACACTCTGTGTTACACAGCGACCAAACCCAGGGTCCAACAAGAGGTCCACCAGTAGGGCCAGAACTCCAAAAAACCCTCCCACAGCTACCCCCCAAACCCCAAGAATGCCGAGCATCACAGGCCCAGATTTCACCTGCTTGAACCAATTCCAGTTCATCACCCAATATACGAGAGAGCAACTCCTGGTTGGGACTGATCTAGCATGTTTTATCTTTCATCAACTTTGTATGCAAATTTATGACCACTTATGCGATGCTTGTGTTGAGCGTGAATGCAGACTGCTATTCAGGCCCTCTGGTTTGAACTTTTGCCACCAGGTACACCACATCATAAATATTTAATTCAATATCATTTTATTTGACATAGCTGATTTCGTTAAGGTGACATCCCATTCATTAGCATATACTAAGAGAGACAGAGAGAGAGCGCACAAATGGGACCTGGGGATATGCTGGAATTATAGCTTACCTGCAGGTGACATAGATCAGTTCCCCTGGAGAAGATGGACTCCATAGCATTATGCTGCACTGAGGTCCTTCCCAGTCCAGTCCTGTCCCAAGGTCTCTAGGTATTTTCCAAGCTTGGGGTCGTGGTTAAGACCAGTGGCTTCTAATCTGGTAAGCCGGATTTGATTCCCCATGCCTCCTCCACATGCAGCCAGCTGGGCAACCTTGGGCTCACTACAGCACTGAGAAAGCTGTTCTGACCAAGCAGGAATATCAGGGCTCTCTCAGCCCCACCCACCCCACAGGGTGTCTGTTGTGGGGAGAGGAAAGGCAAGGCGAATGTAAGCGGCATATAAGAACCAATTCTTCTTCTTCTTCTTCTTCTTCTTCTTCTTCAGTAATCTCAGGGTTCTCTCAGCCTCACCTTGCTCACAAGGTGTCTGTTGTGGGGAGAGGAAAGACGATTGTGAGCGATTCCTTCCGTTTGAGAAAAGTGGCATATAAGAACCAACTCTTCTTCTTCCTCTTCTTCGAGTCACAGTCCTGACAGAGCTGTTCTCACAGCCCAGTTCTGTCAGAGCTCTTTCAGCCCCACCTACTTTATGGGGCACCTGTCATGAGAAGAGGAAAAGAAGGCGTTAGCAATCCACCATGAGACACCTTCAAGCAGTGAAAAACAGGATATAAAAACCAATACTCTTCTTCTTCACCCCAGAGCTGGAAACCCTCTCTCTGAATAACCCGTGAGGGCCAGGGACCGTGAAAAGGACTGAACCATCCTGGCACAGGCAAAAGTTCCTTTCTTGGGTGAACAATTGTGAGAAAGCTGCTTTGAAGCGTCTCTGCTGTGCAAATGCTCCTTTTGTTCCTGGATGTTTCATGACCGGCCTGGAGGGCAAGCTCCAGTGGGCCGTAGGCAGGGCCTACAGAGGCCAGGGAGGGCCCACAGCTGAAACTCCAGCTCCGATGTTGAGGCCCATTGCAGCTCTTTAGATCGCAGGTCCAAGTGTTCACAGGGGATTCAACAGATGGCAGAAAATGAGAGCTACAAGCTAGGGCAGGGGTAGTCAAACTGCGGCCCTCCAGATGCCCATGGACTACGATTCCCAGAAGCCCCTGCCAGCATTTGCTGGCAGGGGCTTCTGGGAATCGTAGTCCATGGATATCTGGAGGGCCCCAGTTTGAGTACCCCTGAGCTAGGGCAAAGGATGGGGGAGGTGCTCCCTAAAATAGACCTGTCTTCTGAATTTACAATGGGGGGTATTAGCAGTTCTAGGAGACAAATGAGCAATGCAAGAGGGACAACGAAGGAGATCTCCACCAGTGTCTACAAAAAGAGTCTGTGGTCAGAAAGCTAAGACTGAGGCAGTTCTAAACATTAATAAAAGGCCTATGGCAGCCAGGGAGCCTTTTGTTTGAGATTGCCTTCACATAGAGCAGGGATTTCCAACCAGGGCTCTGGAGCCTTTCCAGTTTGGTGTAGTGGTTAGGAGTGCGGACTTCTAATCTGGCATGCCGGTTCGATTCTGCACTCCCCCACATGCAGCCAGCTGGCTGACCTTGGGCTCGCCACGGCACTGATAAAACTGTTCTGACCGAGCAGTGATATCAGGGCTCTCTCAGCCTCATCTACCTCACAGGTGGGGAGAGGAAAGGGAAGGCGACTGTAAGCCGCTTTGAGCTTCCTTCGGGTAGGGGAAAAGCGGCATATAAGAACCAACTCTTCTTCTTCTTCTTCTAAAGAGAAGAACCAGAGTTGGTCAAAAATATGAAACAGGCTTTTCTTAGCTTTGCTGTTGGGCACAATCGTTTAACATGATTCTTTTGAGCAAACTACCAGTTTCCCAGGTGCCTAGAGGGAAACATTGTCCTGTCCCTTTAAGAATCTTAATGAGCTGGTATTTACTAGATGAAGTTGTTTACCGCATTTCTACATGTTCAGCTTCTCTTAAAGGGACAAGACCATTTAGTACCCACTGGGCAAACCAAGTTATGACCTGGTTCACACTGAACGCTGTTTGTACATTATGTGTTGAAATCCACACACATTTGACTCCCTGCCAGCACCTCCCATAAGAAGTTTAACATTTCAGTCATTCAAATGTGTGGATTAGAAAGACTGGCTTTGGTGGGAAAGTGCAAAAATCCAAAATTCAGCGCTTCTGGATAATCCCTCTACACTCTTTCACTTTCTCAGGGTGGTGGAATCAGAAAAAACGTTCTCAACAGGGTGAGCTGGCCACAATCCAGCATCACATTCAATTCCCAGAAACACGGAGGCATCAGTGGGCATGAGTATGCACAAATTTGTGCCACATGCAGACCTAAACTTTAGTCTTCATCCTCAACAATTGTGATTAAGGATTCGCAGCAAATGATCAACATCAGGGGGGTTCCTTCATTCTTTCATTTGCCACCCTCAGGCTGGTTTACAGAGCTGTCATTAGATGTCAAAAAAACATGGGAGGCACATCACAACCTGGAAGATGCGGTGGAGGAAACCGCAATACCTTCAGGGACAGCTCAGGGCTCTGGGATCTGGAAGGTCTGTGGCAAGAAGGCACCTCGTAGGCCTTTTCTCTGTTGGATCCCTTGAATAATAGATAGGGTGCCAGATCTCCCCACCCCCCGGTTATGGTGAGGAGTCCGCCACTTACAGGCCACGCCTCCCCCCAAAATTAACCCTCCCTAAAAAGGGAATGATGCTGGAAATTAACCTGACATGCCTACGTGACCCAGAAGTGATGTCAGGGGGCAACAATCAGGTCTGGGGATGAAACTCTATGGTAGAAGCTCTACCATGGAGTTTTTGCCCAAAAGCCAGCATTTCCACCACCACTACCATGTTCACACACAACGCCCCCTAGGTGCCTGCATCATTTCCAGGTCATGTAGGCACTGCTGGTTCATTTCCAGGATTCCTCATTCCTGGAAGTGCATCCCTCATCTCCCACCAGGTGGGCCAATGGACATTTGGAGTCCACCCTCCAAAGCAGGGGTAGTCAAACTGCGGCCCTCCAGATGTTCATGGACTACAATTCCCAGGAGCCCTTGCCAGCATTCGCTGGCAGGGGCTTCTGGGAATTGTAGTCCATGGACATCTGGAAGGCCGCAGTTTGACTACCCCTGCTGCAAAGCAACCATTTTCTCTTGGGAACTGACCTCGGACATCCACAGTTCAGCCATTATTCCAGGAGATCTTAATTCCGGATGCACACCTTTAAGGAATTTGGAATTTCAAATTTCAAATTTTAAATCTTCAATCTCTGGCTACCATTTTTCTTTATTTATGTTCTTAATTTTAGAAAACTGGATAACAGTCTCACACTGAAGAAGTTCTAGGACCGAAACATCTGCATGATTTTCTACACTGTTCTCAGCATGAGCTTCAAGCGTTGGGTTTCATCTTTTCTGTTGCATCTAAAATCTCCAGGCAAAAATAAACAAGAATGAGGTTTGATACCAAGGACCTTATTTCATTTAGCATGGGAGGAAGGGCACTACGCAGATCAATTTTCCTGTTGTACTTCCTTTACCGTGTATCCCTAACTGGTGGTTGGCTTCCATAATTGCTATGTCATTTGCCCTACAATATAATCAAAGCTCTGTCAGAGTGGAGTGGAGACCTGGGGCAATTTCTACACATCTCGCTGCTAGGAAAATCAGGTCCAAATTGTGCAATTAGGATTAAAACCCTAATCATGATGGGTTCCTTTTTATCCGTGCAACTTTTTATTACCATGTAGGAACTCAATCAGCAACTTTTAAACTCTTTGTGATTTAGGATGCTTTGGGATGCTTAGGGCTGATCCTGCGTTGAGCAGGGTGTTGGACTAGATGGCCTGTATGGCCCCTTCCAACTCTATGGTTCTATGATTCTATGTGATCTTATCAGTTTGATGTCTTAATTTTAACAGATTTTTGTACTGAACAGTCAATTTGTTGGAAATGGCCAATGGCTGACTAATAAAATGAATCTGAATCTGAATTTCCAGACATCAGTTTAAAAAGCATTATGCCAGCTGAATGGCAAAGTACTAAAGTTTTTCGCAGTTCTGAGCCCTCCTCACCTTTCCTTCTGTCTCGTCTTTGTCTGCGCCTTTTTGTGCATCTCACCCTCTACAACCGCTGCTGGAAATGTTGGAAGAGAGCAACATGCCTTATGCATGTTGCGCCTATCAATCAATGCAGGCAACCAATCCCCTTTCTCCATGTTTTAAAGGTCCCGCGATGCCTGCTAATTTTTTTTTTAATGCATACTTCTTCGTTGAAATGCCTATGTATATAGTTATAGATGCATAGTGCTTTTTTAACACCACCCCTTATGGAATCCTAAGTCTTGATACTTCTAAAAATTAATCTCATTCCAGATTTTGAGGGGAGGGGGACTGTAGAGAGGTATGCTTTGTGTTACTCCTTTTGGGGGACATTATTTCTGGCATCGCCTGCACATGTCCACCTATTCGTTGCTCCAGGATGTTAGCCATTTTCAAAAAGAAATTCCCATCCCTGGGAACAAGGAGAGGGAGATGCGTGTGAGGGGTGGGACCACAAAAGTGCTTTTAGCACGTTTGAGCCTCCATACTTTCCCTCTGCTGGTTGCCGGCTGGTTGCTCTCCGGTAGCTCGCACTAATAGGTTGGGGAACCCTATCTATGTGATTCCCTCAAATGGCACTTTAAAAATGGAAGATGTAGCCAGCCGGTTACTGCCCAGACACTGCATGTTGGTGACATCATATGGAGGGGCTGGAATATAACAACCACGTAAGGTAAGCATATCACTACATTCAATGGGTGCGGAAATGCCCCGAGTCTTTATATCCCATTCAGAAGCTGGGAGGCTTGTTGTAAAGAATGGTTGCAACGGACCCAAGGATGCAATGCCTATTGTAAACAGCTCAATGGCAGCAGAGAGGGAATGCTTTATTTGAGTACACACGTCCCACGAACCTACCCACTCACCCCGTTCCCCCCCCCCACCGGAAGTAAGTCTTATTTGTGGTTTACCGATGTAGTCCTTGGTGTCAAAGGCAGGAAGGGGAGATAGAAGAAGGACTAATCCCGTTGACTGCAAAAAAAATAGCCCAGTTTTCTAGTTCCTTCGTTACGAGTAGCAATTTTTTCGCAAACCCCAGAGTCCCTCCGATCTAGCGAAAACCTTGATGCTTTGAGCAGGTTCCAAACGGCCGATTTCTTCTTGCAGATTAAGCTGGAGGGATCAGATAAATGTCAGCCCGTAGGGAAAACAAACAACGAAACGGTGGCCAGCCAAGTGAAAACGGAGCTCCAGCTGCCCTTCTGAAGCAGAAAGGCCTTTGGAGATCTTCGGGAGGCACGCACTGTTCCGAAGCTTATAGAAAACTACCTCTTGGACTTCTGAGTTGGCAGCTTTGCAACGGAGCATGGGGGAAATGGCTTTTTTCAGGCAGGGAGACGGGGTAAAATCTGAACGCCTCCGCTCAGCAGCTTAGATCCCTTGGAGAAATGCAGCAGGAGGAAGAATAGAGGCTTGCAGAAGCCCAACTTTCTCTTCCCCCGTCCCAAAACGCCCCCTTGAAACCTCCAAGGACAAGATTTCGGGGGCGTTTCATGCAAGTTCATCTCAGCCATTGATGGGGCAGGGAGGGAAGGGTGACCAAAACCAGGTTGGGAAACTCCTGGAAATTTGGGGGTGGAACCTGGAGGGGGCAGGAAGTTCAGTGGGGGACAAACCTAGAAAGTCCACTCACAGACCAGCCATTTTCTTCAGCAGGAGTGATCGCCGTAGTCTGAAGATGAGTGGCAATTCCAGGGGACCCCACCCAGGGGATGGTGGCCTTAGGCCCCCACCACAGGGGGGGGGGGAGTGAGAAAGTTGTTCTCCACAACTGCATTTCCATCCACCAGCAGAACTATGAGTGATCTAAGTCATTGTGTTTTCCGTCCAATAACTCCTGGTCTAGTGGTTAAGGTTCCTAATCTGGAGAGCTGGGGTTGATTTCCCACTCCTCCACATGCAGCCAGCTGAGGGACCTGGAGCTAGTCACAGTCCTGTTACAGCTGTTCTCCACAGAGCAGCTCTCTCAGGGGTCTCTCAGCCCCACCTATCTCACTGGGGGTCTGTTGTGAGGAGAGGAAGGGAAGGCAACTGTAAACGGGGTTGAGATTCCTTCAGGCTGTGAAAAGTGGGGTATAAAAACCAACTTTCCTTCTTCTTCGGTGTCCCTAGACCAGGGGTAGTCAAACTGCGGCCCTCCAGATTTCCATGGACTACAATTCCCAGGAGCCCCCTGCCAGCGAATGCTGGCAGGGGCTCCTGGGAATTGTAGTCCATGGACATCTGGAGGGCCGCAGTTTGACTACCCCTGCCCTAGACCAACATTGTGGCCCACCTGAATCTGCCTTCAGAATGTAGCCACGGCTCCTTGAATCGCATTAGCCTAAACGGGGTATTCAAACCTCATCACCTGCTCAGTGAAAAACTCCTCCAACAATCAAGTCACGGCCCTCTTAAACAGGACTTGTGATCTTTTTAAATTTGCATCAATAACTCCCTGCTGACGAGGCAGTGGCCCGGTTCGATAGTGAGACGGACGCTGTGCGCCAGCCTCTGTTTATCGCCAGCACCACGGGGCCTCTTGCTGCCCTGGGTGGAGACCGAGGCCTTTGTGCCACATTAGGATTGGCAAAGTGTCTCAGGGCCATCAGCCGCCGGCCCAAGGGGGTAAGACTGGAGTGGTTTCGTTTGCTAGGCACACTAAATTCCCAGTGTGGACAGTTCCCACCCACTCCCGGCTCCTCTCCCAAAGTCTCCAGGCCTTTCCCGACCCAGAGATGGCAACCCTAACCTGGTGGCATTGCACATCACTGAAGTCCCTGTACTCCCCCAAATGTCCAGGAATTTCCCACCATGCACCTGGCAGCCCTAAATGTAATGGACACGGAGGGGAAACCTGCAGAGCTCCTTTTCTTTATAGGGTTTGTCTTCTATTTCTGGGAAGGCCGAGGAGCAGAAGGGATGGCTTTTATTGCTGAGGTTATGCTGTGTTTTATTAATAGCGAGGCTGAGCTATCAAGTTAAATGTCACCTTATGCGGGCCTCGCTGGCCCTCTAAGATGCCAAACAATAAAGCTGTGGGTCATAAACCAGCTTGGTTAGGAGCGCGGACTTCTAATCTGGCAGACCAGATTATGGCAGCCATTTGGAAACTGACTGTGTTGCTCAAGACAGCAGTTTGTTGGTGGCACCAACTCAATGTTCTCCAAACTCCAAAAATACCCACAAGGCTTAGCAAGTTTGTAACCCCCCTGGACTAAGTACAGGGTTGTCAGGTGGTGCCGGACAACTGGCAGGAAGGTTGTGGGCGGGGATATGGGGAGGACTGTGACATCAGCTGCAGTGTTACATCACCCGCGGTAACAGAAGTGACGTAGCTCTAGGAATCACTGGAAACTCTATAGTAAAACAAGAGAGTTTCTGACAATTTCTAGTGTTACCTTATTCCAGTTCTGCTTTTTAGTTAGTTAGTCAGTCAGTCAGTCAGTCAGTCAGTCAGTCTGTCTGTCTGTCTGTCTGTCTGTCTGTTTGTTTGTTTGATTGGAAGTGACATAGAACTGCATGCAAAACTGGGAAGAGTTTTAAAACTTTTCTTCCACCATGGGTCCAAGCAGCAGAGGTCAAGAAGAAGAAGAAGAGTTTTGGTTTTTATACCCCTACTTTTCACTACCCAGCGGAGATTCAAAGCAGTTTACAAATACAATCACCTTTCCTTCCTCTCCCCACAACAAACATCCTGTGAGGTAGGTGGGGGGTGAGAGAGCTCTGAGAGAGCTCTGAGAGAGAGCTCCGACAGGACTGTGACTAGCCAAAAGGTCACCGGGCTGGCTAGACATGTCTCCTGATTAGAGGCCACCACCCTTAAACACTACACCATGCTAGCTCTGGAGTGGGACAGGCAAACCCCATCCCCTGGGGCAAAACGGGACCCCTAACTAGATGGTCCAACTGAGCACGGCAGTGCTGCGTTTTGACCAGGGACCAGGGCTCAGTCGCAGAGATGTGCTTCGCTCCCACAAAAGTTCATGGCCGGATTCCTAACAAGCTTTTCTATTCAGAAACTTTCCGGCGAAAAGAACGGCGTGAGAAATATTGGGTGCCTTGTCAGATCAAAGCATCCGCTAACGTGTCATAATTGCAAAACAGCCAGAACACGGGGACATTTCTCTTCCGCGGCCGAGGTCAGGCCGACATTTCTGATGGGAAAATCTCATCGGCTAAGATGTGAGCCGTGCACAGGTGGACCGTGGGTAACCTGCTGTCATTAAGCCTACCAGATGGATACTTATCCCAAAGCAGAAAGGAGCTGAGTGGACCTTCAGAAGGGGCCGTAGGAGCTGTGGCTCAGGGGTAGAGCATCAACTTTGCATGCAGAAGAAGGTCCAATACCTGGCATCTCCAGCAAAAGGACTAGGCTGTAGGTGATGGGAAAAACCTTGGCTTATACTGCATCTAGTCAAGGCTCTGGTCTTTCCAGTTGCAATGTATGGCTGTGAAAGTTGGACCCTAAGGAAGGCTGAGCGTCAAAGAATTGAGGCTTTTGAACTCTGGTGCTGGAGGAGACTCTTGCGAGTCCCTTGGACTGCAAGGCGAACAAACCGGTCAGTCCTAGAGGAGATCAACCCTGACTGCTCTTTAGAAGGCCAGATCCTGAAGATGAAACTCAAATACTTTGGCCACCTCATGAGAAGGAAGGACTCCCTGGAGAAGAGGCTAATGCTGGGAGCGATCGAGGGCAAAAGAAGAAGGGGACGACAGAGAATGAGGCGGCTGGATGGAGTCACTGAAGCAGTCGGTGCAAACTTAAATGGACTCCGGGGAATGGTAGAGGACAGGAAAGCCTGGAGGATCATTGTCCATGGGGTCGCGATGGGTCGGACACGACTTCGCACCTAACAACAACAATACTAGGAAACTCTGAGCAGATACTGACCTTGATGGACCAATGGTCCACAGTTTCATGGGAACGTGTGCATAAAGTGTAAAGGAACCAGTTCTCCAACGGGACCATCAAGTCTAGGACTGGCAGGGGCTAATAGGAATTGTAGTCCATGGACATCTGGAGGGCCGCAGTTTGACTACCCCTGCCCTGGTTAATAGCTGATCACATGGTCACATTACAGCTATCGACGAATCTTAATTGGGGGGGAATTAATTTGAGCTGTCAGAACGTTACAGCCGGCCAGAAGCCGCCAGGGTCAGCCTGCTGATACCTCTGGCACCTGGACTCTGCTTTGCACACCACTCCTGACCCCGTCTCATTGTTCCTGCATCGATTTCTTCATTTTAAATGCAAATCCAATCGCCCATAAATGCCTGGCCCTAGATTGCGTGCGCGACAGAGTCATGCACTCGACGATAAGCAGTTTTGCTCTTTCGGAATCATTAGAAAACGGACCAGGGTGGGAAAGACTTTTGACACGCAAGTGCCCTAAATGACTGCAACGCTTAAGGGCCTGAGTCACAGTCTGGGAAGTTTTCCAAGATCCTTGGCCGGTTTAACGGGGGCACTTTGGACTTCACAGGGAGTCTGAAGGAACTTGCCGCAAATGGAAAGTAAACATGCACCATAATGGCCAGGTGAGATGCCTGGCAGTTTAGAACTTCCCGTAGAACTTCCTGGCCCCTACCTGGGGGAACGAGCTCCCAGAGGAGCTGCAGGCCCTGTTGAGACTCTCTGAGTTCTGCAGGGCCTGCAAAACGGAGCTCTTCTGCCAGGCGTTTGGTTGAGGCCGGGTGGGAGCCCTGGGGTGCTAGATCTGGTCCTTCCGTCTCACCTTGCTCCCTGGTTCCTGTTGCGGTGCTAAACAGCACTGGGGGACTGTTTCCATCTCCCAGGCAGGACATATTTTATCTTAAGACCAATGCCCGGAATATGGGGTGTAATTTTTAAAGTTATGTTGTATACCGCCATTTTGTATCTGTATTTATACTTGTTTAAATTGTTTTTTTTTTAAAGTTTCTGGGAGAGGCGGTATAGAAATACAATGATAGATAGATAGATAGATAGATAGATAGATAGATAGATAGATAGATAGATAGATAGATAGAGAGAGAGAGAGAGAGAGAGAGAGAGAGAGAGAGAGAGAGAGAGAGAGAGAGAGAGAGAGAGAGAGAGAGAGAGAGAATACTGGGGATGGATCTTGGATGCTGGAGACTTCAGAGAGTAGAGGAGCTCAATGGGGATATAATGTCACTCTAGGGCAAGGATTCCCAACCAGGGTCCATGGCAGCTTCGGAGGGCGTCCAAAACCTTTCCCCTCCTACCTTAATGGACTCAACCACAAGCTAGGGAACTGGACGCTTCCATTGCCCTCCCCCTCCTCCCTCCTGGCCGTGGGCTCTCTTGCGGTTTCTGTGCCTGGTAGGGGGCGGAGCTTGCATGCCTACTCCCGCCTTAAACCGCCTCCTGTTTCCTCCCCCCCAGTCCTCCACAAGCCTGCCTGTTAACACAGGTGGTGATGTCACTTCCTGTGACATGTAACATCTGGGTGGCCTGGCAGGGAGGCATGGCCAGCTGACATCACTTCCAGGGCTCCTCGAAGCCTGAAAAATTATTTCAGGGGCTCCTCCATGGTCAAAAGGTTGAAAAAGGCTGCTCTAGGATTTCTGTTTCTCCTCATCTCTACGGTATACTATGCCAGTGGTTCCCAACTTTTCAGCATGGGGCCCAGGAGTCCAAACTTACTCAGCCTGGTGACTCATCCAAGGCTGCCCCCAAATTTGGCAGTGGGGGGGGGCAGCCCAGGCAAACAGACCTTGGCGTCCATCCACTTCATTGTCCCATTTTCTACAGTGTCTAAACAAAAGTTTTTGAGAAACCAACAAATCTGGCACAAAGTGCTCAGCTTATGAGCTCAAAGCAAGCAGCTATAGTGGGTCAGCCAGGACTCAGTGATACTGAGGACTCCTCAGGGGAAAAAGGGGCCAGTATAGCCAGGCCAGATGAGGTGCAAACATGCCAAGATTTACAGCCGAGAGCAGGGGTAGTCAAACTGCGGCCCTCCAGATGTCCATGGACCACAATTCCCAGAAGCCCCTGCCAGCATTCGCTGGCAGGGGCTTCTGGAAATTGTGGTCCATGGACATCTGGAGGGCCGCAGTTTGACTACCCCTGGCCGAGAGCCTCAACTCAATCCCACAGCTCTGATCCAGCAGATGGCAGCCAGCTGGGGTTTCCAGCCCCCCAGGATCCCCTGCATCATTAGAGGAGCAAAGACCCAGGTTTAGAGCAGGTCTGCAGGCTAAAAGGAAAAGCGCTCGCCAGATGGCTAGGCGTCACTAAGGGCTTGGTAGCCCTATCACCATCTGTTAGATAAGTCACCATCTGGGTAACCGGGAGTTTCAGGTCTCCTGGTCCAGGCAGGGGTCTCTCATTTTCTGAATGCACCTTGTCCCCCGTCCCCCCCCCAACTTACCCAATCTTGGAAGAACATAGTGACTTGCTGATATCACCCAGAAGTGGTGCCAGGGGCATTGAGGGTGTTTGCATGATGTTCTGGTTTGGGGGCAACATTCGTGAATGTGCCAACGTCACTCCCCCTGCCAGCAGCATAAGTGGATCCAGCAACCCGATGGGCTAGTCCCAAACTCTCAGACTAGTCTACCTTACCGGGTTGTTGTGAAAACAAAATGGGGGGCAAGAAAATTCCATAAACCACCTTGGGTTAGCACTAGGGAGAAAGGTGGGGTAGAAAGTCATGTTGAAACAGGGACTCAGTGTCCAGGTCAACTGAGTAGGTCAAGACAGATCCGCTTTCTGCCAGTTCTCAAGGGCCGTTTCAGCGCGTGTTTACCGGTCTGTCTGGTCCTTGCGTCCCATAATTTGCTCCTGCTATAATTGATCAAGGATCCCAAGTTACACATTTCTGCTGGGGCGTGAGCAAGCTAGGGGGGTTGGAATAGCAAGCATTTGAAGTCAGATGTCGCAAACCTGGGAAAACACAACAATCTCAGGTCTCACCGGCCAGATCTGAAGTCAACACATTAATCTCCTTAGGTCCCATGTCAGAAAATAGCTTTGCATACTGGAAGGGATTTTCGAAATGCCTTTGGGAATCAATGTATTCTTTTTTAATCGAAGGCATTCCGCTGACAATTGGGTGCCTTTCGTGATGCAGGTGGTTCCTCGGTCGTTTTTTCCTCCTTTCTAAGAAAACATTCCCTTATAGAAGCGTACCAGGACAATGGTCCATGATGTCTTGTGGCCATGATCCCACAGTTACCTGCAGCAATTAGGAGCCTCTGGTGGGGCATTTCCAAGCAGAGGATAGATGGCCATCGGACAGCAAGGCTGATGCGGTGAATTCAGGCAGATCTTGGGAAAGAGGGCAGGAAGTGATGAGCCAGTGGATATGACACAGGAAGCTGCCTTCTACTGAACACAGATTGTCTCACACAGTGGCCAACCAGCTCCTGTGGAGAGCCAACAACAGGACAGAGAGGCTGAGGCCTTCCCCTGCTGAGAACATCAGAAGAGCCCTGCTGGATCAGACCAATGGTCCATCTAGTCCAGCCTCCTGTCTCACACATAGACCAACCAGTTCCTCTGGAGGGCCAGCAACAGGGCAGAGATGCTGAGGCCTTCCTAAGGATATCAGAAGAGCCCTGCTGGATCAGACCAGTGGTCTATCTAGTCCAGCCTCCTGTCTCACACGTAGGCCATCCAGTTTCTCTGGAGGGCCAACAACAGGACAGAGAGGCCAAAGACATCCCCTGATAAGATTAGAAGAGCCATCTAGTGCAGCATCATGTCTCACCCAATGGGCAAACAGCTTCTCTGGAGGGCCAACAAAAGGGCATAGAGGATGAGGCCTTCATGCCAAGCAGAGCCATGCTGGATCAGACCAGGGGTTCATCTAGCCTACCATCCTGTTTCACAATGTGCCCAACCAGTTCCTTTGGAGAGCCAACGACAGGGCGGAGAGGCTGAGGCCTTCCCCTGATGGTCCTTCCTGGCCCTGGGAGTCAGAGGCTTAGTGCCTCTGGATGTGGAGATTCCCACAGTCCCCATGACTAGTAGCCATTGATAGATGAATCCTCCATGAGTCTATCGCAGGGGTAGTCAAACTGCGGCCCTCCAGATGTCCATGGACTACAATTCCCAGGAGCCCCTGCCAGCGTTCGCTGGCAGGGGGCTCCTGGGAATTGTAGTCCATGGACATCTGGAGGGCCGCAGTTTGACTACCCCTGATCTAAGGAATCCCCTTTCAAAGCTGCTTATTCCCGTGGCCATCACTGCAACCGCTGGCAATAGAGTCCACATTTTAATCGCTCTCTGTGCAAAGTGAGGTTTCCTTTTGACGTTCCTCAGCCTACTGTCCACCAGCTTCATCTGATACCCTCGCTGACCCTTGAGGTCCCTTCCAGCTCCTTGTTTCGATGTTTCTATTCCCATCCCCATCAAAAGACACATTCAGCCAGCACCATGAGACTATCACCATGTTGATGGGGCCCGGATGCTTGTCAGTTCTTGTGCATGGATCTCACTCGCTGGGAGAAGTGAATTATACCTTTTTGGACTCTTGCATGTGAAGGATTGATCAGCAGGGTCTGTAGATAATCTTAAAATGTGCGCAATCTCTCTCTCTCTCTCTCTCTCTCTCTCTCTCTCTCTCTCTCTCTCTCTCTCTGTATGTGTGTGTGTGTGTGTGTCTCCACTCAGTTTCCAATGTGATTCTGTAAAAATCCACTGGGAGGTGCTCTATAACAGCATTAAACTTCATTATCTTAATTCTGGGGATGGGGGGGGAGCTGTGTTGTGTTGTGTATCAGGTGTTTCTTTTAAATGGAAAAAGATAAAAAAAAAAGCTGCCAGTACACCTCCCCCTCCCCCACCCCCACCCCCAATTGTTGTTATGTGCGAAGTCGTGTCCGACCCATCGCGACTCCATGGACAATGATCCTCCAGGCCTTCCTGTCCTCTACCATTCCCCGGAGTCCATTTAAGTTTGCACCTACTGCTTCAGTGACTCCATCCAGCCACCTCATTCTCTGTCGTCCCCTTCTTCTTTTGCCCTCGATCGCTCCCAGCATTAGGCTCTTCTCCAGGGAGTCCTTCCTTCTCATGAGGTGGCCAAAGTATTTGAGTTTCATCTTCAGGATCTGGCCTTCTAAAGAGCAGTCAGGGTTGATCTCTTCTAGGACTGATCGGTTTGTTCGCCTTGCAGTCCAAGGGACTCGCAAGAGTCTTCTCCAGCACCAGAGTTCAAAAGCCTCAATTCTTTGACGCTCGGCCTTCCTTATGGTCCAACTTTCGCAGCCATACATTGCAACTGGGAATACCATAGCCTTGACTAAACGCACTTTTGTTGGCAGGGTGATGTCTCTGCTTTTTAGGATGCTGTCTAGATTTGCCATAGCTTTCCTCCCCAGGAGCAAGCGTCTTTTAATTTCTTTGCTGCAGTCCCCATCTGCAGTGATCTTGGAGCCCAGGAAAATAAAATCTGTCACTATCTCCATTTCTTCCCCATCTATTTGCCATGAATTGAGAGGGCCAGATGCCATGATCTTCGTTTTCTTGATGTTGAGTTTCAAGCCAACTTTTGCACTCTCCTCCTTCACCCGCATCAACAGGCTCTTTAGTTCCTCTTCACTTTCTGCCATTAGAGTGGTATCATCTGCATATCTGAGGTTGTTGATATTTCTCCCTGCAATCTTGATCCCAATTTGTGACTCCTCTAATCCCGCATTTCTCATGATGTGCTCTGCATACAAGTTAAATAGGCAAGGCGACAGTATACAGCCTTGCCGAACTCCTTTCTCAATTTTGAACCAGTTAGTGATTCCATGTTCAGTTCTCACTGTTGCTTCTTGACCTGCATATAAATTTCTCAAGAGACAAATAAGATGCTCTGGTATTCCCATCTCTTTAAGAACTTGCCACAATTTGTTGTGCTCCACACAATCAAAGGCTTTAGCATAGTCAATGAAGCAGAAGTAGACATTCTTCTGGTACTCCCTAGCTTTCTCCATGATCCAGCGTATGTTGGCAATTTGATCTCTAGTTCCTCTGCCTCTTCGAAATCCTGCCTGTACTTCTGGAAGTTCTCGGTCCACATATTGCTGGAGCCTAGCTTGTAGGATTTTGAGCATAACTTTACTAGCATGAGAAATTAGTGCAATGGTGCGGTAGTTTGAACATTCTTTGGCATTGCCCTTCTTTGGGATTGGAATGTAAACTGACCTTTTCCAATCCTGTGGCCATTGTTGAGTTTTCCAAATTTGCTGGCATATTGAGTGTAGCACTTTTACCGCATCGTCCTTTAAGATTTTGAATAGTTCAACTGGAATGCTGTCACCACCACTAGCTTTATTGTTGCTCAGACTTCCTAAGGCCCATTTGACTTCACATTCCAGGATGTCTGGCTCCAGGTCAGTAACTACCCCATTGTGGTCATCAGGGATGTTAAGCTCACTCTTGTATAGTTCTTCTGTATAATTTTGCCACCTTTGTTTAATCTCTTCTGCTTCTGTGAGGTCCCTACCATTTTGGTCCCTTATTATACCCATCTTTGCATGAAACATTCTCTTCATATCTCCAATTTTCTTGAAAAGATCTCTGGTCCTCCCCATTCTATTGTTTTCTTCTATTTGTTTGCACTGTTCATTTAAGAAGGCATTCTTATCTCTTCTAGCTTTTCTCTGGAATTTTGCATTCAATTGGGTGTATCTTTCTCTTTCTCCCTTGCCTTTCACTTCCCTTCTCTCCTTAGCTATTTGTAAAGCTTCCTCAGACAGCCATTTTGATTTCTTGCATTTCTTTTTCTTTGGGATGGTTTTAGTTGCTACCTCTTGTACAATGTTGCGAACCTCCATCCATAGTTCTTCAGGCACTCTGTCTATCAGATCTAATTCCTTAAATCTATTTGTCACCTCTACTGTGTATTCGTTGGGGATATGATTTAGTTCATACCTGAGTGGCCTAGTGCTTTTCCCTACTTTCTTCAATTTAAGCCTAAATTTTGCAACAAGAAGCTCATGATCTGAACCACAATCAGCTCCTGGTCTTGTTTTTATTGACTGGATAGAACTTTTCCATCTTTGGCTGCAGAGCACATAGTCAATCTGATTTCTGTGTTGACCGTCTGGTGATGTCCATGTGTAGAGTCGTCTCTTGGGTTGCTGGAAAAGAGTGTTTGCTATGACCATTGTATTCTCTTGACAAAATTCTACCAGCCTGTGCCCTGCTTCATTTTGTACTCCAAGGCCAAACTTGCCTGTTATCCCGGTTATCTTTTGGCTTCCTACTTTAGCATTCCAATCCCCCATGATGATAAGTACATCATTTTTTGGCGTTGCTTCTAGAAGGTGTTGTAGGGCTTCATAGAACTGATCAACTTCATCCTCTTCAGCAGCAGTGGTTGGGGCATAGACCTGGATCACTGTGATGTTGAATGGTTTGCCTTGGATTCGAACTGAGATCATTCTGTCATTTTGGGGATTGTATCCCAAGACTGCTTTTCCTACTCTCTTATTGATTATGAAGGCTACTCCATTTCTTCTGCGAGATTCTTGTCCACAGTAGTATACCTGATGGTCATCTGAATTAAATTCACCCATTCCTGTCCATTTTAGTTCACTGATTCCTAAAATGTCGATGTTCAGTCTTCTCATTTCTTGTTTGACCACGTCCAGCTTACCTTGATTCATGGATCTGACGTTCCAGGTTCCTATGGAATAAAAATCTTTACAGCATCGGACTGTCTTTTCGCCACCAGTTACTTCCACAACTGAGCGTCCTTTCGGCTTTGGCCCAGTCGCTTCATTCATTCTGGCGCTACTCGTACTAGCCGTCTGCTCATCCCCAGTAGCATATTGGACACCTTCCGACCTGAGGGGCTCATCTTCCGGCGTCATATCGTTATACCTATTGGAACTGACCATAGAGTTTTCATGGCAAAGATACTGGAGTGGTTTGCCATTTCCTTCTCCAGTGGATCACCTTTTGTCAGAGCTCTCAGCTATGACCTGTCCGTCTTGGGTGGCCCTGCACGGTATAGCTCATAGCTTCACTGAACTACGCAAGCCCCCTTGCCACAACAAGGCAGCGATCCTTGAAGGGGGCCACCCCCAATATCCAACCTGATTAAGAATTCCAGAGAAACTGCAAGATTGCACATCCCTTTGTGTGATCGTGGTGCTCTCAATACACGCATAGCATGGCTTTTGCGTTTTGTGCCTCTGCATTTTCCCTTTTTGCTCAGCAAAACTGTTGTGGCTGCAACAACCAACTCCCTGGAGGAAATGTCTGCTTTCATGACATCACTTCCCTGTAGGGAAATGTTGGTCACAGCAACAGGTACAAATAGGGCTGCTAAGTCCCCTGGCGGGGGGTGCAAGGTCCCCCAGTCTCAGGTGCTGGTGCCTGCTGTGCAAAGAGGTTGGAAAATTCCTGGAGAATTGAGGGTGGAGCAAGGGATGGTGGGGGGAGGGTTGGGGAGGGCAGGGTCCTGAGCAAGGTACAACCAATCTCTATAATTGGGAGATTAGTTGTAGTTCTGGGAGATCACCAGCTATCACCTAGAGCAGGGGTAGTCAAACTGCGGCCCTCCAGATGTCCATGGACTACAATTCCAAGAAGCCCCTGCCAGCATCTGGAGGGCCGCAGTTTGACTATCCCTGACCTAGAAGTTGGCAACCGCATGACTGTGGCATTTAGCAGCCGTGGCAAAGAAAGAAGAAAGAAAGCCTCATGTGCTTACACAGGAAGGCCAGCTTGGTGTTGTGGTTGAGACTGGTGGACTCTAATATGAGCTGGGTTTGATTCCCCGTTCCTCCACTTGAAGCCAACTGGGTGACCTTGGGCTGGTCACAGAGCTGTTCTTATGAAACAGTTCTCTCAGAGCTCTCTCAGCCTCACCTCCAGCACAGGATGTCTGTGGTGGGGAGAGGAAAGGGAAGACAATTGTAAGCCCCTTTGAGACTCCTTCCAGTTGATAAAAGCAGCAAATAAGAACCAACTCTTCTTCTTACCATAGAGTTCCTGCAATTCCTAGCACTGCCTTTTGTCACTTCTGGGTAGCTCTTGATATTGCCAGGAATTTCATGGCAATTTTATGGCCTTTGTACATGGGGTGGAGCATTTCTCAACCTAGGATATCCCTAAATATACTTCAGGGCACACAGTTCCCTTGGTTGAACTCAGACTACAGTGACCATTTAGCAAGGGTTTTAGGTACCAAGGCCACTGCCTTCCACGTAAGAACTTGAAAACATGAGTCCTGCTGGTTGAGACCAAGAGTTCATCTCGTCAAGCTTCCTGTCTCACACAGCATCCAACCAGTTCCTCTGGAGGGCCAACAACAGAGCAGAGACACCAAGCCTTCATAAGAACATCAGAAGAACCCTGCTGGATCAGACCATGAAGGTCCATCTAGCCCATCCTGTCCCACACAGTGGCCAGCCAGTTCCTCTGGAGGGCCAACAACAGGGCAGAGAGGCTGAGGCCTTCATAAGAACATCAGAAGAGCCCTGCTGGGTCAGACCAGGGAGGGTCCCTCTAGTCCAGGATCCCGTCTCACACAGTGGCCAACCAGTTCTTCTACAGAGCCAACAAGAGGACTCAGAGGCCAGTGCTCTCCCTTGACTTTGCCCTGTGGCTCTGAATGTGGACATTATATGCAGTCACCATGGCTAGCAGCCTCTCCAGATCCACCTAATCCCCTCTTAAAGCTCTGGCAGTGAACCCCACCTTTTAATCTCAGCCAAACCACCCAGCTGCACCCAAGGCTGAACCACATCCAGCGATTCCCTGCAAGCAAAAACCAGGCCGCTGAGGCCATTTGGCACACGTCATGCGCCTCACGGAAACAGATCCTTGGCGCCGCCCCGCGCATAGATTTCCTGGTGGCAGTTCCACTTGCATTAACGTTAATTATGCACGAAGAAGAGTCATTCAGGCTCCCTGTATCGCATGGAGGCAATCGCTGGAGCGAGGCAAGCAGTACCCCCCCCAGCCATTAAAGAAATTGCTTCTATTACAGAGGATTGCACAGGGCCGCCGCTCTCTGCCTCGTTCTCCCTCCCCTTTCCCCTAAAAACCCAGACTTCCTACGGCTCCACCACGGAGTCCCATCCGGAAAAAATACATGAATTAATATAACTGGGAGACAAACCCATCAACAGCTATTAGCGTTCAGGACCATTAAAAGGAACTCCTTCTTTGCTGAATGAGTAATTAATGTATTAAATTCACCTCCATGGCATGTAGTCGTTTAACTCCTTTGGGTCATTTTAGGGATCAAACTGGCCTTAGGGGAGAAACTGGGCTAGGTGTGAATAGGTGTTATCTCTATGAATGGGATGCCTCGTATTTGTCTTAACCCAATCCTTACCCCCTCTCTTTGTCCTCTCTGCCTTTCCACATGGCCTTCCACGGAGACCCATGTCTCTGCAGGCACCTTTTGGGGACCCATAGAATCGAACCCATTGTCCAATCTTTTTGCAACTAGGGGGCCTCCCATGCTGGCATGGTTTGGCCAGTTCGGCGATCAGTGAAGCCCGAGCTGTGGCGGTGCACCACCCAGCACCCGCACACAGATGCCACTGTCCCACCCCACCCCTCCATGCCACGGCGCTGGCCACCTTGGGCATGGGTGATCACCAAAGCAGCCAAACCGTGCTGGAGCATGCAACCCTATGTGAAACCTGGGGAGGATTTTGAGGAGAGGTGCCAGCAGCTATACTGCAAATTTAGCACCATCTCCTCAGAGCCCCAGACACACCCATATTATACCCTATGGCAAGGGAAGCCCAACTGTGACTCTCCAGATGTCCATGGACTACAATGACCATGAGCCCATGCTGTGCTGGCAGGGTCTCATGGTCATTGTAGTCTATGGACAGCTGGAGAGCTACAGTTTGACCACCCCTGCCCTATGGAGACCACTCACTATAATATTCCACATAGGATAAAATGGAACCCACAAAATGGGAAATTCCCGAACATTTCCTGAATCTGAATACCATACTGGTCTTTCAGCAATTTTGAGGAATACCAGTATTTTTCGTGTTCCATCTACCTGAACCCCAAAAATATGGTACGTGTGTGTGTGTGTGTGTTTGCACACAGACCCTACTTCTCAGACCCACGGCATCTGCCGAAGCTCATTGTGACCCTAAATAACACCTTCAATACTTTTCCACCCATCAGGCTCTCTCTTAGGCAGAACATAAACAACTGATTGAATCAATGACTTGTTTTCACTGGATTTCCCCCCCCCCCTGCAAGCTGTTAAGATCATTTAATGATTTCCTTCAGGGGGTTTCCTTGGTTCGTGACTCGGGGACACACGAGATGATCCGTGCGAACACGTCTCCATCGTTGCTTCATTTGTTGTTTTCAATGGAAAGCAACATCGGAGGCTGCAAATTTAAAGCAAAGGCATGGAAGCTGATCGATTTCACTCTTTCCTTTCTGGCTATTTTTGCACTCCCTCTCTTCCTGTCCCCCCTGTGCGCTGTTTCTCCTCGTGAGGGACAAGATATGGTCCTGCATCTCTTTCTGCCAGTGGGGGACAGACAGCTTTTGAGAAGGAAATGATTAGAGAGGGAAGAATTTAAATACCACATGCTCTCGTGACTGTTTTTGGGCACAAATGTATAGACGCCTGCTAGTGTTTGTGCTTAAAGAGGGGGAGATACTCGTGACCACGGACAACTTGGAGACCCACCAGGAAACGTGGGAGAGATAATGATAGAGAAGTTGGCCCTGATCAAACAACTGGTGGAGAATAGTGGTGGTATCCCAAGAAAAGCTGAGGCCTTGTTGCTGGTGTCACACAAGAAGTGACATCATCACACTGTGACATCCAGATGACTATCTGGCATTTGGGCAAAAACTCTATGTTAAAACTGGCTTCCACTTTAGAGTTTTTGCCCAAATACCAGAGCATCATCTGGTTGTCACTGGTGTGATGACATCACTTCCTGTGAGATATTGGTCTACCCACCAACTAGTTGATCCATGGCTGGGGATCAGTGGCTGGAAGTGGGAGGCCCCCCATCTATACCAGGTCCCCCGTCTGCAATCCTACCCTGATCTAATTACCCATCTCCAGTTCTTTATAATATTTGGAGATGGGGTTAAACAGGCCACTTCCGCCAATAATATTTCTTCCTTCCTTCCCACCCACACTTTCAACTAATGCTCACCTGTCCTGTGTTGACATCATTCTGAGTCTCCTAGAACACAATTGGTCACTTTTAGGCCATTCTGGAGAATCTTTCCTTTTGATTTACAAAGTCATGTTTTGCATACAAAGGGCCTGCAAGTTGGCAACCCTATCCCTATGGGATCAGGTACCCCTCTGAAACTCTGCCTTCTGGTAACCCTGCAGCATTCATCCTATCCAATACAATGGAAGCCGGAGAAATCCAAGCTGGGCTTCGTAACTCCTGCTTGCTAATGAGCGGGTGCTAATGAAGAGAAAACACTTTGTCTCCAGCCTGAGAACTGCATGCCTAGCCTGGGGGAAGTGCTGTCTGTCCCAAATCTTTGTGTGCTTGGGAAAAGCTTTGTCATGTGTGATGACCCCATCATCATTGGACTTAGCTTGGTCCTCCTGAGTCCCTCCAGAGAAACAAAGCTGCAGAGTCACAGAGCCCTGCTGGAGGACCTCCTGATGGCACTTGGGTTTTGACCATGGTGTGACGCAGAGAGTTGCACTGGGTGGGCCATTGGCTTGATCCCACATGGCACCTCTTATGTTCTGGGTGATATTCAGTATTCTTGGTGCTTGGAGGGGAACAGAGGAGGGCTTCTGGAGTTCTGGACATGCTGGTAGACCTCCAGATGGCCCGTTGGTTTTGGCCACTGTATGACACAGAGTGTTGGTCTGGATGAATCATTGGCATGATCCAACATGGCTTCTCTTATGGGACACTTTTAGTGTGCTGGAGACTTTGCAAACTAGGTTGGGAAATTCCTGAAGATTTGTGGGGTGAAGGTTGGGGACGGCAGGGTTTAGGGAGGGGATGGACCTTGGGACAGCATTATGCCATAAAGCTCACCCTGCAAAGCAGCCATTTTCTCTAAGGGCATGGATCTCAGTTATCTGGAGATCAGTTGTAATTACAGGAGTTCTCCAGGGCTTGCCTGGAGGTTGGCAGCCCTAGTGCTGTGTCAGCTAGCTGTGGGAACATGAGGCAGCCATTCAAGGGGGGCTTGGAGAGTAAGGCTGGGGGCCAACCAAACCCAGTCAGACCCAATTAACAATATCTCCCACTCATCAACATGAAAGGGTTGGGGCAGCCTGCAGGGGCGGCGTGGGGAGCAAGGGGCAGGCATGCCCCAGGGAACCTCTTTCAAAAGGGTTAGGAATTCGGGCCTAGGGGGAAATCCATATATTCGAGCATCACAAGGAAGTCCTCAGAGGAACATCTGGTAATATATTAGATCTTTTTGCAGTGTTTATACCAGGGGAAGTCAAACTGCGGCCCTCCAGATGTCCATGGACTACAATTCCCATGAGCCCCTGCCAGCATTTGCTGGCAGGGACTCATGGGAATTGTAGTCCATGAACATCTGGAGGGCCACAGTTTGACTACCCCAGTTTATACTCTGTTGCATTGAGATCTGATATGTCATCGACATATTAGTTTCATCATTTGCGGTCTGCTGATATTAAATTGCATATTAAATTGTAGTCCATGGACATCTGGAGAGCCACAGTTTGGTCACCCCTCCTATATAGAATGCTGGATAGGGGTTGCAAGACTCAAGTTCAAATCCCTGCTGTGCCGTGAAGCTCAATGGATGGTCTTGGGTCAGCCATCCTCGGATAACCTTACCACTTCACCGGGTCGTTGCAAGGAGAATCATTTCCCATCCTGAACATCTTGGTGGATAACAATGTGGCAGGAAGGTTTTAAGGAGATCACAAAGACGAAGTTCTACTATGGTTTGGTTAGTTCTTGGATGGGAGTCCACCAAAGAAATCCACGGTCACTATGCAGATGATCCAGGCTAGCCCCATCTCATCAGATTTTGGAAGCTGACATCACTAGATGGAACTGGTGCCCAATTCACCTGTTGCTCTCCGGGCCTAGTCACTTTCTCCACAATGGAAATAGTAAATGATCGATCGATTGATTGGCTGGCTCCCACATCTTGCTCATCACCACTTCTGGGGTTCCTCAAAGCCTGGGAAATACTCCTCCAGGGTCAAAAGGTTGAAAACAGTAAGCTCTGTGCTAGAGCCCTTGCCTGATAAAATAGATCACCATCAACGTTTCATAAAATATACAGCACTCTGTTGCTATTTAAAAAAAAACACCCCAGGGCATTCTTCTTGACCGATAAGGCATGTGAACTTCTTTAAAAGGTCGTGCCTGAGCTGACATTCATACCAGCAGTTCGGATCAACGGAGAAGGTTCGTCTTAGGCTAATTTCCTGATAATGAAAAAAAAAAGGCACCCGCTGCTTTCAGCCGTTTCCCCGTAAAATGGAAAGGGCGTTTTTTGTCTCTCTTGGCAGGAACCATTTAACGATAAGGTCAACTGGAAAACTCTAATTTCCCTTTAATGGTTTACAGCAGGGGTAGTCAACCTGTGGTCCTCCAGATGTTCATGGACTACAATTCCCATGAGCCCCTGCCAGCAAGTGCTGGCAGGGGCTCATGGGAATTGTAGTCCATGAACATCTGGAGGACTACAGGTTGACTACCCCTGGTTTACAGCTTGCAGTGGGAGGACCACAAACTCATTCCTGCTCTTGCCCATCTGGATCCAGCCAAAAAGGCTGGGGGAAAAAATCCTTTTGAACTGCATCTGACACAAACTAGACTGTCAATATCACACTATAGGTGAACCCGTTGGACTTAACAGCCCAGTTTGCCTTGTAATGTGCAAGAAGGAAGGATCCCTTCTGTGAAAATAAAGCTCTGTTGCATTGCACTGGGTTGGGCTATCATAGGATCATGGAGTCGAAAAAATTCTCAAAATCAGCATTTCTGTCAAATGACTATCTAGCCTCTGCTTAAAAACATCCAAAGGAGGAGAACCTACCACCTCCAGAGGAAGCCTGTTCTACTGAGGAACCACTCTGTCAGGAACTTCTTCCGGAGGTTTAGATGGAATTTCTTCTGAATTAATGTTAACCCATTGGTTAAACTGGGTTAATTTTAACCCATTGGTCTGACCCTCTGGGGCAACAGAAAACAACTCTGCTCCATTCTGCGTAGGTCAGGCTGTCTTGAAGATGTACTTGAACTACTTGATGTACTTTCAAGTACTTGGAACACCTGGAGATGTGTGGGGCAGAGCCTATGGAAAATGGCATTTGGAGAAGGACTTCAACGTGGTATGACGCCATAGAATCCCCTTTCTAAAGTGGCCATTTTCTCCAGGGTAACTTGATCTCTCTCCTGGAGACCAGTTGTCATCCCAGGATATCTCCAGCTATAACCTGGAGGTTAGCAAAAGCCAACCCTGTTGATGGACGAAGTATGTAACTCACTATACAACAGTTTCATGTGTTGATTTTTAGGGGGGGGGCAGCTGCCAGCCTGAGCGGACAATGTCAGCCTCGAGGGACCCAAGCATCAACTCAGCGTAAGGCAGCTTCGTATGTTGGCTTACAGAGTAAACAATTTCCGAGCGCTCAAATGCCGATCCCTTCGAGCAAGCAGAAAAGCAGCTCACACAGACAAAGCGATAAAGTTACTTTTTTTTTTTAATTTTCAGTATACATTTAATTTTGAAAAATATAAATGCTAAAATATCTTCATCGTCTCCTGAATCCATAAAAGTCACAATAAAAAGCCTCAGGGAAGTGTAAAAACCAGTGGTCTTTGTATGGAATTTCACGTTTCAACTTTTCCTATTTGGAGACGGGGGGAAGAATTCCAAACATTGAAATGTTTTCTTCTCGTATAAGAAAGAAAGAAAGAAAGAAAAAATCCTCTTTGTTCCGCTGTGTGTTGATCGACTTCATTTTCACAATAAAGTGGCTGTGTTTTTTTTTTCTTCTTTTTCTTAATTACACATTATTCCTCCAGAGATAATACAGGCTTTTAAAGAGTTTTAAAAATGACAACAACAACAAAAATAATAACAATTAACAACAACAACCAAACGATAGAAGGTATCTGAAAGTGCATGTTGATTCCAAACAAAATATCACATCTGCGTACTTTGACTGGGAGGCCCGTGGAAGGCAACGAGGGATAGAGGGACAAACAAGAGGAAGTCCACTTTGTAGTTCTGGGACAAAGCTCTCCGGCTCTTTGACCATTTCACTCGACATCAGCCCTGAGCAGAAACCTCTGCTAGGAAGCTGGTCTAAACAGCACCCCTTTCTATGGCCCTAGTCCTCAGTAAGGTCCCTTCCCCTGCTTTGTCATTCCGGTCACTTGCAATGCAAATTTCCGGTTTCCAATTGAAAGCCTCTGTTCTGTGCAAATGACACTCTCACCCTTGTACCTTTACGGTGAAAACCCAACTTATTTTACACTGGCAAACTGAATACAGAGTTTAGTTGAATGCCATAAGTGCCAATCAAGACTACGGTGGGGCAATGCCCTCCCCCAATCTGGCAGGATTTCTGCTGTTGAGCATGTGGCCTTTGCTCCAGATGAAGGAAGAGGAGGTTGTATGCTCAGCTCTGCGGAGAGGCAAGGCACAACCCAATGTCTGCAAATGCCCCAGTTCCCGGCTGTCGTTCTTCTTCCTGACACCGACCTAGGTTTGCCAACCTGGAAATCAACCGGTATCACCATCGAACTCCTTGACGGCCCTGGAAGGGTTTTGTCAATACGAATGGTAATCTGTGAGTCCTTATATCCCATTATGAAGGTGGGGGAGGTGACAAGAAGTAGCTTTGACTCTTTAGAGCAGGGGTAGTCAAACTGCGGCCCTCCAGATGTCCATGGACTACAATTCCCAGAAGCCCCTGCCAGCATTCGCTGGCAGGGGCTTCTGGGAATTGTAGTCCATGGACATCTGGAGGGCCGCAGTTTGACTACCCCTGCTTTAGAGTTTATACTCAAAAAAAATCTTGCTGGACTCACAGCTACTTCAGACTGACATGGCTAACCTCTGGAGCTTTCTTCAAAGAGGAAACAGAACAGTTTTATGGAGCCTGAAAACCTGCTGTTCTCCCCTCCCCGTTAAATGTCCTCTAGTAAATTCATAAATCAGAAGAATTCTGGATCTTCTAATTTTGGGGGGAAGCAGATATTCAGGCCTAGAGATTGCACACCGCACCGGCATGTAGTCTGAGAAAGCGCCCTGTAGTCTGAGATTATATTTCAAGCCAGTATTTTCCGATTCACTTCGAAAAACAAACTTTGTTCTGTTAGCCCATCTGTCCCTTTGGAGACCGACGTGGCAACTGTTCGTCTCACTGTATAGCCAAACATTTTCAACACATTTCTTTACATAAATCAGGTTCTAAGCAAAGCCCCTCCCCCTTTTTTAATCCAGTTATTTAGGGAACATCACACTGTTCATTTTACAGCCATTCTGCTACCCCCCTCCCCAAAATTCTGGGGGTTACAGTTTCGTTGCGTGAGGACTGGGATCCCTTGTAGAGAATTCTCAGCATGTTCACTGGATTACAACTCCCAAAATCCTTTAAGTGGGGGGGACGAAGCCGTGCCAGCTCAACCGAGATAGAACCCCGTAAAAGTGCAGTGTAGATACATCTTTAGTGCTGGTAAAGTGTGTTTTTCTTTTCTTTGTCAATTGGGCAGCCAAGTGCTACTCGTTCCAAGGACTCGGGAAATGTTACACCTGAGTTTCTCATCCCTCAGCCTCCCTGACCCAAACATTAAGTGGTATAAATGATTATCACAGAAATACGTCACAACATGATGTGTACAACAAGGCATCGCACGGAATGTCCTTCTCAACAATCAAATGATGCCGCCGTGAATTCAAGTATCCATCCCACTCTTGGACAACGGAAGACCTTACTGAGAGAGATCTAGGGAACAAAGTGATCGGAGAGGAGGCAAGTGTGCTTGTGTGAGGCGATGCATCTGCAGAATAGCTTCTCCAGTTTCCAAATTCTCCATTTTCCAAATAAGGTGCCCCTGGTTAGGACTTCGTTAGGAAACCACCGATGAATCCCAGGGTCACAATGCAGAGGCAGGCAAACCATCCCTGAATATCTCGGTTACTTGTGCATCTTTGCTCTAATTAGCCCCTTGTGGCAACAACCTCCTCTGTCTACATGTAACTTCCAAGGGAATTTGTTTGAATCCAGCTGAAGGAGCAGATATCTGCACATGTTAGATCCCCCAGGTCCAACTCCTGCCCAGAGGTCCAGCTCCTGCCCAGTCCTGGGGCTGTCACAGGACTCAGATTTCTTCTCCGGTCTGCTCATTAACTCTTGTATATTTAGGTTTGTTTATGGCCATTCACAGGTCTTGAGAACTGCCTTGGTTCAATCTACAGTCAGAGTAGTTCAGCAGTGGAATAGGCTGCCTAAGGAGGTGGTGAGCTCCCCCTCACTGGCAGTCTTCAAGCAAAGGCTGGATACACACTTTTCTTGGATGCTTTAGGATGCTCTGGGCTGATCCTGCGTTGAGCAGGGGGTTGGACTAGATGGCCTGTATGGCCCCTTCCAACTCTATGATTCTATGATTCTAATCTCAGCTATAATCAAACGGTCCTTTATGCATCTTTTCTCCAGCCAGTCCTTCTTGGCAATTAACCCTTCCCCCCTCTACCTATATATAACAGTGTAAGACAGTGGTAGTCAACCTGTGGTCCTCCAGATGTCCATGGACTACAATTCCCATGAGCCCCTGCCAGCATTTGCTGGCAGGGGCTCATGGGAATTGTAGTCCATGGACATCCTTAGGACCACAGGTTGACTACCCCTGGTTTAAGATACTCTGTTTCACTGTATCAGACAAAGTGTGCATGCACATGAAAGCTTATGCCCTGAATACGACTTGGTTGGCCTAAAGGGTACCGCTGGGCTCAAAGCTGGTTCTGCCACATCAGACCAACACAGCGACCCGTATGAATCTGTCTTTTGGTGTGGAAACTCTACGGCAGGGGAGGCCAGACTATGGCTCACCAGATGCCCATGGACTACAATTAACCACGAGCCCCTGCCAGCATACAAGCAGGAGAGGCCAACTTTTAATTCTTCTCCAAACAGCAACAAGAAATTATTCCCTGGGCAAGGAAAACTGGCATGCCATGAGAGGCCTGGAGAGGCCTCCACGATGTACCGTATATACTTGCATATAAGCCGACCCGCATATAAGCCGAGCCACCTAATTTTACCACGAAGTCTGGGCAAACGTATTGACTCGCATATAAGCCGAGGGTGGGAAATGCTCCATCATCACAGGCTCTCCCATCCAGCTTTGCCATTCCTTTTGCTATACAAGTGTATAGGGTACTTGTTTTCTAAGGCGGAAAATATTTGAGCATGTGGTCTTTCCTGCCTGCAAAAGGACCGGATAAATCCTGGAAAAACAGGCATCGCCAGAGAGTGGGTGGTTACATCTATAAGGATAGGTTAAATCTGCGAGCACAGCCACACACAGGCAAACACTGAGAGAGCGAGGTTAGGTTTGGGGAATGATGTGACACCATAGAGCAGGGGTAGTCAAACTGCAGCCCTCCAGATGTCCATGGACTATAATTCCCATGAGCCCCTGCGTTCGCTGGCAGGGGCTCATTGGAATTGTAGTCCATGGACATCTGGAGGGCTGCAGTTTGACTACCCCTGCCATAGATACTTGCTAAGAGATCAATACAGGGCTGCCGTCTGTATCTGCTCGTTTGACATGAATCCTTGAAGAGCAACCTGGACATGACCGCCTGACACAACACCCTTCCCGGTCATTTTGACGATGCTTCTGCAGGAAGAGGTGGCACAGCAGTGACAACCTGGGGCAGCTGGTGTAGGTTGGGCCAAAACAGGCACCGCCCCTCCAATCATATGACCATTAACCCACGCCCCAATTCCCTCAACGTGTGATCAGATTGTTAGGGAAGAATAAAAGCAAGAGAGAGAAAGAATAAAAAAAAGGAGAGAGACATGTTCAAAGTAAGGAGTTTTAAGATAACTGATTTCAGTTCTATGCCATACCTTTGAGATTGTGTCTTGTTTTTGTTTTCTGGATTTTGTTTTTGTAAAAATCACATTATATACCGCACTATACAATTATTATTATTATTATTAAATCTTTTTTCTTTTCTTTTTTTCCTTTTTTTTTACCATTTAAAAAGAGAAAGTCCAACATCTAGAAATAAGAGGTAGAACTACACAAAACTATACATTTCCTGCTGCAGGAAAAAAAATTCATTTTCTTTACAATAATCTTTTTAAAAAAGGTTAAAAAAATTGACAAAAAATATTAAAGTCACAAGTTAGGCCCCCATAATTTAAAACAAAACAAAAAATCTGGGTTGGGAGGAGGAAATAACACTCGTCAAAGTAGCCGACAGGTAAAAAGTCCATTAAAATATTACAGAATAAAGGTTGCATAGGATAGGGACCAATTCCACTCAATTCCATGATGGCAACATGAAATTCTTTATGTGCTGGGATTTTCCATCTCCTTTCCTCAAAATGACCCAACACAGCAGTGACTGATGTTAAGAGCTTATTAAAATTAGCAGCATTCTGCAGGAGTGGAGAACTAAAAGGTGCTACGTTAGCCCAGAGGTCAAATTTGTTCTGCTAGAGAGAGAAAAAAACCCCAAGATTTAAAAAAGAAAAAACAAACAAACACTGATTTGCAACTTAAAAAAATTAACAAATCTCGCAAAGCTGTGATAATATATCCTTAATACTTCTGCCCTCTCCTCGAGAGAGGTATCGGTATGGATGTGACTGAAAAGGCAAAACAAAAATAGTCTGAAAGAAAGAAAGAAAGAAAGAAAGAAAGAAAGAAAGAAAGAAAGAAAGAAAGAAAGAAAGAAAGAAAGAAAGAAAGAAAGAAAGAAAGAAAGAAAGAAAGATGGAGCTACTAGTATATTATACACCCCCCTGCCGAAAATTAAGTGGGAAAGGGAGCAAGTGTAGAGTGAAAGGGAGGGCAACGTGTCCTGGTGTTATCCTACAGAGAGAACAACCAAATATTTGGCTAGTAATGCAAGAAAACCGACAACAACAAAAAAAATAAAAAGCC